>NW_024351073.1:26179160-26215769 GCF_902729225.1 Pteropus medius | reverse complement strand
CTCAGTGGACACCTGGTGTGGTGGCCGGGCGGGCCTGGGAGGTGCAGGAATCTCCCCTCCATAGCGACGGAAGGAAACAGAGAAGCAGCATCGGAGCTGGAGTTGAGACCAGAAGCGCCGTTGAGTGTCGTCCAGTCTCAATAGCTGACGTGGCTCAGGGCCCAGAGAGGCCTGTACGCCAGCTGTGAGGCTCCGCTCTGCTCAGAAGAGGGGGGGACCCTGCACGGCCCACCCCGCACCCCCTTCCCGCCTGCGTACGCCATCTACACCCCCCCGCCCCGGCCACCGCCCAGGCTGCGACGTGCAAGGGACCTGACCAACCCTTCTGTGCTGAGGGCTGAGGGGTAGGCGGTGTGTGGGGGTGATGAGGTCTCCAGGTGGGTGAGGCAGATTCGAACCCCAAATGGAGTCTTCCGTAACCTGCAGATCTCAGGGGCTCTTCATGACGCCTCATAAAGGGCCCAGAGGAGCGGACACGCCGCGAACCTTCGATCAATGGGTTACCCACAAAATCCGGCCCCAGAGATAGCGCGGAAGTTGAGAACAGGGATGGAAGAGCGGCCTCTGCGGAGTGATCGCGGCGGAGGGAATTGAGACCCCACAAGCGGGGTTTCCGGGGAGAACCGAGGATGCCCGGCGCTCAGGCAGGACTCGGGGAGGGCTGGGGACCCGCGGAGTCCCATGCGGGGCGGGGTCCCTGCGGGCACGCGCTCTCTCCCGGGGTGGACATGGCGCTCAGGGGCGGCGCCCCAGGGGCAGCGTGGGCAGAGGCGGCCCTGGGACGGGTTCCTCCTGACACCCCGTCCTCTTCCTTCCCAAGGCCCCAGGCCGCTTTCATCGCCCGCGCCGGTCCTTGGCCCCGCCCACCGGGAGGCCCCGCCCCCGTGTCCCCGCCCCGCCGGCCGCCGGCGGCCCCACTGCGCAGGCGCGGGCGCAGGTGCGCGCCGTTTGAAGCATGGCGCCCACGGGCCCGCGGCTGCCGCTGAGTGAGGAGAAGATCCGGGAGAAGAGCGGCCTGGCGCCTCACCGCGACCTGGGTGCGCGGCGGCCGGCCGGCGGGCGGGCGTGGGGCGCTGGCTGGGGGCGCGAGCTTCCCTCTGGAGGGTCTGGCCGGAGGCGCCGGCACACGAACCGAGCGGCTCCCGAACGGTCACAGGCCTGGGCGTGATGGGGGGTGGGAGGGCCAGGGTGAGGCGAAAGGAGAGGTGAGTGTGGGGGCTGGGGGCAGAGAGGGGCCCAGTGAGACAGAGGACAGGGAAGATTGGCAGGGCAGTGGGGAGGGGACAGAAGGAGTGAGGCAGGGCCTGGGGGTGGGGGGCCGAGGTGGGTGGGGGGGCCCCAGGGTGGGGCGGGGGCAGGAGGCCTTCTTGTTGGAGTCACCCTTGTAGCTTAGGTAGTGTTCCTCTGTCCCTGATAATTTTCTGTGTTGAGGCATCTGCTTTGTCTGATGTGAGTGTAGCCACTGCAGCTTTCATTCGATTGGCGTTTGCAGGGCAGTCTCTTTTCCCATCCACTTAGTACTTAATGTTTTAACCTACCTTATCATTACGTTTGAAATCAGTTTCTTGTACAGTGTGTGGTTGCTCATTTTACTCCACTCTGCCCATCTCTGCTTTTTATCGTGTGTTTAGACCATTTACCTTTGTTGTAATTATCAATATAGTAGGGTTTAAGTATGTCGTTTTCTTTTTTCTTCTTTTGTTTCTTTTTTTCTGCCTTTCTGTTGAATAATTTTTAGTTTTCCAATTCTGAGCGTCTCTCTTGGTATAGCTTCTTTGGTAGTTGCCTTACACATTGCAGTCTGCATGTGTGGACATTTGTCATCTCCGGCGACACGCAGAGCCCTCACCACCATCTAGGTTTCGTTATCACCCGCTTTACAATTTAGTTGTGTTGATTATTTCCTGTATGTGCTTTGAGAGCTGCATTCATGATATATATTTGATAGGCATCTAACATTTTAAATAACTCCGAAGGAAACGCATTTGCCCACCTTTACTTATTCCATTTTTTTTTCATTCCAGGTTTCCTTCTTTTATCTTTCCTTTCTGTTTGACCACCTTGAGCAATTACCTTAGGACAGGTGTGCTGGTGACAAATTCCCTTGGTGTTCATTCTAGAGTACTTTCATTTCGCCTTCGGCCCTGAAGGCTGTTTCTGGTGGATACAGTTCTGGGTCGAAAGTTCTTTTCTTTCGGCACTTTTCAGGCCCGCCTTGTCCCTGGGTCATCCCCTGCCACGGGAATTGTTCTTCCCAGGGGCGATGCCTTTTTTCTCTGGTTGCTTTTGAGATCCTTTCATTGTTTTAGGTTTTCGGAAGTTTGATTCCGATGTGTTCAGAGCATGGCCTTTTTTGCCTGTATTCTGTTGGGTTGGGGTTTTTTCAACTAATTGAATATGTAGGTTTATATCTTTTGCCAAATTTGGGAAATTTTCAGACTTTGTTTCTTTAATTTTTCATTTTTAGCCATACTACCTTTCTCTTCTGGGAATTGTAAGTGGGACCCAATAACTCGAATCTTAGATCCCTTTTCCTCCCACAGGCCCCTGAACCTCTTTTCTTTTCTTTTTTTAAAAAATATTTTCTTTCTGTTGGTTGGATAGGGCAATTTTGGTCAGTCTATCTTTACTCTTTGAATTTTTTCCTCTGTCATCGCCATTCTGTTATAGAGTTCTGTGATTTTTTGTTTTAGTTATTTTTTATGTCTGAAATTTCTGTTTCTTTATATCTTCTCTCTCTTTGCCAAGGCTTCCTACATTTTCATTTGTTCTAAAGTGTTTGTAATTTCTCACTTAATTTATTTTTATAAAGGTTGCTTTAAAATCCTTGTTAGATAATTCTGACATGTCAATATTGATGTCTGTTGATTGTTTTTCTCATTCAAATTGAGATTTTACTAGTTCTTGGTCATTTTTTATTGTATCTTGGACATTTTAGATGTTAACGATGACACTGCTTTTTATTTAAATCTTGTTACTCATTGCTGGCACCAGCTGGGCACCGCCTTGTTGCCGAGGCAGTCGCCGGGCCCCTGTCACACATGTGGGCTCTGCAGATGCCTGCGGGCCACCTCATTCCAGCCAGGCCAGGACAGTAGTCAGGACCCGCTCACACGGCCCCTGTGCTGGGCACTGTGCAAGGCCAGGTGTATGAAGTGCGTTTGTTTTTCTTGGTGTTAGGCTGGAAAGGGGCTGGTGGTGTCCGGGGCCTGTCCTGCAAGGCTGCCCCCCCTTCCCCCGCGCCCGGTCCTTTAACTGTGGACAGCAGACTTACCCTTATTTTTTGGTCACTGTCCACTGGCATTTCTGGGTTGCCAGCTTCTTTGGCACTCGGATGAGGATGTATCAGGAGACCAAACAAGCAAACAAGACCCCAAACTAACCCCGGACATTGACTGCTCGACCATTTTCTTGAGGTCTCTAGGTAGTTGGCCTTCTGCTCCCACCCTTCAGAATTATCTCGTGTTTGTTTTGTATACTGATGTCCAGGGTTTTTAAGATAATAAGTGGGGACTAGAAGCCTGCAAACCAATTTCAGATTTAATAGACATGTGTTTTAAAACATAAACGTTCCTTGGAAAGCATTGGTGTCTAGAGATCCAAACTGTCTCTTTGGTTACCGAATCTTATTTTTGTAGCGGCATTTATTTAATGGCTACTTATTGGGTGTGCCATGCAGAGGCATTTGGCGCCCAGAGCATGCAGCCTGCCTTCGCGTGTAATGGGCACCGAGCGGCCGGGTTGCTAAGCAGTGATCCCTGCATGGGGGCCTCACAGGCGATGGGGCCAAGCGGCCCGCAGTGGAAGCGGGAGCCCGGCCAAGAGGGTGTCCTGGTGACAGGGTGTTGAAGAGAGAGGCGGCCGGGTGAGCTGCAGGCGTGGGCTTGGCGACGTTTTGGAGGTGAACATAAGCTAAAACTTTAAATGCAATTCTTGTGCTTTTAATATTCATATTCAAACCTTGAGCGAGTTGCATTATTTTTGTGACTTCAGATTATAAGGTTACTATATGTTGCTTTTTATGACAGTAATTTATTTTCAGTAAAAAATAAGATTGAAATCTTATAATTTTCTATTCTTAGCTGAACTTCGGTCATTATCTATTCCTGGAACTTACCAAGAAAAGATTACTCACCTAGGAAATTCTTTGATGAGTTTAACAGGTCTAAAATCTTTAGATCTCTCACGCAACTCCTTGGTTAGTCTAGAGGTAAGTTTTAGATTTGTTTCTTCAAAGACAACTTATTGATTTTAGTAGCAGTAGATAGTACATTTATAGTTAAAAATGCAGTTTGTTTTCTAGCCATGACTATAATACTTGACAGTGATTTCGGTGCTGTGTCGTTTTTCTTGCCTTTACTGTGAGCTAGATGTCTCACGCATCACGTAGCTTTACACTGCTTTGACGACCACAAGTCAACTCTGATGAAGATGGTTGTATCTTAAAAGGAAAAAAGGCCCAAAAGACTAACGTGCCCATCACTCTCCATCCCGTCGTCAGCTGTGTTTTTCATCCAGTTTCTGCACTTCACGTCATAGTCTGACTTGGTGGCTGCAAGCCCTTGAATCGCAGGGCCCCAGGTGCCGGCCTGCTGCAGTGGGCCTGACCCCGCAGGGGCCAGCCCTGGTGATGAGCGAGCAGTCACCCACGTGCTGGCTAGTGGGAGGCTGTGTGAGCAGTGCTCAGGGCTGCATGAGATGGGGCTCTTGTCTGACAAAGGCAGAACGTCACTGCCCTGGAACTTGAGACTTTCCGGGGCCCCTCACATGGCGGCAGGAGCCAGCTCACGGTCAGAGGCGAGTTCCAGCCCAAGCTGCGCCCAGTGCTGGCACATCTCTCACCCCCAGCCGCAGTCTTCTGTGAAGTGGGAGCGGGCACAGTGCCTACCTGTGGGGCTGCATGCGACCGAATGAAGTTGTGTAAATCACTTAGATGGGCGCACGCTGAGGACACAGGAGATACCAACTGTCCTCATAGTTGCGACTATTGCAAACTGCCCTACTGAGCCATGTCACTGTGTGCAAAGCAGGAACACATGTAGGAGAGCACGTCCCGCCTGTGCTCTTCCTGGTACGTGTCACTGCAAGTGCGTTTGTTAAGTTGGTTCATCAGTTTGTACTGATGGCCCATCTTACTATGTATTTTTAAAAGCATGAACCAGTTCAGCATTTTGTCCTGTGCACAGGGCATTCAGTACCTGGCCGCGCTGGAAAGCCTCAACCTCTACTACAACTGCATCTCCTTGCTGGCCGAGGTGTTTCGGCTGCACTCCTTGAAGGAGCTCGCCGATGTGGACTTCCGGCTGAACCCCGTGGTGAAGAACGAGCCGGATTACCGCCTCTTTGTCGTGCGCCTGCTCCCGAAGCTCAGACAGCTGGGTAGGTGCCATGTTCCTGCCTGCTCAGGGGGCCCTGGTGGCGTTTGTGCCCTCGGGTTGACCGTGCTGTTGACTTTCTGCTCCGATGGCATGAGTCTCTGTGTCATAGGAAAGATCTTGCAAGAGAGCCACCCTGGAAGGTGGCGGGAGCCCTGTGGCCACAGATAAATGCTGGGGAGGCCAAGAGCACAGGTGCGGGCCGGGCTGCTCGGTCTCATCCGGCTTTACTTTCTAGCTTCACTTTCTGGCTTCACTTTGGGCACCTTCCTGAACTTCCTGATTCTGAGCGTGGCCCCTGGGCATCGTCTCAGGCCCAGCTGGACAGCTGGATTTTTCTGGTTTCGTATCCACCTGCGAGGATACAGGGCTAGAAGTTCATGGTGCCACACCCTCCCCAGGTGACATGGATGAGAGACTTAGGGCGAGCCACCACCTGGGCTTAGTAGGCCACGTCCCTAAAAGGGACAGATCTGTGCGAGAGGCTTGCAGGCAGAGCTTGTGGGGTGCCAGCTGGACAGGTCCATTCGGGAGGTCACACTCGAAGAAGTCGCCCGCCTACTAGGAGGCGTCTTTGCTGTGAGCAGTGTGGCCGGTGGCAGTGCTGGTGCTCCCCCACATCACAGCAGAGCCTGGAGTGCTCTGACCGTGCCGGCCATGGGGATGTGTGGGGCCCCGCGCCCCTGGCCCTCCTGTGTGAAGGGGGTGGCAGTGCAGGGTAGCTGGTGCAGGACTGTTTGTTTGAAGGGAGTCGTCCGGTGCCCCCTTGACCACAGCATGTCCTCAGTTGGCGGGCCCATTCGCTTCTCGTCCCCATCTCCTGGATGCTGACCTGATAGAACCAGTGAGACCGCATTGGGAAACCAAGTGCAGCCCCCAGAGCCCAGCATCGTGCTGTGGGGGATGCTGTGGTGGGGTCAGGCCAGGGCACAGGAAGTCCGACAGGCGGTAGCAGCCCTGGCGTGTGCCGTGTGCTGTGCAGCTGGTGCCCAGTGCCAGGAGGCGCACCTGCTTCATGCCGTCGCTTGCTAGTGTCTCGTGGCATTTTCTCCCTAGATGACCGCCCTGTGAGAGAGAGCGAGCGGAAAGCATCTTGGCTGCATTTTGCTTCAGAAGAATCACTTGACTCCACGCAGCGCTTCCTGGCCGTTCGCAGAGTCGGAAGGTACGGATGTGAGTGGTATTTGCACGTGGAGAGAAGATGTCAGGCTTGCACGTTGTAAAGCTACAGAGCTCTGTGTTAACTAAAAAGTGTAAAGTTTTTTGTGCGCTGATGGCCACTTCAAGGGCAGACATGTAGGAGAAGAGGGGAGGACGAGGGCCGGGGGCCAGCTGGGGCCCAAGGACACAGTGGGATGGGCCACTCTTTCTGTCGTCCACATTCTGAGTTGTTTTTTAATATGAGAACGTTTACTAAAGCGGTACGTGTGGAAGGAAGCAGCACGAAGGCTCTTGAGAAGTGGCGGTCTCCTCTCCCCGCCTGGCCTCCTCCTCCCGCCCTGCCCCCTCCCTCCGCCAGGTCCCCTCCCCCAACTGCTCGCCTGCCTCAGGGGCAGCCACTGTCCACTCCTGCAGTTGTGTAAGTTGCCTCCACTCCCCAGACAGTACAAACACCTTGCGTTTCTGGGCGTGCACACTTGAAGCAGGACCTGATGGCTGCCAGAGCATCTTCTCCAGCCCCTGGTGACCGTCTGTGGACTCTGCCCCTCCTGTGTGCTCTGCTCAGCGCCCTGTGGCCAGTGCTCCCCACTCAGCTCAGGCCATGGGAGCACGTGCCCCCACGCTGCCTCCCGCCCCCGCCCCTTTATGTGTAACTCACTGTCGCAGTGGGTGGCACGTAAACGTCCTGAAGCCACGAACGGTCTTCATGCTTTGTGTGTGGCTGGTTCTAAAGGGTGAAGCCAGACTGCGTACCCTGCCTGTGACGCTCTGGAAGTCTGTGCTCCTCGTGTACTGTTTTGTTTTGTCCGAAGTTTTTAGTCGTCTTTTTTTTCTCGCATCATGTGCTTAGCTCCTCCATACTTTCCTCGTATGTGGAGGTCAGCCTACTCCTTGTAAAGAGCTGGAGAGTGAATATTTTTAACTCTGTAGACCGCATGATTTCTGTCTCAACTTCTAAACTGCCTGTGTAATATGAAAACAGCTACAGGCATGCTTAAATAACTGTTCCCGTAAACCTTTATTTACCAAAGTAGGAGGTGGCCCATACTCTAATGTCTTTAAATCGGTTCCGGATCCTTGGGATCTCCTGTTCCTTCAGCTGTCCCCTGTATCCCCCGCCCCTCACTGCCCCATTTTGTACCAGACTATGTGCTATGGGCAGCTGCACCTCATACCCTAGATGATGGTCTGAATGTTTGTCCCCCCGCCAGGTTCATGCACTGAGATCCCGAACGCCTATGTGGTGGCGTTAGGAGACAGGGCCTTTGGAAGGTGATAAGGTCACGAGGGTGGAGAATGAGACCCCCAGGCCCTTCCTTCGTGTGCGGCTGTGAGTTCGGGGTGTCAGCCCCCCGACTTGGTTCTTCCCCTTCAGCACGGAGTTGCCAGTTCTAGGTCTCGCCTCCAAATGGACTTCGGAATCAGTTCGTCAGTGTCCGCAAAATACCGCGCTGGGGTTTTGGTGGGACTTGCGCCGAATTTACAGGTCCAGTCGGGAAGAACTGACGTCTTGGCAGTATTGAGTCTTCTTATTCATGAAGGTGGACTCTCCATTCGTTTAGTCCTTTGACTTTATTTTAAAGATGCTCGCAGTGCTCCTCGTCCAGGTTTTGCGCCGTAGCCCCCTCTCCCCATGTCTTCACAGGCTCCCCGCTCCGTGCGTTTGTTTCTGTGTCCAGATCTCCCCTTTCCATAAGGACACCAGTCACATTGGATTAGGGCCACCTTGCTGGTTCGTCATAACTCGATTACCTCGGAAAGACCCTCTTTACAATGAGGGACAGGAATTCGGGGCTTCAGCATCTCTCTTTGGGGGAACACAGTGCGATATGATATCTTGCATTTTGTAACCTTGGCATAATCACTTATTAGTTCCAGGAGAGCTTTTCGTTTCTTTTTCTCGTTGATTCTTTGGGATTTCTGCATAGATGATCATGTCATCTGTGAACAGAGACGATCTTGTTTCTTCCTTCCCAGTCTGTATATCTTTTATTTTCTTTCCTTGTTTTATTGCATGAGCTGGGACTTCGATGTGATGTCCGAGTGGGGAGAGGGACACCCTTTCCTTGTGTCCAATCTTAGCATCTCATCTCTCACCACCACGTGTGGTGTTACTTGTCGTTTTTTGTAGGGTTTTAAAAATCATGCTGAGGAAGTTCTATTCCTAGTTTGCTGACCATTTTTGCCATGGATGGGGGCTGGATTTTGGCAAACACTTTTCTGCATCTATTGATATGGTTGTGTGATTTTAATCTTTAGCCTGTTGATGTGAGAGATTACGTCAATTGATTTCCACGTGTTGAACCAGCCTGTATACCTGGAATAACTCCCCCTTGGTCATGGTGTATAATTCTTTTTATGTATTGTTGGATTCAATTTGCTAATACTTTGGTGAGGATTTTTGTATCTGTGTTCATGATATATAATAGTTTTTTTGTATTGTCTGTGCTGGTTCTGGTGTTAAGATGATGTTGGCCTTGTAGAATGAGTTAGGAAGTGTTCCCTCTGCTTCTCCAGAAGAGATTGTAGAGAATTGGTATTTCTTTAAGAGTTTGGTAGAATTCACCAGTGAACCCATCTGGACCTGGTGTTTTGGAAGGTTATTAATTGTTGATTCAATATATATACATCTATAATAAATATAAATCTATGCAGATTATTCATTTCTCTTGTGTGAGTTTTCGAATGTCGTGTCTTTCCAGAAGCCGGTCTGTTCATCTAGATTATCAGATCTGTGGGCACAAAGTTGTTTGTGGTATTTCTTTGTCATCCTTTTAATGTCTGTGGGATCTTCAGTGGTGCCCCCTCTTTCATTTCTGGTATTAGTGATTTGTGTTAACCTGGCATAGATGTTTTTACATTTTGTTGAACTTTTCAAAGAACTAGCTTTTGGCTTTGTTGATATCTTTATTGATGTCCTATTTTCAATTTCATTGATTTCTGCTCTAATTTTTATTTCTTCTGCTTACTTTGGATTTAATTTGTTCTTTTTCTAGTTTTCTAAGATAGAATCTCGGATTTTTGGTGCTAGATCTTACTGTTTTTTTCCTAACGTGCATTAAATGCTCTAAATTCCCCTCTAACATCGCATTCGCTGCATCCCACACAATTTGATAAGATATATTTTCTTTTTCATTCAGCTCAAAATATTTTTTAATTTCTCTTGAGATTTCTTCTTTTACCCATGTGTTATTTAGAAATACGTTGTTTAATCTTCAAGTGTTCGGGATCTTCCAGGGTCTGTCTGTCGCTTGTCACCAGTATAAGTTCATTGTAGTCGAGAGTAGACATCATGTGATTTCTGTTCTTAATGCGAAGATCTGTTTCGTGGCTCAGAATGTGGTCCGTCTTGGTGGGGGTTCCACGTGGGCTTCAGAATGCACATCCTGCTGTTGCCGGACAAGTAGTCTGTGACGTCCGTTCGAGCCAAGGCGCCGACGGTGCCGCGGGGCTCAGGGTGTGCTCCCTGATTCCCTGCCTGCCGGGCCTGCCGTTTCCGAGGCAGGTTTCCGAGGCAGGCATCCGAGTCTCCGACGCGCTGCTGGGTTCGCCCTTCTCCTCGCGGCCCCGTCAGTCCCGTCTCTTGCAGTCTGACCCTCCGTTGTTGGGCGTGCACACAGCAGAGACGCCCGTCCAGGCGCCGTGACCCCATCATCGTACCGTGCTGCCCTCTTTCCCCTGACGACGTTCCTTGTTCAGAGTCTGCTCTACCTGGAGTTGATGTCGCTGCTCCAGCTCTTCTGACTGGGGCCGGCCTGCTGTGTCTGTCTCCATCTCTACTTTCAAAGCATATATAGATATCTTTAGAGTCAAGAGGGCGTCTCGTAGACAACACGTGTTTGGGACTTGCTGTTTGAGCCGCTCTGACCTTTGTCTTGCAATCAGTGTGATCAGACCATTGATGTTTAAAGTGATCATTGATATAGTCGGGTGAACATGTGTGGATTTGTTCATGTTTTCCGCTCATAGTCCTTGGTCCTGGTCTTCTCTTCTGTTCTTTTTCTTACTTTTGTGATGAGCATTTTATATGATTCCATTTCTCCTTTCTTAGCATATCAGTTATATTTTTTACTTTTTTTAGTGGTCGATCTACAATACTCAGTGTACATTCACAACTAATCCAAGTCCACTTTCAAGTAACACTGTATCACAGTAACAAAATACTCCTGATTCCTCTTTCCTGTCCCTGCGTCGTTACCGTCGTTCATCTCCCTGCCCGTGAGCATGCGTGTACACGCACACGGGCACATGTAAGTGCATGTGCGCACATGCACGTGAGCATGCGTGTACACGCACACGGGCACATGTAAGTGCACGTGCGCACATGCACGTGAGCATGCATGTACACGCACACGTGCACATGTAACTATGTGCGCACATGCACGTGAGCACGTGTGTACACGCACGGGCACGGGCACGTGTAACTGTATGTGCGCACATGCATGTGCATGCGTATACACGCACATGTGCACAGGCATATGTAACTATGTGCGCACATGCCCGTGAGCATGCGTATACACGGGCACGGGCACATGTAACTATGTGCGCACATGCCCGTGAGCATGCGCATACATGCACACGCGCACATGCAACTGCACAGATGCACGTGAGCATGCGTATACGCACACACGTGCATATGTAACTGTATTCGCACACGTGCACGGGCATATGTAATTGTATATGTGCACACATGCACGTGTACAGGCATACATAATAGTTGCTATTATTATTTCCAACAGTTATCTGTTAGAGCAATTGAGAATTAAAAAAAAATAGAAGTTTTGTTTAACCTTCACTGATTTCTTCTCCAGCGCTCTTTTCTCTCTGAGGGTCCAGGTTTCTGACGTACATCACTCTCCTTCTCTCTAAGGAAGTTCTAATAACATTTCTTACAAGGCAGGACTACTGGTAAGAAATTCCCTCTATTTTTGTTTATGTGAGAAAGTCTTTCTCGTTCATTTTTGAAGAATAATTTTGCAGGATGTGAAATTCCGGATGGCGTAGTTTTTTCTCATACACTTTTAATATTTCACTCCACTTTTTTCTTGCTTGCATGGTTGATGAGAAGTCAGATGTGATCTTATCTCTGTTCCTCTGTAGGTAAAGTGTTTTTTTCTCATCTGGCATATTTCAAGATTTTTCTCTTTGTCTTTGACATTCTCCAGTTTGTATCTGATATTCCTCGAAGTGGTTTTTTGCCATTTATCCTGCCAGTATTCCTTAGCTTCCTGGAGCTTGGTTTGGTTTTGGACACTCATTTGAGGAATTTTTAGTCTTTATCAAATATTTTTTCTGTTCGTCTCTCTTTCTGATGTTCTCGTTATGCACGTGTCACTCTTTATAGTTGTCTCACAATTCTAGAGTATTCTATTTTGTTTTTTAGCCTTCGTTCCCTTTGCTTCTCAGTTTTAGACGTGTCTCTCGGCATTTCCTTGAGCTCAGGGGTTCTTTCCTCAGCCGTGTCCACTCTGCTAATGACTTACAGTGTTTTGATCTCTAGCATTTGTTTTTGATTCTTTCTTAGACTTTCCATCTTTCTGCTTATATTTCCCACCTGTGCTTTGCACATTGATCTGCTTTTTGCAGTAGAGCCCTCAGCATTATTACTCGTAGTTGTTTTAAATCCTGGTCTGATAATTCCAGCATTTCCGCCATATCTGAGTCTGGTTCTAATGCTTTCTCTTCTTTTTCAAGACTGTTTTGGCTATTTGGAGTCTCCTGAGATTCCAGGTGCATTTGAGGGAGGTGTTTCTATTTCTGCAGAAACATGGTGGGGACTCTGACAGAGGCGGCACTGGCTCCATAGGTCACTGGGATGGTGTGGCCACGTTAGCAGAGTTGAGTCTTCTAGTCCATGAACATGGGGGTGTCTCCTGTTTACTTGTCTCTTCTTTATCTTTGTTTTAGCAATGTTCTGTGGTTTACCCGCTCTTGATAATCTCAAGACTGAATCATCACAGAGTTTGGAGTCCAAAGGACCTGAGAGATAATCTGGGCAACCTCCTTACCATCCTGAGGTGGCAGTGGAGGCCCAAGGGGCTGAAACATGTCAGATGTCAAGTGTCTGTGGGGAGACCCGGCAGGAGAATCCGAGTCCCCTGCTTTATACAGGGATCTGGAAAGCTCTCAGTCACAGGAGTCCCCTGCTTTATACAGGGATCTGGAAAGCTCTCAGTCACAGGAAGTAGTAGATATTCCTGACTTCCTCACATATGGTTGGCTGTTGGATCAGTATTCATAGCATGTGATTGAGGATTATTATGAAGAATGATTTCTTAAGCTACCTGTTTGGCAAATGAGGTCCCCTTTGAGTGCACTCACGTTTGCATGGAGGGTCACTGCTGGAAGGGAGGGAGGTCATCTAAAACACCTCCCATTTTAGTCACTTACTGTAAAACTAGAAACGCGGGACACCGCATCCTTTACCTTTCCTGGTTGCACGTCCCGCCCCGTGACACGCTGGGAGAAGCGGGGCTTTCCGAACTTCCGTGCTCGAGCAAGTCCCGGGGGGCTCTGCACGTGCTGGGCGGCTCAGTGACATCACACGTCGTCAGTTGTCCTGCTGAGTCGGTCCTCACTGCACTCAGTAGGGGCACAAGAGCCATTCATCTGCAGTTGCAGCTGCCACCCGTCCTGAGGGCCTGCAGCCCGCACCATGCAGCCTCCCTCACGGCGCCTGTGGCCTGGGGCCCCGGCTGGGCGCAGCACTGAGTCGGCTTTTCTTTGCAGACCGTGTCCTTCCAGAGCCAAGTGTACCGACCCCTCAGCCAAGAAGTGCCTGGTCATGGACGCGGATGACGAGGCGGTCCTGAACCTCATTGCCGAGTGCGAGTGGGGCTTGAGCAACCCTCCTGGGAGCTCCAGCCAGAAGGAGCGCGAGTCCGACTTCCACGGTCCCCAAGGTGCGCTGCTGCTGCTGCCCCCGAGGGCCAGCGGCCCAGCCTGGCGCCCAGACGCGCAGCGCGCCTTTCAGAAAAGTTATCTTTAAATGCAGACCATTCACGAAGCCCTGCCTGCTGCAGGCGTCAGTAACTCGGGTAACATCACGAAGGGAGGTCGATGTGTCCAGTTGGGTGAGGTGCTAGCGCTTGTTCAGCCATCACAGTGACAGGGAGGGAGTGCCGTGCCTCATGGACATGAAAGCGACGTGCCCTGCGCCTAGGGGAGCTGGCATCCACATCCGCCCCGCGGGGCTGCGTGCTAGCTGCAGGGAGCGCCGAGAGCTCCAGCTGCCACGTCGCGAGCTTCACACCGGGACACGGTGCAGGCTTCGCCCTGCACGTGCTCCTTCGAGGGCCTCGCCAGGCGCTCGCTTTCCACTGGCGCTGTGCGCAGGCTCGAGCTCCATTTCTTCATCCATGATGAGTCTCTGACAGCTCGTGACAGGTTGAGGTGTAAGTTTTGGCTGAAATCCCAGGATCCACCTGCTGGCACGAGGACCTCTGCTCTTCGGGCGCCTCGCCAACTCTTGGTATTGTCGGCCGTGTTAATTCTGGCTGGTCGTCGGGTCTGTACTAGTGTGTCATGACGGTTTTGATTTGCATTTTCCTAAAGACCCGTGATGAGAATCTCTTCATTTTCTTAGTGCTTCAAAGGGCAGACGTTTTAATTTCAGTGAAGTCCAGTTCATTTTTTTTTTTTTACGTGATTCCTGCTTTTTTGTGCCTTGCAGTCTTCTGCTCCGTGTCACGAAGATTCTTTCCCGTAGGTGTGGCCGTCTGGGACTGTGAGAGCTCTGTCTTTGACCCAGCCTTGCAGTGGCTTTGTGAGCGTGGCGTGAGATGAGTCAGCTCGGCCCCCACTTAACGCTATGTGACCGGTTGTGCCGCTGCCCTTCGTAGGAAAGACTTTTCTCATTTAGTAGCCTCGGCACATTTGTTAATTCAGTTGGCCCGAGTCTGTCTCTGGGTCCGGCTTCTCTGATGGTCCCGTCTGCCCAACCAGCAGGCTGTCTGGACTCCTCAGCTGGTAGTGAGTCACGCGCCGGGCAGTGTCAGCCGCTGCCTGCAGCTCTGGTCGCAGTGACTGTTGCTCTTCATGACGGGCGGCTGTGGCATTATTGACCCACTCAGCTACCTTTTCCTTATTTAATATCATACACTGTCAGAAGCTTAAGATGTAACTTTTAATGAACTAAAACTTTTTAAATGTTCCTCAAGTAGAATCCAGACATCCGTTGAGTCCTCAGTCGGCACAGCACCAGTGCGGGGACTCCGTGAAGAGGGGCCGTGAGCAGAGAAGGGGCAGCTCCAGAGGGTGCGTTCCAGAGCCGTGGCCTCCGGGCCAGCACCATGGACAGCAGCCCGGAGACCAGCCCGGGGCTCACCACGCCCCGGGGCCGCACGTGCACCTCATCCCACACCCAGGTAATCTCATGCCCTCGCCATCGACTCCTGAAGCAGGTACATGTTTCACCATGTTTGCCGTTACTATGAAATTCTCCTATGCTCTTTATGATACTTGCTTGTTTTTGGAATTCCCTGAAGTGCTTACGAAAGAACTCGGTAGGTTGAAATTTGTAACGCGTCGTATTTTAGAGCCCTCTTCTCGGTGCTTTGGTGCTGTTCTGTCCTCACACACACTGTCCTCTAAATGCACGGGCTCAGCCTGCGACAGCAGCTACATTTGAAAAGTTGAAGATGAGGCGTTAAGTACCGAGCTGATTCAGTGTTGCGTGCCCGTGTGCGGCCGCAGAGGCAGAGAACTTCCCGACGTGTGGGAGCCTTGTGCCTTCCTGGGCCTTTCAGGCTGGTCCGCACCATCATTTCATCTCTGTTCACAGACACATGTGCTCGAGGCTTAGACCTCTTTAGTGACCTGCAGTCCCTGTGACTTCTGAGTGAACATGGAAGGGCTGCCGCAGCAGGACAGGGAGCCTTCACGTCAGTCTCATCCAGACCACCCCATCGGCATTGCCCACGTCGGCCCTGGGCCGCTCCCCGTGTATGTGTGCGTGTCTCTGGGAGTGGTAAATGCGTACACGTGTTTGCACACCTGCATGCAGTGTCTGTGCATGTACACATGCATATGTATATATGTATGTGCGTATCCGTGCTTATGTGCACGTGTCCCTGTGTATGCATGGATGTGCCTGTGTGTATACATGTGTGTGTATCTGTGCATGTGTGCACCTATGTCCCGTGTCTGCGTATATACGTACGTGTCCCCATGTATGTGCATGTGCGTAGGTCCATGTATATGCATGGATATGTCTACATGCGTGGATGTGCGTGCGTGTGCATGTCTATGCGTGGATGTATGTGTCCGCACGTGTATGCACGTGTGTCCATGTGTATGCGAGGGCATGTCTGTGTGTACGTGTGTCCGCATGAATGTGCGTGGATGTGTCTGTGTCTGTCCCCGCATGTGTGCACACTGCCCTGGACATTGTTCTTTTTGGAACCTTTTGGAGCAGAATATCCTGTCCTAAACATTCTAGCATGGTTTCCTGGGGACAGGGACACTTTCCTAACTAACATGTCACTCCCTAGATTAGGAAAGGGACTCTGCCACAGATGGAGCATCCACATCTCACCGGGTATTCCAACAACATCGTTTCCTTGTGGTCCAGGGTCCCGTCCAGGTGCTCACAGCATATTTAATTGTCAAGTCTCGTCAGGCTCTATGACCCAGAACAATTTCTCGATCTTTCTGTCTGCTGCATCCTTGAGGGTTAAGGCGTTCAGAATCGACTGTTGTGGGGTGACCCCTAGGGTGGCTTCTCTGCTGGTTCCTGGAGGGTGGGCTCATGCACAGGCTGTGGCACAGAGTGGAAAGAAAGGTAAGCACAGGTCACAGGTCAGCATGAGATGGTGTGGCAGTGCACGGTCTGTGTCTGTCCCCAGGCCGGGGTGAAGCAGCATGGAGTGACTGACGGGATCATGCAGGGCGGGTGGGAGGGTCCCAGCGGGAGGCAGAGGGACTGGGTGGAGTGTGGTGATAGACGGAGCTGGGGGAGGAGGGCGTCCTGCGTGTCTGACCTGGGCAGACAGGCGGAGCTGTTGTTCCTGCCGGTCCTGAGCGCACGAGGCCCCGTTTGCTGGCGAGTCCGGGCCTGGCTCTGCCCAAGGAGCCACGGGGGCGGCAGCGCAGTGCGGGAACGCGGGCCAGAGGCCTGGGCGGGACGGTGGCCCTGGGCCCAGCCCCGTGGGGCATGCGGGGCAGGCAGTGGGGTTCCCAGGGCTCTGAGGCCTTAAGAGGGGAGCAGTGAGGGTGGCCCTGGGCCCAGGGAGAGCCTGCCTTCTAGGCCGTGGTCCACAGTGGGCAGGGCCCGGGGCGCCAAGGTGTGACCCTCACCTCCTCCCCGTGCGGGGCTCGGTGCAAGGCCACTGGAGAAGTGGCTCCACAGATGTGGGGCCGCGTCCTCGGGAAGAGGGGCCCGGGTGTCTCCTGTAGCAGCACGTCGTGGCGTCTGTCTAGTGTCCCGATTTCAGGCTTTTACTTACCTGACTCACCTTGCTTATGTGTAGTTCTGGCAGGAAAACTGCAGTAACTAGGTGATGGGTGTGTTCAGACTTCAGTCTCATCACTGACGGATTTTCCGTGGGTGGCAACACACACACTCACACGCACACACCTTTTTAAGTGCAGTGCCCGTCACTGCCCAGACTACTCGGCCTGACGCCGCCTCTGTTCTCCCCGTCACAGGCTCCACAGACGGCGAGGACTCAAGCCCATCTTCTCAGAAGTCGAGTTTGTCAGTGCAGACCGTGTTAACCCCTTTGCCTGCTGCCGAAAAGTGCAGGAAGCGAAGGCTGCCTGGCGGGCGGCTCCAGGCCCCTGTGGACCGGGCGTGGCCGAGCGGCCTTGGGGAGAGCCTGAGCGGGCCGAGCAGCACTGCGGGCAGCAGCCGGAGAGACTCGTCTCGCTCGGAGGCGTCGTGGCCAGAGGAGCAGGGGCCCCGCCGCGCAGGCAGCGCCAGGGAGGTGAGTGGGTGTCGTGGTCAGTCGCGGTTCCGAGGTCTGTGCAGCTTTGGGATGCACTTTTTTTTTTTTGGTGTTTGTCACCTCTTTAGCTGGAAGTCGTTTCCATGCACTGGGATCCGGACATGGCGGCCTGGCTCCCCGGCCAGTTGCTTCAGGTCACCGGTCAGAGCCTGCTGATGCGTAGGGCCTGGCCGTGTCCCTCGGCACATGCAGTCTGTCTCTGTCTCGCCGTCTGGGCTGAAGGAGGGCAGGGAGGGGGACGGGGATGTGCACAGGCCTTTCCCGTCTGCCTGGGGGGTGCAGCCTGTGGATTCGCACGCTTGCTGTGGGGTTGCAGCTTTGCAGGCAGGGTGCCGCCCAGCTCGCCCTTCCTGCCGGATCAGGGCTGTGACCTCCTGGTGGCCATCCTTATGGAGCGGGCACTACCCGCGCTGCTTGGGGGAGGCGGGAATTTGACCGCACTGGCTCTACCCTGGAGACCTGCACTCTGTGACTGGTGCCTGTCACCCTGGCCGAGCGTTTGTGCCAAAAGCTTATTGGGCTGGTGGCCTCAGCCCCAGCTCTGTGGGGTGAGCAGCCAGGCCTTGCTGTCACCACCCTGGCCAGGCGCAGGACACGGCTTCCCACACAGCAGCACTCCTATGGTGGGCTTGCCCCGGAGGCCCAAGGACACGTCCATCACCACTGTGTCCTCGTGCTCGTGGGGCTTTCGTGTGGTAAGCCGTGGTGGTGGGGGTGAGGAGCATCTCAGCTGAAGTGTCTTTCTCGCCCTGGCCCAGGCCTTCTGTCACTCGGCCTCTCAGGCTGTCCCAGAAGCTCCTCAGTAGAAAGGCCCTCCGCACGTTCGGGCGGTAAAGAGCTCCGGGCTTGGAGATCAGGCTCTGGCTGGCCTTGTGCCCGCAGCTGATTCCCAGAGACCTGGGGCCAGTTCTGTGTCCCCAATGCTGGTCACTGCCTGGCAGCCAGACGTAAGCTTTTCGTCCTCTTGTCTGTCTCCAGATCCCTGACGCGTGGTCAGTGTTCCCGAAGCTCTTGGGAGCGGGCGGGAGAGCAGGAGCCGTTGCCATTTGCGCAGTGATTTTCAGGCTGGGTAAAGCAGCTCTCCCAGGGGAGGGAAAGAGCGCATGGGGCTGGGTGCCCACTATGCTGCCTAGGCCATGCACACTGGCGCTCGGGACCGGGGAGCTGTGCGTGCGTGTGGCTTCGCTCCACGTGGGCCTTCTCAGTGCCTGTGCCACTGCAGGCTGAGCCTGGCTCTGGGGCATCCACACGCTGGGAGTTGCTTCGGACTATCAGGGGGACCCACAAGAGCTGCCACTGTGGGCGTCCCACAGCTGTAGCCCTGAATGGTGCCTGTGGGTTTCGTGACGACTGGGCGCAGACATGTGGTGTCTGTGAGCTTGTGGTTTAGGTCACTCGTATCTTCCTTTAGCTGTCGCTTCTGGTGTAGGATGTCACCCTGCCCCACAGACGTGGACACCCAGGCTCCCATAAGCCCGCCACAGTCCCACGTTCATGGGATGGGGTGGCGAATCCCATGCATCACCCGCTGTGGGTTTGCGAGTGGCCCCAGGGTGTAGTCTCTGTGGGACAAGGGCATCGGTGTGGTAACTGCAGCGTTAGAAGCTTTGTGTCTCAGGAGTGAAAGCCAGCGTCACGGTTTTGTTTCTGTCACAGGTATCTCCCAAATTGCAGTCAGCTGTGCCGCCTGGGAAGCAGGCCTCCCTGGAGGTGGCACTTCTGGAAGCGCTCCTTGACCTGGTGGACAGGTACTGGAGTGGCTGCAAGTCCCTGCACAGCAACGAGGTGTTCCTAGGTGAGTCTGGAGGGGACGGTCAGCTGGTCAGTGCGACCCAGGCACAGGTCCCTGCTCTGGGCAGCATGGCTGGACCCTCTTCATGCGCCGTCACTTGGCCGCTGTGTGCGGGGAGCACCCTAGTGTTCCTCACAGTGGCGGGGGGCTTCCCTGAAGGGCGGGCCATGAGGGCCTGCGACTGTTGGGTTTTTCAGCTGCTGCCTCTTGGGGATGAAGGCGTCTCGTCGCCTGGTTTATTGGAAACGCCATTCCCAGGCGTTGGTTCTCGTGTCTGTTTTCACGTGGGGATTTGGAGAGGTCACAAAGCTGCTGCCGTCCCCTCCGAGTTTTCCACGTGTCTGAGCTCGCACGGGGCCAGGTTTGCCGAGGTTCTGCCTGGTGCCTTCGTGCAGGAGCACACTGGGGAGCCCTCCACCCAGATTCCGGGTAGGAGACAGGGTGCTGTGACCCCAGGTCCCCAGGGTGCCGCCTTCTCTTCCTCCTTCAGCCTGGGGTGCAGCTTTCAGTGTCCCAGGGGAGCAGGGATTTGCCAGCCCTCCTCTTTGACAGACCCAGGCCCCAGCCTGGATCTGCCATCCTAGTCACCAACAGAGGCTCCGAGTGTTACGGCCCCTCAGCCTCTCCTCCTGGAATTGGGGTGTCCTGAGAAGCTGGAGCTCATGAGTGCCAACCCTGTAAACTACACCCTCTTGTTACGGCGCAGTGGGACTGGTCCGTGCCCTTGACTCTGTCCCCAGTCGTGGAGCTGCCACGCGGGGTTTGCGTGTAGGTCCCTGCCGGGAGCAGGAGTGCCCAGTGCTGCTGAAGAGAGCGTGGCGGCTGCCAGGGCACCGGCCGACCCACCCGGTCCTGGCCTTCTCCTAAGGCCTGCCTCTCTGGGGAGCAGCCGCTCTTCACCTCCCACCCGTGGCTGGTCACGAAAAGCACGCGCGCAGGTAACTTTAGCGGTGCCCACGTCCCTTTCGCAGTGTCCGTGCCGGTTAGTGCTTTTGAGGTGTGTTGTTCAGAATGTATCGAACGTATTTTGTTCACACTTCATTCTTTCAGTGCAAACGCTATAACAATACCTGATTTTTGCTCCTAGCTCAGGCGAGACATATTTTGTCATCTGTTGAAGAATTGACAGCNACTCAGGACAGTTCGACAACTGTGAATGAAGAAATCAGCTACCTGGCTCTCGAGAACAAATCTTTGCAAAATCGCCTCGCCGACCAGCAGCAGCAGTACAGCCTGAAGATACACGAGGTGGTGTCGGATCTCGAGCACGCTCGGAAGGAGATGGTGAGCCCGCCTTTGTGTCACTGCCCTTTGTTTGCAGATGGGGCGCAGACGTCCTTTTGATTCACAGAAGAGGGGCGGTCTTGACTCTGCATGTCCCTCAGCCGCTGTCAGGCTGCAGCCCTGCGGCCTCTCTCCCGCCCTTCCCGGATCCCAAACCCCCTCCTCACCAGGCTTGCGCCACCCTCAGAGACTCCAGCCTGACCGCGTCGCTCCCGGACCCTATGACAACAGCAATTCGCAGATGGTAGCATTGCCACTTCTCCTGGTTCTGCCTCTCCTGGGCAGCTGCCTGCTCTTCTGAGAGAGGCTGAGTGGGAGAGACAGAGGGAAGATGAAGCCAGGCTTCAAGTGGCGTTTTTTGTGGCCCCATGTTCCCTGATCCAGGCTCCCCAGACCACTGACGAGAGGGGCTCCGCTTCACTGGGTGATCTTGAGTTCTTGCTGCCGCTCTGCTTGCGCCAGCCACAGAGCCCAGCGTGTCCTGTGGGACCGGAGGGAATGGCCACACCAGGTGGCACCTTAGGGCAGCCAGAGCCAGCACAGTTGGGCCTAGCAGCAGAGCCCAAGACTCGTGACCGGGCAGGGCTGCCCTTGTCCCTTGTGACCTCACTGGAAGACCATCACGCATAAACGTCTACATTAAGAAAGATCTCAAATTAGCAACAACTTTATACCTCAAGGAACTAGCAGAAGAGCAACGAACTCAACCCAAAGTTGACAGAGGGAAGGAAAATGATAAAGATCAGAACAGAAGTAAAACAGAGAATGGAAAACAACGGAAAGACAGCAAGACTGAGCCGGGGTTTTGAGAAAGTGTACCAAACCAGCAAGCCCCAAGCCGGACTAAGGGAGATGACCACAATCAGAAATGACCGAGGCGACATCACAGTGGACACCTCAGAGATAAAGAGCGTCGTGAGGGTTCATTTTGAGTGATCACATAGGGACACGTCGGATAACTCCGAAGAAATGGATAAGTTCCTAGAAACACACCACCTACCAGGACTGTATCAAGAAGAAAGAATGCCTGAACAGGCCAGTAACAAATGAGATTGAGCAGTAATCGAAAAGCACCCCAAAAAGAAAAGCCCAGGACCAGGTGGCTTCATGGCTGAGTTCTACCAGTCAAAGAGTGGTAGAATATTGGTCCCTTTTAAATTCTTGAAAAAATTATAGAGGGAACACTTTCAAACTCATTTTATGAAGCAGCGTCATCTGATACCAAAGCCAGACAGAGACACAAGAAAGAAAACTATAGGCCAGTATCTCTGATGAACACAGATGTAAAAATCCTCAATAAAATATTAGCAAACCCAGTTGAACAATGCATCAAGATTATATGCAATGACCAAGTAGGGTCTTCCTCTGGAATGCAAGGTTGGTTCAACATTGCAAGTTAATACAGCACATTAACAGACGGAAAGACAACCACATAGTCATCTCAATAGATGCAGTAAAAGCACCTGACAAAGTTCAGTGTCCATTCACGATAAAAGAAACTCAACAAATTGGAATAAAAGGAAATTTCCTTCAGACAATAAAGGCCATTTGTGTAAAGCCACAGCTAACATCACGATCAGTGGGAGGGATGTTAGCTTAAAGGCTTTTCCTCTAAGACCCAGTACAAGGCGAGGGTGCCCAGTCTCACTGCTTCTGTGCAGCAAAGTACTGGGAGTGCCAGCAAGAGCAAGCAGACGAGGGAAGGAAATAAAAATCACCCAGATCAGAAAAGAAGTAAAATTGTGTTTGCAGATGACATGGTCACATACATAGAAGAACCTGAAGGTTCCCCACAAAAAAACAAAATCTGTTAAAACTAACACATTCAGCAGAGGTTGCAGGGCATAAAATCAACATAACAAAATCAGTTGCTTTACTTTATATCAACAGTTTATCTGGAAAGGAAACCCAAGGAAACAATTCCATTTATGATAGCATCAAAAAGAGTCAAATGTTAGGAATAAATTTAACCAAGGAGTTTAAAGAGCTTCACCCTGGGAACCGTGAGACGCTGATGAAGGAGACACGATGACACACAGGTGGTGGCCGCCCCGTGCCACAGGCTGGGAGGGCGAGGTCAGAACGTCCGTGCCTCCCTAATCGGCCCGCAGCGTCCACACAGTTCCGATAGAAATTCCAAGGGTGTTTTTCACAGAAATAGAAAAAACAATTCTAAAATCTGTGTAATTATTTTTCTTATAATCTGTGTTTTCCACAAAAGACCCGAACGCAACCTTGAGGAAGAACAGAGTTCTGGCGTCACACTTCCCGTTTCAAGTGACACTACAGAGCTTTCATCACGAAAGCATCACGTATGGCACTGGCGTAAAAACGGACACAGCAGGGGGACGGAGTGGAGAGCCAGGAGGAAGCAGACCCCAGTGCGGCCAGCTGATTTCCCACAGGGACACCAGGCGTTCACAGTGGGGAGGGGTTCACCTCTTCAGTAGTGCTGGGAACACTGGATGAGCCACATGCAGAAGAATGACCAGACCCGTTGTCCAGCATACACAAAAACTAACTGGAAACGGATGAGAGATTAAATGTAAGACTTGAAATTATAAAACTCCTAGAAGAAAACAGGAAAAAGCTCCTTGACGTAAAATTGGCAGTGATTTTTGGGACATGATACCAAAATCATGTAGGACAAAGGTAAAAATTAGCTGATAGGACTATTTCAAACCAAAAAGTTCCCACAGTAAAAGAAACCAGCAGAATGAAAAGGCAGCCTACGAAATGGGAGAAAATATCTGCACACCATGTAACTGGGAACATCCACAGGAAATACAGAACTCACAGTTCCACAGCAAAAAAAGCAACCCTCAAAAACGGGCAGAGGGCCGAATAAACATTTTTCCAAAGAGAACATACTTAGGGCCGACAGGTATTTGAAAAGATGTTCAACATCACTAATCATCAGGAAAATGCAAATTAAACTAACACAATGAGATACCACCTCCCCAGACTCCCTCCCAGGCGAGCGAGGGCCCAGGTGGAAGGCCGTGCTTGGGGCCTCCTCTCCGGAGGAGCTGGCAGCCCCCGTGGCCCCTCTGAGCAGCTCCTGCCACACCTTCTAGGCGTGAGGTCACCACAGTGTAAAATGAGAGCGAAAGTCACCAAGGATGGCTGGGAAACAAGGGTCTGAAAATGCCCGTTACTGACTGTCTTCCCCAGAGCAGATCTCAGCCCGCTCCCTAGCACATTTGAAAGCAGGGACCCCAGCACCGAGGTTTTCATTAATGGAGAGAATGCTCACGGCGCTTTATCTGCTCACGAGCAAATCTGCGATGGAAGAGACCACGCGAACCACCATGGACCTGTTTCTGAAAAGTGACACCTCCTCGCGAAGGGCCTCGGGCAGTGCTTCAGGGCGTGTTCCGGAAGGCATTGCCCTCACAGGAGGTGACAACTGCATGCCTTACCGCCCCTGAGATCCTCCCGTGGGCAGGACAGGAAGTGGAGATGGATGACGGTGATGCGGATGATTTGCGCTGTGTAGGTGGAGCCTGCAGTTTGTCTTAGTCTTAAACTGTGTTGTTGTTAAAGAGTTGAAATGTTAAAAAACGTGAAAGTTTATAAACTGAAAAGTTACTGTTAGCTAAGCTTAATTTATTATTGAAAAAAGGAGAAACCTGTAAGTGAATACAGTGTAGCCTCAGTGTCCAGTGTTACCGTCTACAGGAGCGGGCAGCTGTGTCCTGGTCTGTCACGTCCACTCCGCAGTCTCCCACGGACTCGCCCAGGGCACCCCCAGCCGCGCTCCTGGCCAGTGCCCCACACAGCGCCGTTTTTCACCATTCCCGCCGTGTTCATGCTGAGCCCTTCCTCCGTGCGGATGCGCGGGCGCTTCCAGGCGTTACACGTGCCTGCGGTACTCAGGACGGTCGTGCCGTGCGTCCGTGCACTCGGCATGTTCGCGCACGACGAAATCACCTTCACGACACATTTTTCAGACTGTATCCCCATCCTCGAGGGACACATGACGCTGCTGTTCACGTGGTGATTCAGCAATTCCGTTGCGTGACAAGAAACCGATATCTGACTTTCCAGGGTTTCATTTAATTTTCTCCGTACGCGTTGGACTGACTTTGACCTGTCTTTGTAAAGCAAGCGTGTGGCTCTGTGTCCTCAGGACGACTTGAGGCAACAGCTCGACAGATCTTCAGAGGAGAACAGTGGCTTGAAGTCTCTCCTGTTCAGCATGAAGAAAGAAGCACAGAACGCAGACTCCTCAGCCGCCTTAAGCCTGCAGATCCCGGGTGAGTCGATAGCTGCCTGGCGTCACCGCTTGGCGAAATCTCAGTGTTCACACACTTGCATGGAGACTTCATTTTAAATTATTCCTAGAATTCAGAACCAGCAGCTGCTGCGAAATGGGGCTTGGAGCCCACCCACATTGTCCCGCAAGTTGTCTTGGCTCAGGAGTGGCCTGCACACCGGCCCGCGGCAGCCCGGGGGCGGGGCGGGGCGGGGCGGGGGCGGCTCAGGGTGGCCCATGGCTGCGGCGCCCCTCGGCGTGTGCCTGGCAGTCGCGCTCCTGCTCGGCCCGGACCGTGGCGGGCGCATCCTTCTCGGCCCCTGTTCCTTCCAGACCCAGATCGTTTTTCTTGCCTCTCTCCAGTCTCTTGGGTTCTGTGTTGCATTTCCACAGACGCGCACTCGGCCTTCAGCTTCACACACTGGGCTTTCGCACGAGAAGGTGTTGGTGCTGCTCTCCGTGGAGGCTTCTCCGGGGCTGATGGTCTGGATTTCACTGAGTAGGACGGGTCGAGCATCTTTCCCCATCCTGACCTCTCAGGGGTCTGAACACTTACGTAAAGGGCCAGACAGTAGGTGCTTCAGGGTGTACGGTCTCTGTCTCGCTGTCACGTGAATGCGGCCACGGGGTCACGCGGGTCCTCTGCCCGTTGTTTACTGGGCCATCCTACCGAGTGGAAAGGTGTGTTTGGTCTTTTTAAATTTTCATTTAAAAACTTACCCAGTTTACCTTTTGTGACTTTGAGACGTCGTTGTCACGTTCACTTGCTCTTGGTCCGTCCGGCTCAGCCTTCGTTTTTTGTGACCCTGCCCTGTGTGGCTCGTTCTCTCCAGGCCTCGGCCGCCTTTCCCGGCTCTGACTTAGGTGCCGCTTCCGTTTCCCGTATCGTTTCCTTTCTGTCCTCGCTTCGCTTTGAACGGTCAGTCGCGGCTCTGCTCTGTTCTGCGCGTGGACGTCGTGCTCACGCGGTGTCGTGCGTGGGGTTTGACCTCTGCTTCTCCACTGTTTGTCACGTGAAATTCGTCCTCCTGAGTTTCCAGGAGGAGCACGGCAGGCAGCTCTTCTGACTCACAGATAAGCGTGGTGGCCTCCTTTGGGGGACTTCCAGGCCCTGCTCCCTCCCCAGCTTTTCTCTGATGTCTTGTCGTGCTCGACCTGGACCCCTCGTCAGAGGGGACTGACTCTCCACGTACCAGCCCTGAGTTGCTGCTTGGCCCACAGAGATTTCCCAAGAAAACAGGACGCTGGGGAGTGCTCCCGTCCTCCGGTCTGCCGGCCAGCTGCTGTGTCCCCGCAGGCGTGGCTGCCGTGCAGGGCTGTGGCTGTCCCGTGTTTGGGGCTTCGAGGCCACCTTATCACCTGGCACTACCTGGTTGTCGGTGGGGTTCTGGCCTTGTCACCTGGTTCCTCTTGTCGTTGACTAACGTGGGGATGCTGGGGGAGCTGCACTGTGCCGCCCCCGCCCCCCGACGCTCTGTCCCTCGCGCCCTGGAGCGGGGTTCAGGTGGACACAGACTGAGTGGGGCTGCTGGCCTGAGCACAGGAGGCTCCGCCGCCGCTGCCACACTCACTGCGAGAAGAGCCCGTGTCAGCGTCGTCAGCCCTCGGCCTGTCACCTTCCCGCGCGGGCATTCTCGTCTCTGCTGTCGCGGGGTCGTGCAGTGGCGCTCCCACGTGTGGATTTACTCGGCTCCTGGTTCTGGATTTGAGAGCCAATGAATAGCGTATTTCTTTCCCCTCGAGAAGAAAACCCAGAGAGGCAGGAGTCAGGTAGATGGATGCAAACATGTGCTCGGTCACTGATCCTCATGGGACCAGAGGGCACATCAGATGTGTGGCTCTCAGGCAGGGGCTGCGCTTGTGGAGAAGACGCCTGTGGCCCCACAGAGGGCCCCCCCACACACACCAGGCCCTCCCGTCCGCACCCTGCCCTCCACACGCGCGCAGTCCCGCAGGCATCCATCTGGGAGCACATGGCCGCAGCGTCTGCCCAGAGAGGGAGCCGGGGGAGTCTGGGCTGGAACGGCCGGGGCGGCACGGGGCCCGCTTCGCCTGCCGTCTTCGTGTCGCTGGCCGACGCCGACCTTCCCAGGCTGTGTCTCTGTTCCCGTGTCTGGGTCCAGCGCCGGCTCCGGGACCGTTTCAGCTCCGCACACGTGCGCGGGCCCCTCACTGAACGGCGCTCCACACTCTCCCAGGGCTGCAGACCAGCTTGCAGAGGCTCTCCGCTGAGATCGGGGAGCTGAAGCAGCACCTGGAGCACTACGACAAGATCCAGGAGCTGACGCGGATGCTGCAGGAGAGCCACAGGTGTGCCGGGGCGGGCCGGGCACGGGGCGGGCCGGGCACGGGGCGGGCCGGGGAGCCGCTGGCATCGGGGCCCACACTTGGCACCCCCCTGAGCTTCCCTTTCCTGATGAAAAGCGCCTCCCTTCGTGCTGCAGCGTCTGCGAGGTGTGACCTGTGATGTGTGACGGGGGGCGGGGCGTTGAGGAGGGTGGGGAGGAGGGCGGGGGGGCTACAGGGGAGACAATTGGCGGTGGCTGTGATCAAGGCCGGCGTCCTGAAAGCCCTGGGTCTGTGGTCTGTCCGTCCCCTTGGCCCGGTTGTGTCTGTTCCCTCAGGGAGCACGATCACCCGCTTGTACTCCCGGCCATGGTGGGTGTGCAGGGGGAGCTGGGAGTTGGGGGGCTGTGCAGACAGGAAGTTGGCCTTGGGAGGAGGCGTGCTGCTGGGTGAGCTGGGGGGGCTGTGCCTGGGCTTTGTTGGGGTACAGTTGGGTAAGCCCGGCTCCGTGGCCAGCACCCCACCCGTCCCCTTTCCTCCGTTCTCTGCCCGTTCTCATGCTCTCCTCCCGCCGATGCGGGCGCAGTCTGGCCACAGGTGGAGCCAGGCCCGGACCTTTCAGGGCTGGAGGCCACAGCCCGCAGGCCTGTCACAGGCACAAGTGGCAGAGGCTCCTGAGAGATGGGACCGAGTCGAGACTGGATTAGGGAGGGAAATAGGACATAGCCGTGGGTGCAGGGAAGTGGCGGGCAGGGCAAGGTGACTTCCTGTGCGCGACGGGTCCATCTGTGGCGGTCACAAGAGGTATTGACAGTGTGGGCTTGGTCTGGACCAGGCAGGGGTGCAGAGCTTCTAAGGCAGGACACAGACTTGTCCACTCTGAACGCCCACCCGGCCAGTGGCTGTTTCAGTGGTCCAAGCCAACAGCGCTGCCGCTCGCACAGGGCGTTTGTCACGGGGGGCACTTTGTGTGGAGAAACGTGGCCTTTCACACATTTTTTGTGGTGCTACCAACATGCTGGAGTCATTGTTGACGGGGCGAGCACGGCAATCTGGAGATGACGGAAATCGGCAAAACACAACATCACCTTCTTTGTAAAATTCCTTTTAAAATTAAAAGCGGTTAACGATATAAAAATCCCGGACTTTATAATCACACTGTTACAATTTCCGAATTATAGGAGGGTCCTTTGTACCTGACCAGGAATTAGAACTAGTTCAGTCTGTGGGTCTTTTCTAGAAGGGGACCGTTTTGCCGGCCGTGGACTGCGGCGGTCTGCTCAGTGAGCCCCACAAGGCCGGAGCGCTGGGGAGCCCGGCTGTGCACTGTCGGGTTCGCCCATCCAGTCCTGGGGCGGATGTGGGCCAGAGGCGAGTCCGGCCCAGCCCCACCCGGTCTGGGGGCCAGGGGCAGATGGGTAGTAGCCAGTGGGAGGCAGGAGGGGATCTGTCGCGGGGACAGGTGTGCGGGCCAGGGGGTGCCTGGGCCGGGGAGAGCGCTGGGCCATACTGGGTCCCAGAGGACTGTGTGCCAATGGGCAGGCTTGGCCTGGTGAGGGCAGGGCCTCCTCCGGGGACAGCAGCAGAGCTGGCACGTCGCTGCCCTGTGTTCTCCCCAGTTCCCTGGTCAGCACCAACGAGCACCTCCTGCGGGAGCTGGGCCAGGCGCGGGCACAGCACAGGGCCGAGGTGGAGCAGCTGCACTGGAGCTACAAGGAGCTCAAGAAGACCATGGCCCTGTCCCTGTCCCCGCAGGGCAGCACCCGCCCGGGCGGCTGCTAGGCCCCCTGCCAGCCGGGAAGGGAAGCGGGAGTCCCTGGAGCCCGGCCGTTCGAGCCGGCGGCCTGCGCGTTTGTGCTCCTTCACCCGGGACAGGCATCTCAGCGCGTGAGGCTGGAAACGTGTTCAGGGCCCACAGCTGTTTTCTAAGACGTTCTAAAAAGACGGGATTCATCCAAGGCCTTCATAGGTTTTGAGACAAAGCACATTAACATTTCGAGACAAGGAGATCGTTAATTTTTCGTCAAATATCTCGATAAAGAAAATGCAGTATTTTTCTGCCTAATGTAAAAGAGAGCTGTATATGATTATTAAAGAAAATTTTTTGTGTAACAGGTAATTTTTATTTAATAAACAAATATATTGTTCTAAAAAGTGGCTCTTTATAAATTATAACTGAGTTTCTCATTGAATTCTTTTATAAAACAAGCTGTATGCACCATGGGTGGTGAGCAGAAACAAGTAAGTTTCAGGATTTAGTAAAAGTAACATTTTTAGTTGTGAGAATCATTAAAAAATGTTATTTTGTGATATTAACATCTCACAGTAAAGATATCTACCCAAGCCCTCTGTCTCTTGCTTATAGTGTACTTCTGAAAATTAGGTCAGAACAGGGCATAAAATTAGAGTCTTAGTTTAGACACTTCATAGCTTATGTAGTACTTGCTTTCTTCGATAAAACAGTCAGTTTTTAAAACAGTGCTTACTTGACTAAGGAAGAGCGGGCCTGGAAGGGGATGCTGTGTGTCGCTGCCGGGATTCTGTCACTGGGGGAGTCGGGCATTGGCTCTCCCTAGGAGGGGAGTCCCCGCGCTTTGGGTGTCCTTCCCAGTTCCCTGTCTGGCCACGGTTGTGTCTGACAGCTCTGGTTTTTGTAGCTTAGCCCGAAAATGTGTCCTAGCGAATGTCGTTTGTGTGTGTCAGGTGGGATTTTTGTCATTAGATCATTTTTTATTTATTTAAAAGATTTTAAATGCATTTTAAGCTTGTAAAAAATGATCACCATGTTTACTTTGTCTCACTAGAATTTCAATGAATTTCTTAGATCCGTGAGTATATTTTTCATCAAATTTGGAAAAGTTTTAGCCACCGTTTCTTCCGATTTCTTATTTGACTCGATCTCCCTACACATCTGTCTGTCTGTCGTCTCCCTCTCCTCTCGGAACCCCAGCTTCACTTACGTTAGTCACCGATGTCGTCCCCACAGGTCACGAAACGTGGGCCTTTTTTTCATCCTGTGTTCTCACTGCTTCAGTTGGGATCAGTTCTTTTGCCCTGTCGGAAAGCTTTCTGATCTTTTCTTCTGCCTTAGCTGCTGTTCAGCCTATATAGTGAATTTTTAATTTCAGAAATTACATGTTTTTAGTTCTAAAATTCCAGTTGGTTTTTTTATTATTGTTCTATTTCCGATTGTGTTCATGTTTCATTGAACTCCTTAACCATATGCTTAGTAGCTTTACTATAGGTCATTCGAATCGTCTCCAGAGCGGATAGACCAGCTAACGCTCCTGTAGTACGTGACGACTTCTCTCGGCTCATGTCTTGAGCACCTGTTGTCAGAGATTTTAGTGTCTTCATTCTAGAAAGTTTGTAATATACTGCCTGTGGTTTCAATTTGCTTCTCCCGAGGTATCGAGGGAGTTGAGTACCTTTTTGCGTGTTTATTGACCTCCTGAATTTCGTTTTTTGTGAAGTGCTTATTCAGGTGTTTTTCCCTATTTTCCTGTTGGATAGTCTGTCTCCTGTTTATCTGCAGGAGTTATTTATAATTCCGGATAGTAGTACTTTGTGGATTACATTTGCAATAGGTTTTTCTTCATTTTTTAATGGTGTCTTTTGATTAAAAGAAATGTTAAACTTAATACGATCCAATATATTAGTCTTTTCCTTTATACTTAAAGAAATTTATATCCTAATTTTTAAAAATCTTTCTCCGTTCATGGTCATGGAGATACTCTGCTGTGTTATACTTTCCAGAAGACTTTATAGTTTTGTCTGTTTTGGGGTTTTGTTAACGTGGTTAGTCACAGTAATTGTCCTCTATGTGGAACTGATGTTTGTGCGTGTTGTGGGGTTTGGGGGTCCAGTTTCATTGTTTTCAGATGCGAGTGCAGTTACCCAGCGTCGTCGTTGACAAGACTGTCTGGCCGTAAAGGGAGCATGCGTCCAGGCGTCTGTCCTCCCCACAGCCTCCCCCTCCGGCTCTGTGGACTCCCACACGCCGCACAGTGAGACCCCCGTCCCATGTGCCGCACGTTTGGGCCATTTTTGACCCTTTGCAGTTCATCAATTTTAGAGCTGGCTGCGATTTTGAGACTGCATTGGATGGTTTGGGAGGAACTGACGCACAGGTAGTATTGGGCCTTAGAAGCCATGAATCGGCTATCTGTCCACTTACCGGGTCGTCTCCGGTGTAGCTCATTAGTTTATCATTCTCTCCGTCAAGGTTTTGTGCATCTTTTGTTATGTTATTCCTAGATTTTTCTTATTTTGTGATGACATTGTGAAAGATATATTTTAAAAAAATTGTTTGGATTTCATTTTCTGATTATTTGTTGCTATTACATGGAAATCCAGATCCAGCAATCTTGTTAAATTTTAGTAATTTTAATAGTTTACTTGCAGTTACTTTAGCCTTTCTAGGCACGCGGTCATGTTTCCTGTGAGTGATGGGTTTTCTAGTTTCTTTTCTGTTTCTGCTCTGGGTTATTACATCATGTTTGTTTTATTTTGCTCTTTGTTTTCCATGCTACTGGTACTTCTAGTACAGTATAGATTAGAAGCGGTGATGGGGGGACACCTTGGTCTCATTCTGGATTAAATAGAGAGCTTTACCATTTCATCACAAAATTTGTGCTAGATTTTTTGTAGACGGCTTTTATCGGGTTAAAGAAGTTCCTTCTATTGTTAATTTGCTAAGAATTTTTCATCATGAATGGATGAATTTTATCAGACACTTTTTTGCAGTGACCACGTGATCTCTCTCCTTTGCTGTTAATGTAGTTATCATGATTTGCTAATGTAAAAAAACCACCTTAAATTTCCGCAATAAGCACAACTAAGTATTGAAGGGTTTTTCTTTATAGACATTGTTGTATTTTGTTTGTTAACATTTTGTTTAGGATTTTGTATTTTAGGTACATCACTTAATGTCTAACTTTGGGCAGTTATTTAAATTCTCTGTTCCTTAATGTCTGCATTTGTAAAACGGGGTGATCATAGTGTCTGCCTTGTAGATTGTCGTGAAGGCTGAGTGAGTGATTATAAAGTCGTAGGACGGTACCTGACACACAGTAAGCCCGATACAGTCGTTTGCGTGCTGGGCCACTCTGAGAGCTTCCCTTCCCTCGGCGACTTTGCTGACTATGTCTCAAGGTCAGGAAGCCTGTTTCTCTTCTGTTGGAAGAGATTCCTGCTTGACCCCAGTCGGACTTAGTGTGAGTGAGAAATTTTGTGTCTAGCCACTGAGATTTTGGGGGTTTTTCCACTGGGGTTGGTAGTTACTTACTCTCCATCGTAGGACTGTGTGGCTTTCCATTTCTTCCTGAGTTAGTTTTCCTAAGTTATACATCTCTAGGAATTTGTCTAATTATCTAATTTTTAATTTTTTTTTTGCTTTAATATTCAGCTTTAACAGCATTTGAAGTTGTGTCCCTGTGGCAGAGACGGAGGGCAGTGTGGCCCTTCAAGCAAGACCTTGCCATTCAGGGGAACGAATGCAAGTAAGAGATAACCGTCCGCTGCTCGTGGCCTTGGGCCGCGCTTCAGCTTTCGTATGGGCCCTGGCCAGCGACCGAGCAGGTGAGCCCAAGGGCCTGGCCTTCCTGCCCGGCCTCGCGTTTCTCAGGCCACCTCCAGAGGCGCCCCCATAGGCCGGCAAGGCTTGGTCAAACCTGATCGTGGTCTGGAGGCCTCTCTGCTCCTCGTCTTCCCTGTGCCCTTCACGAGCACTGCCTTCCAGTAGCCCTGCTGACTCTGCTCTCGGGCATCTGCTTCTCGGCCCAGCTTCCACGCCCCCCGGCCGCTCTCAGTGGTGGTCGGGCTCTGTTCCCTCCACCAGAAGCCGGTCGGGTTGATCAGTCTTTCCAGAGGACCGTCCTTGGTCTTCATTTCCTTTCTCTGTTTTCAATTTCTGCTCTTACCTTTCTGTTTTTAGCCATTCTGAAACTGACAGCACTTTGGCTTGAGAATGTTGTCAGCTTTCTTGTTCTGTGTTTCTTCGTCTTGCTTTTCCGGCACATGGAACCGATGCTCTTTAGCTTTAATCTGCCATCTTATTTTGTGCTGTTTGTTCTATTCTGTGATTTTTTTCCCCGTCTGCTGCTGTTGTTTTCAGACTTTCGATCATTCAGCATTTCGCTTCTACTAGTTCGGAAGCTGTGTCCTGCTCCTGGTGTGTTATTACAACACGTTCATGTGCACTTCGCCCTCTGCCCACACCTGACATCACGCGTCAGCCGTCAGCACGTCAGTCCGTGCACCGTCTGCCTCCGTCTGCGATGGGTTTCGCCATCTCACGGGCGATGCTGCACAGTCGCTGTTTGCAGTGACTGTTGAGTCTTCGCTCCACGTTCCTTCCTCTGTCTCAGACAGTCCGTCTGTGGTCTCTTTCTTTCTGCATTGAGAATTTCACGAACGTCCGTGGGTGGAAGTTCTCGCTACAGTTTTAAAATACCTGCATTTTATCTTCGTTTTTGAAGACTTTCACGGGGCTAGGCTAAGGTTTCAGGTTGGCGGTTACTCGATGGCGTCGTGCCGCCTTTGGGGCTGCTGCGGTTGTCTGTAGCGTAGTCTGTGTCTGGTCCCCCCGGGTCTAGACCCGGCCCCCTGCAGAACTGCACCAGCACTAGACCAGGCCTTGGACACAGCAGATGCCCGTCTACCTGCTCCTCACCGGGCTGGGTCAGTGGTCGCCGAAGTGAGGAAGCGAAAGGCTCTCTCGGGTGAGGTGACATGAGGCTCTCGGCCCTGGGAGCTGTGGCTCTGCCACTTCCTGTGGCCCCTCCCAGGGCCTGTCCCGTGTTAGGCATTAGTGCCCGTGTGTGGCTGCTGGGACAGACGGCACACTGCGGACAAGAGAGCCACAGTTTAACGCCTTTATTTATCACTTTTCCAACTGACACACAGGGTTAGCAGCAGCGAGCACAGGAGGGCGACATGCAGACAGACACGAGCCGCTTCACTAAAGGCTTGCGAGCCGGGCGTTGACAGAAACTCCAGCAGGGACACCGCGCCGCGCCTGCTGCCGGGGGAGTGGGGCCACCCGCCCACGGACGTCCTGGGTGGTGGGGTCTAGCCTCAGTCGGGACACCCCTGACGTCACCGTCACTTACCCGTCGCCGATCAAGTGATACACTCAGCACTTCCAACACTAATAAAACAGCGCAAAAATATATTGCATGTATAAATTTATTTCCCTTTCCTGAAAAAAACTTAGTACAAACTAGTAGCATATGGTCCCTTTCAAGTTTCTTTTAAGGTGTGCGGGTTTCCTCTGTTGTTTGGCTTGGTTCGGTTTTTCAAGAGTCTAAAAGAAGAGAGAGAGTTAACTAAAGCATCTCTGAGCGCGGAGACCACTGCCTGGCATGCCCAGGCCACGTCCTCCAGGCGCCCATGGAGGCCATGGCCCTGACCGCCAGGTTTCACCGAGTGTGCAGTGGTCAGTGGAGGGAAGCTTTTCAGGGTCAGTGTTGGTCATTTTCACAGTACGGCTGAACTGTCAACCTGAACAGGTGACAATAAGGTGTCCCTGTGTGGCGTGTGCTGTAAGAAGGGGTGGGGTAGCCAGCTTGTGTATAAATTCCAGGAGGAAATGGGCCAAACTGGGTCCTCGAGGGCCTTTCTGTGAAGGGCCGGATAGCGCGGCCTGTGCCATTAACTTTATCCAGCGAACCGGGTGACTGCCAGCCCAGGGTGTTGGAGTGTGTGCCTCTGCCTGCTGGCTCTGTGTCCACTCCGCGGGTCAGACGGACACAGTGGCCTTCCTGGAGCTCTCGGCCACTGGGGCCTAGAGACGGGGCAGTGCAGACAGGAAGCGGTGCCAGCAGCCCCAGCGGCATCGTCCCCGCGCGTCGCCCCCACTGCACTTTTCATCTGTCTCGAAACTTAAGCCCAGGGCTCTTAGGTATAAAAATACTTCACGATAAATATACGTCATTTGTTATATTTTAAACTTAACGGACTCCAATTATGGTAAACCTAACTCCGAGTTGCTGACCACGGCCTGCTTTTCCTAGGCATTAAATAGAAATAAATAGGTGTTCTGGCGCGATCTGCGTCCTCAGACAGCTCCTCCTCTTCTCCCTGATGTTCAGACGCCGTCAGCACCGTCCTCCCCTCAGAACGTGTTCCGTCACCTGGGTGTTCGCCCCTGACAGAATCTGTCCCGTCACCTGGGTGTCCTCCCCTCCAAACGTGTCCTCTCACCTGGGTGTTCACCTCAGAATGGGTCCTGTCACCTGGGTGTCCTCCCCTGCAAGAACCTGTCCCATCTCCCGGGTGTCTTCCCCTCAGAACGTGCCCTGTCACCCAGGTGGCTTCCTCTAAGAACCTGTCCTGTCCCCTGGGTGCCCTCCCGTCTGTCCCTGTCTCCTGGGGAGCCTGCTGCACAGTTTCTCCCGTCACAAGCAGACGCTGTAGCCACCGTTCATGGAAGCTGGCCCGTCACGCGCGCGCGGCACCAACGCCCACCCTGCCGTGTCGCGGTCGTCAGCTCTGACGAGGCGCGCACCGTGTCTGCAGTCTGTCCACGCGAGTGTTGTGTGTCCTCAGGCTACGCACAGACACAGCGGATGCAGCAGGTGATCTACGAGGACAGATGGCGACGTGGGTGTGCAGAGCCACACTGACCGGAGGAGGTGGCGTCCTGGACCACGCACCTGGCCAAGCCTGGGCAGGAGCAGGGGACGCAGGGAGACTGCAGCGCTGCGTGGCTGGCGGGACCTGGGGGTGTGGTCAGGGGCCCGGCCTGCGCGGGAGTTGCCCGCGCTGGGCTGGCACGGGGAGGCCACCAGGGGGAGCAGCTGTGTCACGATCCTCATCCACGAAACACAAGGGGAGCGCTGCAGCCAGGTCAGCGGACGTGGATGACCGTTACTGTCCAGCCGTGACGGTGGCGTCGGCCGCGCCGCCTGTTCGGGCTCGCACGCGGCTTTGCTCAGACCCCACTTTCCAGCACGCTCCGGGCTGTCCTCGCCTGAAGACCGCGCTCCGGGACGGCTGTGTCCCGGTGTCAGGCACCTCGCCAGTGTCCTGTGGGCGAGGAAGGGCTGAGAAGGGCCAGTGTCCATGGCAGGCCCAGGTGACAGCCATCCTTCTACAGGCTGTGGCGTGGGGACTCTGCCCCTATGCCCTTGCTGGTGTGCATGCTTAGTCCCCAGGGTCCTGCTGGGTTCCAGTGTCTGTGCTACGTTGGCTGTGACGGTGGTGACCGGGCTGTTCACGGCAGGAGAAAAGCAGCCTCAGACCGGGAGACCCATGTCCCTGGCAGTGCCTCCGGGCCCTGGGGCGGAGCCTGTTCTGTGACCACCGATGAAGACGTAGCTGGCATGGAACGCGAGGGCTGTGGTGTGTGATGATTTTGGCGTCAAGGAACGCGGCACACTCAGCTGCCTTCGGAGGCGCCGCCCGTGGTGGCTCTCGCCCTTGAGCAGCACGCGGAGGTCCAGCCTCGGGGAAGGACGCGCGCAGGGCGGGGCTGGCGTCCTGCCTGCCTGCCTTTTCCACTGT
>NW_024351073.1:26154301-26179149 GCF_902729225.1 Pteropus medius | reverse complement strand
TTAATATTCAGCTTTAACAGCATTTGAAGTTGTGTCCCTGTGGCAGAGACGGAGGGCAGTGTGGCCCTTCAAGCAAGACCTTGCCATTCAGGGGAACGAATGCAAGTAAGAGATAACCGTCCGCTGCTCGTGGCCTTGGGCCGCGCTTCAGCTTTCGTATGGGCCCTGGCCAGCGACCGAGCAGGTGAGCCCAAGGGCCTGGCCTTCCTGCCCGGCCTCGCGTTTCTCAGGCCACCTCCAGAGGCGCCCCCATAGGCCGGCAAGGCTTGGTCAAACCTGATCGTGGTCTGGAGGCCTCTCTGCTCCTCGTCTTCCCTGTGCCCTTCACGAGCACTGCCTTCCAGTAGCCCTGCTGACTCTGCTCTCGGGCATCTGCTTCTCGGCCCAGCTTCCACGCCCCCCGGCCGCTCTCAGTGGTGGTCGGGCTCTGTTCCCTCCACCAGAAGCCGGTCGGGTTGATCAGTCTTTCCAGAGGACCGTCCTTGGTCTTCATTTCCTTTCTCTGTTTTCAATTTCTGCTCTTACCTTTCTGTTTTTAGCCATTCTGAAACTGACAGCACTTTGGCTTGAGAATGTTGTCAGCTTTCTTGTTCTGTGTTTCTTCGTCTTGCTTTTCCGGCACATGGAACCGATGCTCTTTAGCTTTAATCTGCCATCTTATTTTGTGCTGTTTGTTCTATTCTGTGATTTTTTTCCCCGTCTGCTGCTGTTGTTTTCAGACTTTCGATCATTCAGCATTTCGCTTCTACTAGTTCGGAAGCTGTGTCCTGCTCCTGGTGTGTTATTACAACACGTTCATGTGCACTTCGCCCTCTGCCCACACCTGACATCACGCGTCAGCCGTCAGCACGTCAGTCCGTGCACCGTCTGCCTCCGTCTGCGATGGGTTTCGCCATCTCACGGGCGATGCTGCACAGTCGCTGTTTGCAGTGACTGTTGAGTCTTCGCTCCACGTTCCTTCCTCTGTCTCAGACAGTCCGTCCGTGGTCTCTTTCTTTCTGCATTGAGAATTTCACGAACGTCCGTGGGTGGAAGTTCTCGCTACAGTTTTAAAATACCTGCATTTTATCTTCGTTTTTGAAGACTTTCACGGGGCTAGGCTAAGGTTTCAGGTTGGCGGTTACTCGATGGCGTCGTGCCGCCTTTGGGGCTGCTGCGGTTGTCTGTAGCGTAGTCTGTGTCTGGTCCCCCCGGGTCTAGACCCGGCCCCCTGCAGAACTGCACCAGCACTAGACCAGGCCTTGGACACAGCAGATGCCCGTCTACCTGCTCCTCACCGGGCTGGGTCAGTGGTCGCCGAAGTGAGGAAGCGAAAGGCTCTCTCGGGTGAGGTGACATGAGGCTCTCGGCCCTGGGAGCTGTGGCTCTGCCACTTCCTGTGGCCCCTCCCAGGGCCTGTCCCGTGTTAGGCATTAGTGCCCGTGTGTGGCTGCTGGGACAGACGGCACACTGCGGACAAGAGAGCCACAGTTTAACGCCTTTATTTATCACTTTTCCAACTGACACACAGGGTTAGCAGCAGCGAGCACAGGAGGGCGACATGCAGACAGACACGAGCCGCTTCACTAAAGGCTTGCGAGCCGGGCGTTGACAGAAACTCCAGCAGGGACACCGCGCCGCGCCCGCTGCCGGGGGAGTGGGGCCACCCGCCCACGGACGTCCTGGGTGGTGGGGTCTAGCCTCAGTCGGGACACCCCTGACGTCACCGTCACTTACCCGTCGCCGATCAAGTGATACACTCAGCACTTCCAACACTAATAAAACAGCGCAAAAATATATTGCATGTATAAATTTATTTCCCTTTCCTGAAAAAAACTTAGTACAAACTAGTAGCATATGGTCCCTTTCAAGTTTCTTTTAAGGTGTGCGGGTTTCCTCTGTTGTTTGGCTTGGTTCGGTTTTTCAAGAGTCTAAAAGAAGAGAGAGAGTTAACTAAAGCATCTCTGAGCGCGGAGACCACTGCCTGGCATGCCCAGGCCACGTCCTCCATGCGCCCATGGAGGCCATGGCCCTGACCGCCAGGTTTCACCGAGTGTGCAGTGGTCAGTGGAGGGAAGCTTTTCAGGGTCAGTGTTGGTCATTTTCACAGTACGGCTGAACTGTCAACCTGAACAGGTGACAATAAGGTGTCCCTGTGTGGCGTGTGCTGTAAGAAGGGGTGGGGTAGCCAGCTTGTGTATAAATTCCAGGAGGAAATGGGCCAAACTGGGTCCTCGAGGGCCTTTCTGTGAAGGGCCAGATAGCGCGGCCTGTGCCATTAACTTTATCCAGCGAACCGGGTGACTGCCGGCCCAGGGTGTTGGAGTGTGTGTGCCTCTGCCTGCTGGCTCTGTGTCCACTCCGCGGGTCAGACGGACACAGTGGCCTTCCTGGAGCTCTCGGCCACTGGGGCCTAGAGACGGGGCAGTGCAGACAGGAAGCGGTGCCAGCAGCCCCAGCGGCATCGTCCCCGCGCGTCGCCCCCACTGCACTTTTCATCTGTCTCGAAACTTAAGCCCAGGGCTCTTAGGTATAAAAATACTTCACGATAAATATACGTCATTTGTTATATTTTAAACTTAACGGACTCCAATTATGGTAAACCTAACTCCGAGTTGCTGACCACGGCCTGCTTTTCCTAGGCATTAAATAGAAATAAATAGGTGTTCTGGCGCGATCTGCGTCCTCAGACAGCTCCTCCTCTTCTCCCTGATGTTCAGACGCCGTCAGCACCGTCCTCCCCTCAGAACGTGTCCCGTCACCTGGGTGTTCGCCTCAGAATGGGTCCTGTCACCTGGGTGTCCTCCCCTGCAAGAACCTGTCCCATCTCCCGGGTGTCTTCCCCTCAGAACGTGCCCTGTCACCCAGGTGGCTTCCTCTAAGAACCTGTCCTGTCCCCTGGGTGCCCTCCCGTCTGTCCCTGTCTCCTGGGGAGCCTACTGCACAGCGTCTCCCGTCACAAGCAGACGCTGTAGCCACCGTTCATGGAAGCTGGCCCGTCACGCGCGCGCGCGGCACCAACGCCCACCCTGCCGTGTCGCGGTCGTCAGCTCTGACGAGGCGCGCACCGTGTCTGCAGTCTGTCCACGCGAGTGTCGTGTGTCCTCAGGCTACGCACAGACACAGCGGATGCAGCAGGTGATCTACGAGGACAGATGGCGACGTGGGTGTGCAGAGCCACACTGACCGGAGGAGGTGGCGTCCTGGACCGCGCGCCTGGCCAAGCCTGGGCAGGAGCAGGGGACGCAGGGAGACTGCAGCGCTGCGTGGCCCGAGGGACCTGGGGATGTGGTCAGGGGCCCGGCCTGCGCGGGAGTTGCCCGCGCTGGGCTGGCACGGGGAGGCCACCAGGGGGAGCAGCTGTGTCACGATCCTCATCCACAAAACACAAGGGGAGCGCTGCAGCCAGGTCAGCGGACGTGGACAACTGTTACTGTCCAGCCGTGCCGGGGCCCAGGGGCCCCCGTCCTGGGGCGGAAGGCGGGGAGCAGCCGTGACGGTGGCGTCGGCCGCGCCGCCTGTTCGGGCTCGCACGCGGCTTTGCTCAGACCCCACTTTCCAGCGCGCTCCGGGCAGGCCTCGTGGAGGGGGCTGTCCTCGCCTGAAGACCGCGCTCCGGGACGGCTGTGTCCCGGTGTCAGGCACCTCGCCAGTGTCCTGTGGGCGAGGAAGGGCTGAGAAGGGCCAGTGTCCATGGCAGGCCCAGGTGACAGCCATCCTTCTACAGGCTGTGGCGTGGGGACTCTGCCCCTATGCCCTTGCTGGTGTGCATGCTTAGTCCCCAGGGTCCTGCTGGGTTCCAGTGTCTGTGCTACGTTGGCTGTGACGGTGGTGACCGGGCTGTTCACGGCAGGAGAAAAGCAGCCTCAGACCGGGAGACCCATGTCCCTGGCAGTGCCTCCGGGCCCTGGGGCGGAGCCTGTTCTGTGACCACCGATGAAGACGTAGCTGGCATGGAACGCGAGGGCTGTGGTGTGTGATGATTTTGGCGTCAAGGAACGCGGCACACTCAGCTGCCTTCGGAGGTGCCGCCCGTGGTGGCTCTCGCCCTTGAGCAGCAGGCGGAGGTCCAGCCTCGGGGAAGGACGCGCGCAGGGCGGGGCTGGCGTCCTGCCTGCCTGCCTTTTCCACTGTGGAGTGCAGGCCTCGTTAGGCACCTCAGGGTTCCCAAGTTAGAAACTCGAGACAGCAGAGAGACGATGCCCTTTAAGTGACACTCAGCACCTGCGCTCCATCGTTTCCTCCGTTCTAATGCCACACGCTGTGAGCGCCCAAACCCTGTGAATGGCGCTGCCTGCGGAGGCCACCGCCATCTGAGAGTCGAGGCCTGGGGGCTACATGAGGGGGCTGGGAGAGACAGCCACTTTAGAGGGGCCGCATCTTCTGGGAACACTGGCAGATGAGGGGCCTGCTCCGGCTCCGGCAGTGACCAGTGTGCCTTCTGGGCTCAGGGAGGCAGCAGGTGGGTGCCACAGCAGTGTCAGGCCAGGCCACGTGTCCAGGACCAGGGGTGCAGGACAGTGGCCGGGGTGGCCGGCCTCCAGGAGGCATTTCCCTGAGGCGGCTGTGGGCTCCAGGACACATGGCCTAGCAGGCCACACACCAGGCTCTGGCCGTGTTCGTGCAAGTGGATGTGTTGCCTTACGGTCATGTGACAGTGCCACCAAACCCCAGCAAAAGTTGTTGGATGGGGGCCTCCCTGGCCTGGCTTTGTTATGCAGCTTCCCGCGCCTGGGGTTGGCAGAGTCCAGAGAGGCCGAACTAACAGCAGAGCCTGGAGCCCAGAGGTCCAGGCCGCGCTGTAAGCGAAGGGGGAGCAGTCACGTGACCCGCAGCCTCGAGGCCCGGAGTCCAGAGCAGGAGCCGGGGCCTCACGCGCCGCCTGCGGGGTAGCCGCAGAGCCTACGGGGTCTTGTGGCCTGGAGATGATGCAGGGGCGGCAGAGAGAGCCACAGAACAGGATATTCTAAGTCTTCCCGGATCCGTTCTGAGAATAAACAGTCTCCGTTTCTTCTTCTTAAGAAAAAAAGCAGAAGGAAATATGACCCATCCTTAGTTTCCATTTTGAAAACTTCTACCTCTTTCCTTTGGTCCACTGAGGTGCGATCTCTGACTGGCTCACCTTCCTTTGCACCCAGGCTTCGCTTACGTGACCACACTTAGCACAGATCTGGTCCATAGGCACATGTGTGCATGTGTGTGTGTGAGCGTATATGCGTGTCCATGAGCGTGTGTAAGCATGTGAATGCATGAGTGGGCACGTGTGTGCGTGAGCATGTGTAAGTGCATGCATGAGTGTGCATGCCTGAGCATGTGTGAGCATGTGTGCAAGCGTGCACCCGTGTGTCCCACAGCTGCATGGAGCCCTCGCAGACGCCGCTGTGTCCTGTTCAGGGTTCACTTCACCTCACTGTTGCTGCTGGTTAGTGTTAGCGCAGGCTGCCCTCATGGCGCCTGGGGCGTGGTCTGCCGGTCAGGGTCCGTCCCACCCGCTCCTTTAAAGCACCCCTTTTGCCTGCAAACCAGGTGGCCTGTGTAGTCTGGTCCCAGGAGACACTTCGGAAATGACGATCTGTCGACTTCCCGGCACAGGACAAGGCAGGTGTGTTAGAGAAAGGTCCGTGAGTTCCAGGGCCACGTGGGGTCGGAGGGGAGCCGCCCCGCTGAGCTCTGCCCCAGTGAGTCGGGGAATGTGGCGAAGTGTGAGGCGAGGCGGCCCGGCGCGGAGGAGGGCCCCGCCCGGGCAGCTACTTGCCCCCCTGCACCTTCTGGTCGTAGGTGCCTGCGTGCTTGTAGCCCGGCACGTAGCCCGACTCGTCCACCAGGTCCACGCGGCCGGCCTTGCCCTTGCCCCGGCCCGACGGGTCGAAGCGCTCCTTGTGGGAGCCCGTGAACTTGGTCGTGTCCGTGAGCCGCGACACAGTGGGTGACGAGATGGCCTTCTGCAGGAGGACAGGAGAGGGGTTAACTGCAGCTGAACCCCAGGGGGAGGGAGGGGCGTGGAGCCAGAGAGGGGACGTTCCAAGCGAAGGGGCCCGAGCGCTCCTGTCCACTGCCGCTGGCTCTGGGCCTGGGGAGGCGGCCCGGGTCGGCCCGCACCCGGGGTCAAGGCTCCCATCCCGGCTATGCCACTGCCATCCGTCCCCGACCTCCCGGGCCAGGCCCCCCGAAGGACCCGCCTTGCTCACCGTCACCCCGGAGATGATGGGGGCCTTGCCCTCCACGAGCCTGTGCACCTCCCGCACGGCCTCGTCGCTGCTCCTGTCCTTGAACCGCTTCCTGGAGAGCTCCTCCAGCGCCTCCTTGAACTGCTCGAAGGTGATGGTGCGGCAGCCCTTCCCTCTGCGGGGAGAGAGGGCTCAGGGACACTGGCCGTCGCTGGCGGGGACCCAGGGACCGGGCGTGCCCCACCCCGCCTCTCTGCCTCACCAGAAAGCAGGTCTAACGTGACAGCGCGGAACGCCCCGCCTGGGCCCTGGCCCGCAGTGTTTACGCCCAGCAGTCGGTCGTCACCGGCAACAGTAGCAAATACAAACTGTCTCGGAAAAAAGCTTAAAGGAAGCACATCCTTTACGATCACCGGGACGTGGGAACACAGCCGCCGTCCGGCTCTAAATGGGGCATGTGTGTGGCCTCCATTCAGGGAGGGACTTTCAAAGGAAAATTAGGGTGAGAAGCTTGTTGGATCCAGACCACAAGGACGAGACCTCAGTCCTGCCTGGGGCCTCCGCAGGCAGTCTGCGTGTCACCGCTACCACACAGGGACGCCCTCCCCGAGATGCCCGGCGAGGTGGGCCCCGGGCCCTGCCCCAGCACCGCCGGGCCCGCGCCCGTCACAGCAGAGGTCCCCACGGAGGCGTCAGAGGCTCTGCACTGGCTCTTCACCTTTCATAATTTTAATATTTTTGCCACTTTGACCGGATCGTCTCTGGATAATCCAGTGTTTCAAAACCAGATGGTGTGGAGGAGGCTCGCGCACGGGCGGGACAGGCGCAGAAAGCCCACCTCGCTTCTGCCGCGGGAGGGAGAGCAGCCCAAGCCACCCGACTGCCATGGGGACGAGACGAGCGGCAGACACACGGCGCAGGCCAGCGCTGGAAACGGGCCACGCATGAGGGTTTCGACAAGGGAGCGGACTCTTCGGTGGAGAAAGGATCGTATTTTCAGCAAGCGGAGACGGGAGAATGCCACTCGTGTAAAGAGCTCCGATCCCAGCCTTGCACCAGCTGTAGAAGTCAGCTCAAAAAAGGGCCACGCCGGAAAGGTACAGAAACCTCTTAAGAGTCGATGATAAGGAGAAACTCAACGTAAAACATTGGGCAACGTATCTGAGCCAGACACTTCGTCAGAAGGTCTGTTAGGAGCAAACCAGCACGTGGAGACTGCACGTCGTCTGTCCCCAGGGACGTGCTGCATGCCCGTGGGATAAGATGATGGCTCAGAGGCTGGGAGGATGAGGGGCCGCTGGTGCCCCCACGCAGCCGGTGGGGATGCAGCATGGCGTCCACTGTGGAAGGCACTTTGGCCATTTCTTAAAGGTCACGGCCCTACCACCCCATTCCTGGTTCTCAAGAGAAATGAAAACTTGAGCTCACAGGCTATACCTGTCTGTCACAGTTCTGCTCATCGTCACCAAAACCCAGAAGCGCCCGGTGTCTTAAAGCGGTCAACGGACACACACCTTGGCACGTCCACAGACACGCGAGGATTCACTTGCACGTTACACGTGTGTCTCGAGACATGTCGCTGGTTAGAAGAGAGCCGAGCAGAGGCCACATGAGAGGAGAGATGGGGAGTATTCAGAGCTGTCTGTCTTGACGGCGTCTGTCCTGACGACCACAGGGCAGGGCTGGGTGATGTGGTGGACACAGGGCTTCATCAGACTCCGTGTTGGCGGTGGGCTCTGCCCCTTGAAGCTCTTGGCCTCGCCACCCACAAACGCACCGAAATATGCAGTGCCAAACTAAACTGACCGGGGTCCCGCGGCCAGGCCACTCCAGGCAGCTGCCCTCAGCCCGACGGCCTGGACCAGTGTACGCACAGCCTCTCTGCCCCTCCTGGCCCGGCCTGGGGGGTCACCTCCAGAGCCTGGAGGCCTGTCTGTCCTGGGCTGTCCCAGGCACGCCCATCTCCTGTTCACGGGCTGCCCGGGGTGGCATGCAGACGCCAGGCCTGGCGGCCAGCCCAGTGACCAGCCACGGGGGTACACAGCCCTCTCGGCACCAGGCACTGCCAGTGTGAGTCACTCGGGCTGGGGTGGGGGTGCCGGCAGGGGCTCCTGTCAGAGGCCACATTCAGACTGGGCAGATGCACAGGCCCAGGGCCCTGACTCGCCCGCTCTGCCAGGCCAGCCCAGGTGTCCCCACATGTCCCCATATTGACCGCTGAGTGGGTTTTGGAACCCTCCCCAGGGCACACAGTGCCCCGCTGCTGAGAGTCCCCAGGGAGTTTGAGGGTGGTAATGGCAGTCTCCCCCTCCCCTGAGGCACGACCACATTACTTGGCGCTCTACACACAGAGCGAGCCTGTTCTCCAGGTGCACAGAGGGCGGTGTCCCCACACCGGGCCTCCCTGGTCCCACCAGCGCCTGTTCAGAAGGCTCCATTCTGCTGGAAAGCTGGCCCAGCAGCGACGGGGTCACCACACACACAAGGTCCAATGAGCTGGGGCTTCACCCCGCTTCCCAGGCCCAGCTCAAGGCAGGCAGGCGCCGAGCTGGCTACTGAAGGTCACAGGGCCCCACAGGCCAGCCCAGACCGAAGGCAGACACGTGTGCCTCCAGGGCCAACACCTCGAGGGCTCCCAGGTTTCGGCCAGTGCGCCTGGGAGGGCTCACAGTGACCAGCAGCCCAGCCCCAGCACGAACCTGCACGGGGCTTACTCCCAGGGGCCCCTCTGGGAGGCCAAGGCCAGCCTGTGGGGTCCACAGGGCGGGGCGGCGCAAGTGCTGCATGTCCCCAGCTTCCTCAGCCAGCAGCAGCTGGGACCGCGTGACCTGTTTAGAGGGCAGCCTGGACCAGGACACCAGTGTGAACAGGAAGTGGGGTGTTGAGGGGGACACCTAAGGCACTGATGAGAGTCCGAGCGGGGAGCCCTGCCGGACAGTTGCTCGCTGTGCTTGGGCTCCCCTGGCAGACGCCTGCCCGGGCCACGCACACACCACACACGCACACACCACCCCACCTCCCCAGCCCCGCTGACAGCCCCGCCCGCCAGGCCCAGCCGTACCAGAGCCCCAGACCAGATGCGCCCGACGAGCGGACGACGAGGGCGCTGAGCACCGCGCTCAGGTCTCAGGTCTGGGTACGCAGGGCCCCGAGCTGTGACCCCCACATTCGTTACTTCCCCTAAGCAAGAAACCGTCCTGATCTCGTGTGTGCCTCGGGCAGGCCTGGGCTGGGCTCCGGTGGGGGCTGCAGGGTCTGGACTCGCCCTGAGGGGCGGGTCGCTGAGGCTCACGGTGGAAGCCACTGGACGTCCTGCGTTGCCGCGGGTGGCCACGAGAGGGAGCTGCAGCGCAGGACGCCACCACAGCCACGGGGCTGGGTGCACCCCGGGTGGGGAGGGGGGCTGCAGGCAGCAGGGCCCAGTGTGGGAGGTGCAGGTCCCTGCCAGGAGCAGAGGGGAGTGGGGATCCCCGGGGCACTGAGCAGACACTGCCGCCAGCCCCTCGGGGTCACTGTGTCACATCCTGTGCAGAGCTCTGCGGACTCCACCAGCCCCTCCTGCGGTACCCCCACCTCACGATCACGCTGCGATGGGGTCCCAGGCCTGCGCCGCACTGAGCGTGCTCGGCAGGCGCCATGGTTCAGGCCGGTTACTCCCGAGCCCCAAGTCCTGGCTCAGGCAGTTCTCACGTGTCGTGGTGAGGCTGTGACGCGTGTGGCGAGAACGGAGCAGGTTTCCGGGGACAGGCCCCCGGGAGCCCCTCCTGCCTGCTCCCTCCTAACTTGGGGCCCAGAAGCCCGACACAGTGGCTGAGCTGTCTCCCAGCATGGGTGTTGCAGGGAACAGGCCGTTTGCTCTGCAAACATGGCACCCAGCAGGGGGACGGGGGCGGGGGCGGGGAGGCTGCAGCAGAGACCCCCACCCTCCACCCTCTGCCCCTGGGCCTGGCCTGTCCACCTGCAGGGCGGGGCCCCCAGTGCCTGCCCCCTGCGCGGCTGTGCTGTCGGCTGACACTCCCGCCTGTGCACACAGTCCTGTCTAATTACTATTTCAGACTGACCACCGCCCACCCTTTGGGGTGGGGAGGGGACAGGCGTCTTTGTCTAGGTAACAATAGCCCTCAATCAAGACCTGGTATAAGCCGCAAGAAATTTGTTTAAAATTTAACACATAGTAACATCAAAACAAACAGGCGCTGCCATGGTGACAGGACCTAAACAAAGGCAGCAGATACCCCAGCTGGCGTCACAGCCCGAGCCCTGGCAACCGCCCCTAAACAGAGCGGGCTTGCCACCAAACTGCCTGTCCTGCAGGACCCCAGACCTACCCAGACCCTGTCTTCCAGCGACGTCGTCACGGCACTGACCACCTCTCTCATCCCAGGGACGAGAGCATGAGTCCCCCGCCATCCTGCCCCACGTGACGTGTCCAGCAAGCCACCCAGTCATGGGGACCTGCCTGCTCCCTTCTACGGGCTCCAGCAGCTGCCACAGGCCACTCTTAACTGGGCGGTGGCCATAACCCCTCACTGGGCTGGGGCCACAGCCGCCTAGTCCCCCATTCTGCAGCCCCCTCAGAAAGCTGAGGCCAAGGTGCCAGGGGCACCAGATAGCCCTGGGATCCACAGTGGGGAGCCTGCCATCTCTAGGAGCTGGGGACCCCTAAGTGTCCGAGCAGTTGACATCCTGCTTCCCAGGAAAAGCCCTGGGAGCAGATAGGGTCCTTCCTAGTGCCCACTCACTCCTGTGACCCAGCACCCCTGGGTCAGGGGTACGCAGGTGAGTGAGCACACACGCCTCCTGCACATGGGTCTCGGGGCCTGTCCAGAGTACATGCCCTGCAGGGTGTGGAGAGCTGCAGTTCGACCAGTGTGCATGTGCTGGTGTGCAGATATGCATCATGCCTGTCTGTGCGTGTGCATGTGGGGGCCTGTGACCCGTGTACACATGTGTGCATGTGCCTGCGTGAGCTGTGTACATGTGTACAGTGCCTGCATGTGTTCCTGTGTGCACACGCGTGCATGTGCCTGCATACGCTCATGTGTGCATGGGGGGCTGTGAGCTCCTGTGTGCACACGCATGCACGGCTCTGCATAAGCCCATGCATGGGGCTAGAGCCTCAGTGTGTACACATGGCATCAAAGTGTTCGGTTAAGCCTGCGCGCAGCATGGGGCTGTGGAGTTTCTGTGCACTATCGTGTGCACGTGCCTTGTTGCCTATGCATGGGGGCTGTGAGCTCCTGTGTGCACACGCGTGCACGTGCCTGCATAAGCTCATGCGTGCATGGGGGGGCTGTGAGCTCCTGTGTGCACACGCGTGCACGTGCCTGCATAAGCTCATGCGTGCATGGGGGGGCTGTGAGCTCCTGTGTGCACACATGTGCACGTGCCTTCACACTGTAGCCTAAAAGCAACTCAACTGCAAAAGGGGCTAAGAGCAAGGGAAGGAAAAGCTGCCCAGCAGCCTGGGCCAGCGCCAAGGACGCGGGACCCTCGACGCTCCCTGTGAGGTGGCCTGCCCCTGGACACACCACTTATCTCGCCTCCCTCCCAGGTTTCTAGAATGTTTCTCAGCAGACTCAGCTCTTGGGGCTCCTCTGCCCCTGGGTCTGTCCTGTCTCTCGAACACATTGGGTTTACAAGGCCAACGCTGAGGGCCTGGAGGACCTGCCTGGGGAGCCAAAGGGAGGAAGCACGCTGGGCCCCATCCCAGTCCCGGCGCCAGCTGCTGCTCCCCCTCCTCCCCTCCCCTCCTCTCCTCCCCTCCTCTTCTCCCCCACCTCTTCCTCCTCCTCCTGGCCCCAAAGCCTCCTCTAACCCTGGACCTTGGGAAGGCACCGGCTCGCAGGAAGCAGCCAGATTCCCACATTCCGTCTACAGTGTCATGGAGGCTTTGGTCTGATTGTAGTAATCCACCTGGTTCCACCTTTCCAGGTGAGACGGCAATGTCCCTGTCTCCTGGGCCCCATTGCTGGGTCCTGATGGCTGGCCCTTGGGGAACATTTGGGCTGACCTCTACTCTGTCCCAGCCACCCTGGGCAAGCTCCCACTCAGGGGGACTGAGCCAACCTTAGGAATTCCAGCCTGTGGCTCCGCAGTGACTGGGGGTGAGGCTGCCTCTCAGCTTTGGTGGCTGTCAGGATGGTATGTCCAGCAGTGAACCAGGGAGACCTCACCGTGAGGGAGATATGCCCAAGCACACGTTCACAAGCAACGTGGTGACATGAAGTCACAGCCTCCGGGGACACAAAGGAAAGCATTCGCTGCCACTGCTCAGAGGGGCAGGGTGGATGGAGGGGCCAGGCTGCCAACAGGGTGCCGAGGTCACGGGGACACGCAGCTAAGGAATCACACTGACTGCAATGGACACGGGCCAAAACTCAGCTGAAATAAAGACATTTTCCAGCAGCAAGCATAACCTAGGCAGAGAAGACTGAACATTCGGCGGCCTTGGGGACACTGAATTTTCCCAGGTGGGCACGGGTTGCAGACGGCAGGAGAAAGTCCTCGTGCTTCAGAGGTGCCGGGCAGAACAGGAAGGGGCGGGGGGCGACCATGGCTGGAAAGGATGTGTGGACGCCCGTGCACACGCACTCACGCACACATCAGCACGCGTGCACGCGTGTGCTCACAGGCGCACGCATGCACAGAGGAAGCACAGCGCCCTGCTCAAGGTCACCGAGTTACAGGTGCAGACTCGAGTGCTCACTGTCTGTCATCCACTCCTCACGTGTGATTTCCCCGTGGAGGGCTGGCAGGCAGGGGCGAGCGAGATGCCGGTCACACCGTAGGGACAGGCTTGACGGCTCAGCACAGATGCCCGCCTCTCTGACTCGGCCGCCCAAGACCCATCGCAGCTCCTGTGGGGCAGGGCAGTGTCCCCGCCTGGGCTCTGGGCCCGCCCTGACACGCATGTTCTGGCTCCAACTCCCGGGTGTCTGACTCTGAGAAGGAAAAGACCCCGCGGCATCTCTCGCCCTCACGGGCCATTAAAACACCACCCGCCGTGGACCCTGACGGGCGGCCTCGGGGTGCTGGCTCCGCACAAGCCAGCCAGGCGCACTCACTTGATTTTGCTGAAGACGATGTCCACGTCGGTGACGGTCACGTTCTTCCCGTCGATCACCTGGCAGTCCTTGCACAGCTTCGACCAGTTCTTGCCGTGCATCTCCTTCCCGGTGGCCCTGGTGTCCCCATGCACGGCGAAGCGCCGGAAGGCCTCCTCCAGGGCACTGAGCTCCGGGCCTGCGGCGGCCGCCCCCTCACTAGCACCTTCTGACTCCAGTGACAGCCTCTTCGCTGTCCTGTCCTTTGCGGGGTCCCCTGGGGACTTTGGGGGTGTCTTGTTGGTGGCCTTAGCAGGCTTGGCCTTGCTGTCGGCCATGTTTCTGGGAGAAGAAGGAGGAGAGAGAGGGGTTACTGTTCTCGCCCCCACATTAGGAGGCTGGCAGGGTCCCTGGGACCCCTCAGAGTCGAGCCCCACACACGGGGCGGGGGAGCAGAACCCCTACCCGGCAGCTGCAGCAGAGGCTGCTGGACACGGTGCCCCCGTGACGGGGTGTCAGCACCCTGCTGTCCCTCCCCACCACGGCTCCATGGCATGACGCGTCCTCAGGGAGGGGGTTCCAGAATCAGTCACGCTGCTGCCCCCACCTCGAGGCTGAGTCTGCTACCCCAGTGTGGGTGGCAGAGGGAAACCCTGGGGTGGCTGCCCAGGAACTCGATGGGCCAAGCACAGCCGCGCCAGGCCTAGGGTGAGGGCACCATGCGTGGGGGGCCGCCACGAGCCCCGTCGCGAGCTCAGGGAGCCCGCCCTGGCCTGCCCCAGTCTCTGCCTCTGGGACCCTGGGAGGCATCTGAACCCCAACAGCACACTGGGTCCCGGGGTGGGATGGGGGCAGCGCTGAGGACAGGGGCCAGCGCCTCCAACAGGAGTTAGGACAGGGCTGGGCTAAGCACAATGCCACCGCCTCCTGCTCATGGTGGGTGGCCAGGGCCGGGCCCCTGGGTCCCTCCCAAGCGGCTTCCCAGAGCAGCAGCCTGGGGGCTGCATCTCTGCCTCGCTGAGGACGGACGGCTGTGGCGGCTCAGCCAGAGGAGAGAACTCGGGATGGGTGCCAGGTGTGACGGGGCCGTGGGGGCCATGGGCAGCTGCCGCTCGCGGACGGCCCCAGAACCTGCCCCCTCCATGCCAGCGAGTCAGAGACGGGCCAGGCGCTATGGCCGGTCCTGGTGGCTCTGCCCACCCCGAGGTCCTACCAGCTCCCCACAGTCGGAGTCGAATGCCCTGGACCCCTGAAGTGGGTGTTCTCGGGGCCTTGTGGGCGCGGTCCCACCATCCCCTTTCCTCTGCGCTGGCACAGAGAGTGCCGCTGCTGCTGAGGTCCCACGGGGACACCCGACACGGAGAGCCACCAGCACAAGCGAAAGGTCAGATCGGCAGTCCGGCTTCCTGCCGGGCGCCAGCGGGGGGTCGGGGGGCGGGGGCCAGTGGGGGCCGGGCGCGGGCACATCGCGGGAGTGCTCCCACTCCGGGGGATGAGGCGCCAAGGCAGGGCCAGCAGGTGGCAGGTGTCTGTGGAATTGCTTCCCGGCTTATCGCTGACACCATTTCTTTGTCTGAAGCAGGAGCTTCTTGCGGGCGTGGAGCGCTCGCCGCTGCGACTTGCCCGGCGCCCACAGCGCTGGGTGCCCAGGAAGGACAGCGACCAGGACACCGCTAGAAGCGTGTCAGCTCGTGAGGACACGGGAGCACGCACGCGGGACAGAACCTGACGCTGCGAACCCACGCGTTCGACAGGCTGGGTGTAGGTGACGAGAAAACATGCCAAGTGCCACCAGGAGAGCTGCCTCTGGCGTGGGAGGCCCGGTCACGCCCTCCGCGCGCCCCACGCCCCAGCGTCCCGCGGCCAGCTCTCCAGGGGGCCGGTCGCCAGCCCCGCGTGTGGCGGGCCGAGGCCCCGCCAACGCCACAGGCCACGCGAGCCACGTGACATGCCCTGGACACGCGCGGAACGGACACGCGGATTCAGGCCCGTGGGGCGGGCTCGGTGAGAGCCCAGCTCCCGGGACCGAGAATGAGGGACACGGGACAGCAGGCAGCAAGGGCCGCCCCGGCTCCCGCACCTGGGGAGCCAGCCTCCGCACACCTGGCCCTGCTCACAGGGAGAAGCGCTGAGGAAGGGGTTAGCAAGCCCTGTCCCGCGCGGTGGCGGGCGCCGGGCCGCGGGCGGAGCCGCACGAAGCCGCGGCGCTGCAGGTGGTCTGAGGGTGCACCCCTCACCCCGGACGCTACGCCACCCCGCCGGGCCCGCGGCCGCAGAGGGCGGGCGGTGGCTGTCCAGGCCGTGAGTGACCGTCAGCATCGCAGGGCTCCCAGGCCAGCCTGGGAGAGGCTGCCCGAGGCCCAGAGAGGGAGGGGCAGGGTGTCCCTTAGCGGAAGTGGCTGCCAAGACGTCAAAATGTCCACCCCGCAAATGCAGCATTAAACAGGACCTCGGAGGTGTGGGCCGCATTCTTAGATGTGTGCTGCACCCCAGGTGTGTGTCCTGCACCCCAGGGGAGCTGACCCCTCCGTGGCCAAGATTCCCCTTACAGGGCACAGGTCAGCGTGTGGTAGGCGGGGGGGCCCATCAGGTGTGACCAGGCATCGTTCCACCTGACGGCAGACGTCACAGCAGGCCCCGTCCCTGCCAGGCGTGAGAACTGCCGGCAGCTCGGGAAAGTCCCCGGGAGTCAGGTCCCGGTTTATTCCATGTGAGATAAATCAGCTCCCCGTGGAAGCCCAGTCTCCCTCCTGCTCCTCTCTCGGCTGCTCCCCTGGGGAGACCCCAGACTCTGGGATGTTTGCGGGTCGAGGGGGAGGGGCAGGGAGGCTGCCAGAAGCTGAGGGACACACCTGTGACATGCTGACAGGGAGGCGGGACCTCCCTCCCCACACGAGAGCTGGGCTCCCTTGGGACCCCTCTCCTGCTGGCCACGGGGGGCCTGGGTGGGAGGATGAGAGCTGCCTCTCCCTGTCCCTGGCTCTCTGGCCGAGCATCCCGCTGTAAGGCCCTCCCTGTGGGACCCCATCCGTGTCCCTCAGCTCTGAAACCTGGCAGGAGGAGCAGGGGGGAGGCAGGCAAGCTAGGGAGCACGTCCGGGCCTGCGTGAGCTGGCAGCCCCGGCCAGGCTCCCCGAGGCAGGACACTGTCCGAGAGGGGTCAGGAGGGGACCACTGAGCACTCACACTGGGTGTGGGGACAGGCTGTGTTACTGGGTTTGCATTTTCAAAGGCGCTGGAGAGGACGGGGTACAGGGTGGAATTACAGACGGCGGGGGCGTGCGGTGCCCAGAGAGCAGCCTTGCCAGGTGACCCCACCCAGGCCGGGACACCTGCCCCTCGAGTGTCCCCTGGGCTCTGGGGACCATCCCACCGCTAACACCGGGCTGTCCCTCAGGCCCCACATCACCCAGGACACCACCCGTCACGGGAACGGACAGGCCAGGTCCCCGCTCCGGAATGGCCGTCCTTGGACCCTGCATGAGGCCTCACTGCCTGAAGTGAAACCCACAGAAATGGTGACACAGGGTAGACTTCAACAGGTGACAATCACAGTTGTCACATGTCATAAGCACACAGTGTCCAGACCAAGACTGAAAATTCACGTCAGTCATGTGCTACAACAGAACCAGGTGTCCGTGAGCAGGGCCAGGTGTGTCTGTGAGCGGGGCAGGTGCATCTGAGCGGGGCAGGTATCTGAGCAGGGCCAGGTGTGTCTGAGCAGAGCAGGTGTGTCTGTGAGTGGGGGCAGGTGGTCTGGTGAAGAGGCCAGGGTGTGGGTTCAGAGCTGTGGGTAGGTTCAGAGCAGGGCCAGGTGTGTCTGTGGAGCAGGGCAGGGTGTCTCAGGAGCAATTACAGGCTCAGGAGGGGGCCGGAGGTCTGAGAACAGCCAGTGTGTTCTGTGAGCTGGGCAGGTGGGGTCTGTGATAGGCCAGGTGTGTCTCAGAGCAGGGCCAGGTGTGTCCAGAGCAGGGTATGTCCAGAGTTATAACAGGGTGGTCTCAGAGCAGGGCCAGGTGGTCTCAGAGCATACCAGGTCCAGGAGCAGGCAGGTCTGTGAGAGGCCAGGTGGTCTCAGGAGCAGGGCCAGGTGTCTGTGACAGGCAGGTCCAGTAGCAATGAGGCCCAGAACAGGGCCAGGTGTGATTTTAAAGGTGGCAGCGACAGCAGCTTTGTGCTCTCCTGGTCCCCTCCTGCACAGGACACGCGTGTGCCCTGAATGTAAAGAGGGGTGTCTGCCTGCTTTCTAGGTGTGAATCACCTCCGCGCCTGGGCTCCCCCAGGCCCACGCTCAGCACCCCATTCCCAATGCCCCTACACCCCCACCTGCAGTCTGACCAGACCAGTTGGACCCACTCTCCTGTACCTCGTAACCAGGTGCCCTCCAGCCCCTCCACCTCCTGGCACACTGTCCATGGCACACTAGGCATCGCCACACGCAGTCCGCCCCATCAGGCACGTGGTGCACCCAAATGGCCGAGCCTTGCTGGACCGAGGACCTGTGGACAAGCTGCGCCAACACTGTGCAGCCAGAGATGCCATGCAGAGCGCGCAGGTGGGGCCGACAGGCTGCATGGGGCGGGGGGCAGGGCCTGCCGCAGGGGACACGGAGCTCACAGAGGACTGTGCACCCCCCCCATGCTGCCCATCCTGGGGCCACGCGAGACCCTCCTGCTGTCCCCTGGTCCTGGGAGCCTCGGAGCAGCGGGACAGCCAGCCTCCCACGGCTCTGTCCTGCCTGACTCAGTCTCCACCCGACACCCACCCCTCCCCGCCCAGGCCACCTGGGCTCCTGCCCAGTGGAACAAAGACCCCTGTGGAGGGGAAGACACCAGGTCAGGGGGCCACGCTCGCCAGCAGGGCCATGTCCCTTGCCGACTAACCGGCGGGGGTGTCTTGCCCCAGAGGTATCTCGCGATCTTAACTCCAGAACCTTCTCGTACCCAGGTTACGGAGACAGCCCGCTGAGAAGCGCCCGTTTAAACAGAAGGGGGCCGCAGGGTTCGGGTGCCTGCGGGATTCGGGCGCCTGTGGGCCAGGCGAGGGGGCCTAGAATGTGTGTGGCGAGCTGGGCTGGGCAGCGTCCACTGTGGTCTGCGGGAGTTTGTATGTCTGCTGGTGGGTGACAACGCAGCCACAGGCCTACCTTGCAGGTGGCAAGGGCCCCTGGGACAGCGGGCAGCAGAGGGAGCCGATGCCTGTGTGCTGGGTGGGGCCTCTGAGAGGCAACCTGGTGCCGCCGGCACCCTGACACCCAACACCCGACCAGTCGGGGCAGTGCCTTCCGCCAGGGCAGGACAGAGGCCTGGAGCGTCCCGGGCCCACCGGCCTGATGCGAGGCACGGGCTCCATGCGAGAAGCTGCGGGCCCGGAAGAGCCAGCATTCCCGCGGGCCGTGGGCTGGCGTGTGCCGGGCCTGCCGTGGGGCTCCTGCGGTCTGCAGGGTGGCCGAGTGGCTGTGAGCTCTGGGGGTGCCTGCCTGCAGGCTCTGGCACAGTGGCCGCTGGACTCAATGGGACCAGGGGGCTCCAGACCGGTGCCGGGGTCAGGGCGAGCAGCATGGGCAGCGGCATCTCCCCCCAGCCTAGCCTCTGGGGCTAGCGGGCCAACTCGGCGAGCCCAGAGGCTTCATCAGGGTCTGCTCTCGACGCCGGCCCGGAGGGCGAGGGGATCGGGGTGACAGCAACAGCCCCCAGATAAGGTACAGGCACAAGTGCTCCAGGGGGCCCAGGGCCCAGGGGTCCAGGGGCACCTTCTGCTCGCTATGCCATCTGTCTGGCCCGCACAGACCCTGACCTCGGCCCTCCACAGTGACGTTCTCTGGGTGCCGGGCGTGTGCAGGAGACCCTCAGGCCACAGTGGCCTGAAGCCCGGAGGGGGCTGGCTCCGCCCGGCTCATCCTGCCTCCTCACTCCGTCCCAGCAGAGGCTCAGACCCAGCCTGGGGTCTAGGAGTGTCGGTCCTGGTCCTGTACCCGGCGTGGGCACAGCCCACCCCTCCCTGTCCACAGCCCAAGGAACAAAGGCCATCAAAGGCCCGAAGGCCGAGGGGCCAGCCCAGCACTGCCCCCGCCTCAGCGCTGAGTCCATTCGAGCACAGCGTGGCCTTTTCAATCACGACACGGCCACCCGCCCTGTGGCTGCCCAGGACACTTGATATGAATGACCACTCGTCTCAGCCGAGGGCCGTCCCAGGCGGCGAGAGCCTCCCGGAGCCGGACAAAGCGGCTTTTTCTGAGCCTACGATTCCTGCCAACCATGCGGGGACGGTCCCCAGCCTCAGCCCGGCACAGAACGTGGCCCCAGCACCCGCCTTCCCAGTCCCCAAGTCCGGAGGCCCCAACGCACCGGGCTCTCCGAGCGAGATGTAGGTCCTCATGGTCGGAGCGGCCGGAGACCAGGTCGTGCCTCGCTGTGCCGTTCGTGGTCAAACGCGATTTCTCGGTAGCAGAACAAGGGGCAGAGTGGACCAGGGCGTGGACCAGGGGGGAGGGGCTGGGACTCCCCCCCGCCCACCTGGGGACCCCCGAGGTCCTCAGAGCGGCCCCCAGACCAGCTTGGCCCGGCTGAGACGCCCGCTCGACACAGGGCTTCTGCCAGCGGAGCGCCCGGCAGGAGCCCGAGCCACCGGGCGGGACCGACGGAGTCCCAGAGGACGCAGGCGCTGCCGGACGGGGCCGGAGGGAACCCCGCTGACAGGATGGGGTCCGCCTGGCCAGTCTGCTGCTTGCCCTCTCCTGAGGAGTGCCCCGGGGGCAGGCGAAGACGCTAGAACCTTCTAGTCTCCGACCCCTCCCTCGGCACAGCCATGCCCTGCATGCCCCACAGGACCCAGTGGAGGGCGGGGCCTGGCCTGCACTGGCCTGGTGGCCCGGAGGGGACAAGTGTAGCGGGCGCATGGCAGCCTGAGCTGGGTGCACCCCGGCCTCGCCCGGAGCCCACGCAGGGGTGAAGCGTCTGCGGCGCGGTTGAGCCACAGGCGTGGGCACGAGGCCTGGGTGCGCCGGCCCAAAGGCAGCAGCGTCCTTATGAGACAGGAGAGACAGACGTGAGGGGACAGACGTGAAGACCAAGCAGACGCGGCGGCGACGCCAGGGTCACGGGCAGCTGGAGAGGCTGCAGAGCCGCCCCGGGGCCTCCAGAGTGGGCGTGGCCCGGGGTCGCCTTGACCTTGGACTTCTGGCCCCAGAGCTAGGAGGGGATGAGTTTCTGCACTGAGCCACCCGTCCGTGTCCCTCGTCACAGCAGCGCCAGGAGCCCCACACCATACAGGTGACACCAGACGGGGAGCCCCTCCCCCAGAGAGGGCACGAGAAAGGCCCACAGGTGGCGAGGTCAGCGGGCGCTGGCCGAGGGCCCAGGATCTCAGAGGCCCCCGGGGGTTACCCAAGCCAGGACGGGCGCTGGGCAGGGGATGCCCCATGACCGCTGTCCTCTGAGACACCCGTTCCGGCCCCAGGGTGGAGCCGTCGGAGCAGAGGGAGGACTGGGCGCACGCTCACTGGGGGCGGGGTAAATTGAAGTTTCTGCGACTTGACGGGCGGCTTGAGGGATTGGTTGGACGGCACGCAGGTGCCAGGCGGCCTCGGCCTGGAGAGGCACCCAGGGCTGGCCGGAGAGCACGCGAGGCCAGCACAGCACGACGGCGACGCACCTGGGCACAGAGGGCCGCCGGTCAGTGTGGCCAGCGCGCAGCGGGCAATGTCGTGCCCTCGGGCCTCGGAGGTCCCTGCCCCGAGGCGGCGGAGGGGGAGGCCGGCCGCGCCCATGGTCAGGGCCGGAGCCGCAGGACCGGCGGGGCCGGAGAGGAGACGCGGAGGGAGCCGCGCAGGTGCGAGGGCATCCAGTGGGCGTGGCCGCGTCCCCCTGCAAGGCGCCGTCCTCCACGTGGCCTTGCACCGGCCGGCCATCGGCCGCCGGCCACCGGCCAGCCCAGAGGCAGCAAAGCAGTTTTCAGCCCGGCCATCCACCTGGGCGCTTAGAAGATGCAGACGCCACACTCCTGCTTCCTGTGACGGAGGCCGGGCAGAGTGGACAGGGCACCCTCTTCCTTCGCACACCCACGTGCTACAGGGGAGAGAGAGGTAACCAGTCAGGCCCCGGCACAGGCCGGCCGTGCGTCTCCTCAGGCCGGGCGCTGCCTGACAGATGTGGCCCCAGGGGATGCGCCTGGGACTCAGGATGAGCTGGCAGGGGGCCAGTCCGCTCAACCCACAACCGCGTTCAGGAGACACTGGATTGCGAGGGCCCGAGAAGCCGGCAGGACACACGTAAACACTCTCTAGAGGAAGAGACTGTCATCCAAGACCTCCAAATATCTGTGGACATGTTTCGATGACACTATCTAGTGCGCAGCAGAACATAACCAGGCGCACGCAGGGGAAGAGGCGCCGAGAGCCCAGAACGGAGACAGCGGAGGCGGCACAGGGTCCCCCCGGCCGCTGGCGCCTGGCCCCGCCCTGCGCTCCGGCCGCGGCGGGGACGCCCTGTGCGGGGAAGCGAGCGGCCAGACGGGCATCCCAGCCGGGGACCGAGACCTATGAAAACGCAGACGGCAGCTCTGAAAAAACAACACCTTCGAAATTCTGGCCCTGAAAAATACAGAAACCAAAATTCAGGACTCAGCGGACGGGTTTAAAAGCAGAGCAGTCAACACAGCTTACAAAGAACTCGTGAATCAGAAGCACCCGAAGGAAAAGACCCGGATGAGGTGGAAACGTGCGCGCACCCCCATGAGGGTGTGAGTGCACCACACACACCACACACACACTCACGCGAAAATCGGGGAGCTGAGCAGACAGCTACGAAGTGAGGAAAAACCCTCAGCAAATTAAGGACAAAAACAACAGAAATAAAAATAAATGCAAAAATTAACAAATTAGGAAACAAATCTACAATACAGAGGACCAACAGCATCGAAAGTTAGCGCCTTGACGCACTCATGAAACTGATCAATACTGAGGAGATGAAGCAAGAAAAATGAAGGGAAGGTGGAAACGCACACAATGCCGGAAACAGAAAGCGGGGCCCCTGGCAGTCTGCAGACTCCGAGGGCCCGGACAGCTACGGAAATATTACCTACAACTTTAGACCAAAACACATGATAATTTTAGTGAGATACACGAAGTCCTAAAAACAAGACAAAACAAAAGCCACCTTGTCGAACCGTAATGGAAGAAATAGGTACAATTATTTTAAGAACTATTCTTATAATTAAGTGCCTGAATCCTCACTTAAAACTCTTCTCACAAAGCCAAACGAACGCGAAGCAAGCGAGCCCCAGGCCAGGACGGCTTCCCCAGCAGGTTCTACCTTATATCGAAAGGAGAGAGAAGGTCGATCCCCTGTGAATTCCGCCAGAGAAGAGACAAAGCTGGGACCCCCCCACCCATCGTTTATAAGACCAAAGTAATGTGGTGCCCAAGCCCGATGAGGTGTAAAAAGGACAGAAAATTTTATGCCAATGTCACTTACATAGATGCAAAAATGCTAAACAAAATGTTACCAAGCCGAATCCAGTGATGGATAAAGAGGGTCGACACCTTGCAGCCCAGGTGGGCTCCTGCCAGGGTCGTCGGCTCGGCTTAGTGTTAGCACGAATCAGGATAATTCATCACGCTCGCAGAACCAAGGATGAAAGCCTTGTTATCACCCTAATAAACGCTGGCAGAGCGTTTGACGGAATTCAGCATCTATTCACCAAAAAATTCTTAGCGAATCAGAGAAAGAAGGAAATTCCTTAACAGGATAAGGGTGCCTATCAAGAAACTACGAAAACCGTGACACTTAACAATGAGGCACTGAAAGCTTTTCAAACTGGAATGAGATGGGGGTGCCTGGCCCGCTATCACCATGGCTAGTCACTCTGTCAGGACAGTGGCACAGAAAAGAAAATAAAGGCCATAAAAATTGGAAACAAAACCGTCATTACATGGAGTTTCTATGACTGTGTATGGACGCGATGCAAAGGACCCTCAGGGAAATGATCAGAATCCATGAGTGGGCTCAGCGAGCTCCCTGGACGCATGGCCAACAAGTAGAAATCCGTTATTCCCATGCAGCAGCAAAAGCGGATGATAAGAAATATCTAGAAGCACCACCGAAAATACTGTGACGAAATCGCGATCACATAGGAGTAAATCGAACAGAAGACGGGCAAGCCAAGCCATCGACCCAGAGAACGAAGCACGCCACCGGAAAACAAAAGGTCTAAGCAACGGATAAAATCTGAATACGCAAAGGTGTCGCTGGTCCCCAAGCACATCCACAGCTTTGACTTAGTTCAAATCCAAACTCCAACAACGTTTTCGTCAGGGCACCGGACGCGCCGACCCTAAAATTCACCCGCAGAGGCCGCGGTCCAGGAGGGACACAGCGGGAATCCCCGCCGGTACCTCTCAAGACTCCACGCGGGGCTCCGGAAGTGAAGACCGTGTGGCGTGTGGTCCCGGCACAAGCAGGGACCAAGCCAGAGGGACGGAAGACCGCCCGGGACGGACCTGCACACGAGGCGCGCCGGGTGTGGCCCAGGCAGCCCCGCCCGCAGAGCCAAGAGCACATCCAGTGACTGGAGCCAGGTGGACGCACTAGACACGGGGAGGGAAACTGAGTCCCGGCTCCTGGGCTTTGGGTTCGTGGTGGGTCCAAGCAGGGAAGGCAGGGCATGGGGGCGTCTGCCGTCCTCGGGGCGGGGAGTCCCACCACGCAGGGCACGAGCATCGCTGCCCCTAAAGAGATGGTTAAAACGAAGAACTTGGTCCACTGAAAATACCCCAGGCGTGAAGAGGCAAGCGGCCGGGGAGGCGGAATCTTCGCTGGGAACCGGTGCGGCCCATCTCAGGGTCCACGACGGGCAGGGCAGGGCAGCCAGACAGAGACAGACAAGCATGTGGCCAGGCCCTGGGCACGAGCGCATCCGTGCCCCGCAGCTCGGGGACGCGCACAGCCCGCAAGTGCAGGTACACCCGCCACACACGGCCACTCCCTGCGGGGCCCGGAGCGGGAGGCGGGCGGGCCACCCGCTGCCAGTGTCTGGGATCGCGGTGGCCGCAGGGACCGCAGCTGCAGATCTGGGGAACCCAGGGGTCCTCGCCACGTGGGCCCCGGGGCGGCTCGGGCAGCCCCGCCGTGTGCGGACGCCGGTGGCCCCCGCACGGACACACACACCGGCCACAATGGTGGCCCCCACGGCACCAAGAGAGGAGAGCCAGCACCGCAGAGCGTGGGCTCCACGGCTTCGCACACGTGAGGTGGGACACAGCAGCCGCCACGTCAGCCTGGGGACGCCTGGGTGCCAGCACAGGCCGGGTGAGCTCCGCGAACTGCCAGCCCCCAGCCCCATTCTGCCCGCAGCCCACAACTCACACAGGCACAGCGGCTCACGGGCAGCCCTGCACCCCGAGGCGGGTGGCCGGTCGACACACACGGTTGGAGCACCGCGGCCACAGGCAGAAGGCGGCGGACATGGCAGAGGCATCAAGGGAGAAGGGAATGGGCACGTGGGGCAGGCTGTGGAGATGGGACCAGGTGTGCAGAGGGGAGGGATGGTCACCCGTGAGAGCTCAATGGGCCAAATCGTGCTGCTGAGGTTCATGGGAGAAGGCTGGGTCAGGTCCTGGGCTGAGAGGAAGGGCAGGCTGGGGCCAGGGGTGGAGTGCG
>NW_024351073.1:26141715-26154290 GCF_902729225.1 Pteropus medius | reverse complement strand
GAGTCCCACCACGCAGGGCACGAGCATCGCTGCCCCTAAAGAGATGGTTAAAACGAAGAACTTGGTCCACTGAAAATACCCCAGGCGTGAAGAGGCAAGCGGCCGGGGAGGCGGAATCTTCGCTGGGAACCGGTGCGGCCCATCTCAGGGTCCACGACGGGCAGGGCAGGGCAGCCAGACAGAGACAGACAAGCATGTGGCCAGGCCCTGGGCACGAGCGCATCCGTGCCCCGCAGCTCGGGGACGCGCACAGCCCGCAAGTGCAGGTACACCCGCCACACACGGCCACTCCCTGCGGGGCCCGGAGCGGGAGGCGGGCGGGCCACCCGCTGCCAGTGTCTGGGATCGCGGTGGCCGCAGGGACCGCAGCTGCAGATCTGGGGAACCCAGGGGTCCTCGCCACGTGGGCCCCGGGGCGGCTCGGGCAGCCCCGCCGTGTGCGGACGCCGGTGGCCCCCGCACGGACACACACACCGGCCACAATGGTGGCCCCCACGGCACCAAGAGAGGAGAGCCAGCACCGCAGAGCGTGGGCTCCACGGCTTCGCACACGTGAGGTGGGACACAGCAGCCGCCACGTCAGCCTGGGGACGCCTGGGTGCCAGCACAGGCCGGGTGAGGCTCATGAATCAAGCCAGCCTGAAATTTTATTCTGTCTCACACAAGGAGAGTCTATTGAATCTCACACAGGCACTGAAGGGTTTCACGGGGTTAAGGAGCCCCAACTCGAGGCGGTGGCTGGCCCATTGACGGTTGGAGCAATCAAATACAGGCAGAAGCATGCATGACATGGCAGAGGGGGCATCATGGAGAAGGACGGGCAATGGGGCAGGGCTGTGGAGATAACCAGGTGTGCAGAGGGGAGGATGGCCCTGCGGAGAGCCTCAATGGGCCAAATCGCGGCCAAGCTGGAGGTTCATGGAGAAGGGGCTTGGGCCTGGTGGGCCCTGGGCTGAGGAGGGAAGGGCAGGGCTGGGGCCAGGTGGAGGCGGTGGAGGTGGTGGGCGCGGTGGGTGGGTGGAGAAGGGCGTGAGGTGTGGGTGGTGCTGTGGTGGGTGGCGCAGGAGGTGGGGTGGCGGTGCCAGGGTGGGTGGGGCGATACGTGTGGGGCTGCGTGGAGACAACCGGCCGGAGATGAGCCCGCCGCCGTGTGTGGGGCAGGTGGGGCTCCCAGGTGGGGTGGCAGGTCTGCTGCGTGGCAGTTCAGAGAGCAAGGATGGCTCAGGAAGAAAGGGTGGGGCTGGAGAAGGCCCCAGCAGGAGGACGGGACCCCCAGGTCTGAGCCAGCGCCCGGCACATGCAGATGTCTGAGGGAGGGGCCTCCAGACAGGGGCCACCCTGTGGAGCGGCCAGGGAGCAGTGAGGGGGGCGGGGCCCCCGGGAAAGCGAGCGGCTGGCCAAGGAGATAAGGCTGGGGGAACAGCAGGGCCAGGAAGGGACCAGGTGGACGCCTGACCACGGGGGTGGGGCCAGAGGAGGGCAGGACTCTTGGACTTACGCAGGCATAAGCGGGTCACCAATGACCATCCAAGGCTGAAGGCACAGGTGCGGGACATGGCTGGGTCTCCACAAGGGGTCCTCAGAAGCATCAGGGGGTGACTCTTCCCAGTGATGGCCTCTGCCACCACATGCCCCTCCCCTGGAACCTGGGCACCTCGGTGACTGCCTCCCCCGCTGACTTTTGAAGTCACACATGAAGAGCGAGCCTCCGCTCACCTGGTCCTCTCTGGGATCCAGAGCAGGGAGCCCTGATGAGACAGGGGGGCTGAGCCAGCGTTCTGGAAAGACCCCGCACAGAGACTGAGGAGCCCCCCACTGTGCCAGCCAGCTGTCAGCCCAGCCATGTGACTGAGCAGAGGAGCCTCAGATGGCTGCCCAGCCTGTGGATGGCCCAGCCCGAGCCAGGAGACAGGGACCTCCATCCATGCCAACCCTGCTGGGTGGCAGGCTCGTGAGCAAGGCACACGCTGTCACTGACTTAACTCCTGGTTTGGGGTTGCGAGCATTAGAAAACCAGAGGTGGGGGCAGGAAGGGGCTGAGTGTCATCGCATGGACGGCAACGAGGACTGTGACATGGTGCGTGATATGTGAAACACGCTTCCTTATGAGCAGACGACCCAGGGCTGCAAGGTCGTCAGACAGGAGGGGGTGTCTGAGTTGACACTGGCTAGGGTCCACCTCCTGGGGGTGAAGCCCACCTGCCCGCCGATCCCTCCCCAAGAGGAGATGAGAGAGGGTGTGTGAAACCTAACTGAGGTCACCGAAGGGACGTTGGCCATTCTGTGACATTCCCACTGGAGTGAGAGCTCCCTAGGGCGGAGGCCACCGGCGCACCTGGCACCTGACACCTGGCAGGCACACAACAGACATCTGTTGTACAAATGGGTGCAACGGGGTTCCAGGGCGGGATCACGCAGAGCCCACACGGGTGCCCCACTTATTACATAAGAAATCAGAGACAAGGGACACGCTGGGGACACACTGAGACGATGCGCCGCAGGAGGAGGGCAAAGGAGCTAAATCAGGCTCCAGGTAGTTTTAAATTTTAGGCTTGAAAACAAGTAAGGACCCGCCCTTCCTTTTCACAGATCTAATCTAAAAAAAACAGCGTGAACGTGGGCTCACGAGGATGAGCTCACAGCTCCTGCCGCCCGGCCAGGGAGGGGCGTGGGGGCCGCAGAGGACATCCTAGAGCGGTGGGGTCACAGCCATCTCCGCACGCTCTGGGGGCTCCCTGACGTTCCCTCGCCAAAGGGCCTGCGAGGAACACGCAGACACGGGCATGCAAGCCGCACGGAGCCGTCAGTGCACAGTTAAGGGCGAATACGGGGGCTGGACACAGCCTTAACTGCCATTTTGGAAGCCGAGATTGGGGGACAGCCTGCCTCGTTCTCGTGGGGTGCTGCCCTTCCCCCATATGCAGCTCTTGGGGGCTGCTACTCGACCACAGACCCTGACCCCAAAAGGGCCAATTAAAGCCATTGCCAGGTCCTGGCACTTGGACTCTGCCCGGGAGGTCCCCTCTCTGACGGGGTGCCGCGGAGGGGGGCTGTCATGGGTCCCGGCACCGTGGCTGCCTCCCCACCCAAAGAGGAAGCCAGTCTCCCCAGGAGGGGCCGAGTAATGCAGAGGCCACGTCAGAGCTGGAGATGGGCCCACGCCTCCCGCCCCGCAAACACCTGCGGCTGGAGGGCACCCATTCTCCCGCCTGGCCCCGTGTCTGTCTGCTGCAGCCTGTGGGCACCGGTGGACTTGGCCCTGGGCCAGCACCCTCGGTCCAGAGTGGCCTGTAGATGGCACCAGGCTGGGCTCAGGGCCCAGACCTCGCAGCCTGAGGGAGCCCGAGCCTTCAAGGTGCCGCTCGGCCCCCAGATGGCATCTCCTGTGCATGCTCCTCCTGCCTCAGCCACAACGTCACCGGCCATAAACAGCCGGCTCCAAGTCCAGTCCGCACCGCCTGCCCAGGAAGCTTTCAATTCTCAGCCTCCTCCACAGGGCGCGCTCTGCTGCCCCCTGGGAGGGAAGCCTCTTGGACCAGCCCCAGGACAGTTGGGCGGCTCAGAAATGTCTTTTAAACCTCCACCAGTGATAAGTGGTTTTAATTTTCTTTATGAAATCTGCACATTTCCACCAAGAGCACTTATAACCTGGTATCTAGTTAAAACATTTACTGCAGCTTCAGAGGGTTCAGGAAGGTGGGCAAACAACGCAGCGGAGTAAGCATACAACCCACAGCTCTCTCTGCTCCTCGTCACCTCATCATCCCGGAAAGACGGAGAATTTTTTATTGCAGCCCTTAAATTGTGGTACCATTCTGAGTCTTGATCCCCTTGGAAATCAAGAAAGACAGAGCCTCCCGCGGGGAAAGCGCGCATGCCCTCAGGCGGCGTGCATTTCGCAGCCGCTCGCAGGAAATTCGCCAGCTCCTCTCCCCCGCCGCCCATCGGGCGAGCCCCGTGCGTCGGGCCGCGTGAGGGGGACAGGGCTGCTACCAGACAGGGATCGTGGAGTCCGGTTTAAGGCACCGGCCCGCGGTGCTGTCCGTCTCTCTGCCCCCTCACTCCGCCCCATTTCCTGCCTGCTCCGCGCTCTCCCTCCCCGGATGTGACCCCCGTGCACTGGAGTTCAGCACCCCGGCTAACTGATCCCCTCCTGGGGGGCCGGGGGCTGCTCTGGGCTCTGGCGAACACCCCGCCCCCGCCCCGGCCTGTCCTCTCCGAGGCGCGGGGCCGTGGGAAGTGCCAGGAGGCAGGCGGTGGGCCGTGGGAGCTGAGTCCTTTCATCAGCGACCCCCAGGGGCTCTGCAAGTATCCAGTAAATGTCAGGGGAGCCAGCCAATGAGTGCGCAGGTGGATGACAGCACAGCCGCTCAGCCTAAATAAAAGGTGTCTGATGCGCAGACACACCGACGCCTATCAAAATAGCAGTCACAGCAGAAAAGCACGAACGATTTTTTTCCCACCGCGTCACCAGGCTTCGTTTACATAACCGGAACCGCGGTTCCGACCTCTCTGAAGGCGGGTACTGCGCCCTGGAGGTGTGTGGGGAATGCACTGGCAGCCGACCTCACCCAGACCGCAGGCTGCACGCGCACATGCGATAAGAAACAGAACTCCCCTTGGGGACGCTTCGATTTGCATACTGCTGGGCTGACACTCTCACCGCGACACACTGGTGACGTTCGCGCCGCTGGAGAGGGGCCGGGGCCCGGGGAGGGCGGCGCAGCCCCGGGACCACGGTCACTCTGGGCCCCGGACACGAACGACCCTTTCTGTGGCCGTGGGTCTCCTAAAACCCGCGCCGTGGCACCGTGGCTGCATTTCAGACCCTTTCGGCCCTAATTTCCCGCCGTCTCGCGGGCTGCGGCCACCCTAGGCCCGGGCGTCGGTAAACAGCGCTCCTGCAGCTGGACACCGAGGGGCCGCCGGGGGCCCCGACGCGGAGAGGCGCAGCGCCCGGCCCAGGGCGGGACTGCAAACCCGCGCTTCGCACCACGGGTCAGTCCGCCCGCGACCCCGCGCCGGACACAGCGCCAACTGCCCGGCAGCCTCCGGGCGAAGACGCAGGTGGCAGGCGGAGCGGGCCGGCGGGGGCGCCTGCGTCCCCGAGGGGCGCCCCTCCGTGCCGCGCCCGGGCCCGAGACCCGCGACCGCTTACCTCGAGAGGGAGCGACTGCAGCGGCGGCGCCTCCGCGACTCGGCCGCGCGCGACCGGGCGCAGGGCTGTGCGCTCGCGCCGCCGCCGCGCCTGGCCCCGCCCCGGCCCGCCCCGGCCCGCCCCGGCCCGCCCCCCGGGCCGCTCGCCCCGGCCCCGCCCCCCGGGCCGCCCCCCCGTCCCCCGCTCGCCCCCGGCCCCGGGAACGCGCAGGGCGCTCGGAGGCCGGCGCGCGCGGCGCCTCTGCCCTGCAGGGCCGGCTCGGCGCAGGCACCGCAGCCGCCGGCGCAGCGGACAGGGCCGTGGGAACCCCGCGGTGCGGTGCCCGTGCGGCCGCAGCCGGCTCTCCGGGCTCCCCGGGACGGCCCGCGCGGTCTTCGCGCCCCCGCGGGCCCCAGCCGAGCGGGGCGGGTGGCAGCTGCGGGAGGATGAATGGGCGCGCGGACGGACCTCACCGGGTGGGGCGGTTGGGGGCGCTAGCCTCTCGGCGGAGACGCTCTGGCTACAATGGGGAAGGTGGCGGCGGGCGGCTCGGACCTCACGGAGGGTGCGCAGGCCGGGGGCGGGCAGTGGGGCTGCGCCCCGAAGAACTTGAGGACAATGGGGGGCGGTGTGGCGAGCGCCTTGGTGGGGCACCAAGGCGGGGAAGCAGGTCCGTGCCGCGCACCAGGCACCATGCGCAGCTGCACCGGCTTCCGCGGGGACAAGCAGCGCCTGCGCCCCCACCTCGGCTCCAGCTTGAGGCCTTTCTTCGTCCTGCGCGGAAGGACGACGTGGGCCTGCCCGCTCACCTGCGTGAGAAGCCATCCCCAAAGCCTCTTCCAGTTTCTCCTTGCCTCTGCCCATGCGAAGCTCTGCGCGGGGGAGGGGCTGTGTTGGCCTTCAGCAGAAAGTCCTGGGGCCGCGATGACAGGGAGTACTAGCCTGAGTGCTGGGACTTGGGGTGCACCCTCAAGACCCCTACAGTGGGGGAGGTCTCAGCCTGTTGAGAGCCTGGGGGGTGGCCTTTAGGTCGCTTCCAGTTTCACTGCTGTGGCTCCCTTGGAGCTGGCCAAGGAACCCCCATCCCAGGCTCTGTCCCAACCCTCCTGGCTGCAGACCCACCCAAACCCCCTCCAGGCTCTGTCCTCAATCTCCTAGCTGCAGGAATCCCCTCCCCCTATAAAGGTACCTTCCAGGCTCCACCCGGCTGCAGACCCGCCCACAACCAGCCCTCCAGGTGTGTCCTGCTGGCAGCCCTCCAGGTGTGTCCTGCTGGGAAGTGCCTGCAGGAGCCCAGTTCAGGGTTCACCTCAGGTTCCGGCTAGGTCAGGGAGCCTGGCGAAGGCAGCAGAGGAAGTGTGGGGTGCTGAGCCAGAGAAGGGGCCGTCGGTGCTGGCTGTCCACCAGACCACGGGCCCAGAGTGCGAGGACATGGGAGCCGGGTGCCCAGAGGCAGGCTGGGGTGTGTGGCCCCCCCACAGTCCTCCTGGGTCCCCATGCCTTCCTGTCAACCCCTCTGGCTTCTATGTCCGCTCAAAACTGGCCCAAAGATGGGCTTCTAATTCTCATCCCTCTGCAAAGGTCCCTCCCACCCCTAGAGCCCGGAGAGCCTGGGAACACAGCTGAAGGAACGGGGGACACAAGTGCGTCCCCGAGTCCCATGCTCCGGCCTCATGCTTCTGTTTGGGGTGAAGCTGGGCCGCGCCTTCTCGGTCCACACAGCCCTAAGCACTGCTGTCACCTGGAACTTACTACTACGGTGCAGACGAAACAATGAAAACATTATTATGTCCCCATAATCGTATCAGCCAGAAGGCAGTTTAGTCCAGTTCTCAAAATCTGCACGAGTGCTCTGCCTTGACTGCGGCCGTGTCCGTGCAAAGTGCAGTGGGGGCGAGTGCCCGGCTTCACGGAGCGCGGCCGCTGGGGCGGAGAGGCAGCCGGCAGGGCCCGAGCTGTCAGCCACCTGCCCCGGGACCACGGTGGAGCCTCAGCTATAGGGGTGGCCACCCCTCCGGGCCTGGGGCTCCACTCTGGACTGCTGTGGCCCGAGCTGGGTGGTCACCGTGCCCTGCACGAAGACTTCTGGTCGCCTGCGAATGACGTGTCGTTTTGGGCTCATGGGTGTGCCGCCATAACAGGGAGTCGGTTCAGTCCTCCCTTAGAAAGTCACCAGAAGTCGTGGCCCGGGGTCCCACCAAGCTGGGACGGTCCCCCTCTGCGAGGGCACTGCACCTGTCGGAGTCAGAGTGGCGCTTCCTGCCGGATGCTGAGAGCTGGCTCTCAGTCCACTGACCCTGGGTGACCTTTGACCCTCAGTTGGCGGGTGCGCGGCTATACAAGGCCACGCTGAGGCTCTGCAGGGCCCCAGAATCGCCTGCATGTGTAGGATATGGCTGATTTCCTGGGGCCCAGGGGACAAAGGACCACACAGCAGTTTAAACCACAGAAAGCACCCCACTCTGGACTGGAAGTCCCCAGTCAGGTGTCAGCACAGCACCCTCACTCCAGAGGCGCTAGGGGGTGACCCTCCTGCCTCCTCCCGCTCCTCCCGCTCCTCCCGCCTGTGCTCTGGCCCCGCCCCCCACCTCTTCCTCGGTCCCGTGCCCTCCACCCCCAGCCCCATTTGTCCCCTTCAGAGCATCTCTTAGAACGATGCTCGGTAGATTTAGGGTCACCTGGGTAATCCAGGATGATCTCATGTCGAGGTCCCGAATTACATCTGCAGAGACCCTTTCTCCAAACGAAACCACACTCTGAGGTTCTGGTGGGTGGTCAGCCCAGCGCAGACGCCCTTCCCGGCCCTCCTGGTGGTGGGCGTCTCCGCCCGGCAGCCGGGGCGGTTCTCCCGGAGATGTCATTGGCCGCCCTCTCTGGCGCCCTGAGCAGCGTTTGTGTGGCTATTGTGACAGGTGGGTCAGGTGAGGGGGTCAGGTGGGGGAGCAGGAGAGGGGTCCCAGCCCAGCTCCCTGCCACCCCTCCACTGAAACGGCCACCCGAGAGCCCAAGGTTTAAAAGTATGAAGACAGAGTTCAAGTTTATTGCCATTAAAATTTTTATTATTTCCTATAAAATTTTCTAAAGGATGCCAAAGAATATTCTTAAAAGTTACTAAACTTATATACACTTATAAACGTTACTAATCAGCAAAAGTAAAAATGTGGCACCAAGTTCACTTCAATCAGCTTTCTTCCTTGGAAAAGCGTAGCCATGTCTGGGAAAGGACAGACTACCAAGGGTAACTGCAGAGTATGCTAGAATCTCTGCACGGTGCCGAAAGCAGAGGGCAGAGAGTCTGGTTCACTCAGCCCTGGGGGACAGGACGGGCGGCCTGCGCAGGGGCCGCGAGTGGGGGCACCGGCGCTCCTGCCACATGGCAAGGGCGGGGTCGGGGTCCTGCAGGTGTCGGGGTGCGGGTGGGGAAGCATCTCGGAGGTGTTTGCAGATGCTCCCTATTGTGGCCTGTGCACTCACAGGTCCGGCTCCTCCCAAAGGTCCGACTGGTCGGGCTTTGGGCATTCGGGGGACGCCAGTGGACTGCCGTCTGCGGGCTCCACGGAGTCCATGGAGGAGCAGCTGAACTGCGCACTGCGTGCTGTGCACAGGTTGGCCCGGGACCGACCCTGCGCGACGGGCAGGCCCACCAGGCCGGACGGCTCGCCCCAGCACACAAACACCTCCTTGGGTGGCAGGGCAGGCTGGGGCTCGCCCACCTCCTGCATGTCCTCCACCTCCTCCAGGAACACAGTGGTGGTCGCCAGGCGCTGGGCCTCGCGGCTATTGAGATGGACCCTCCAGGGCCCTGGGGCCGGCGTGGGTGGCCTGATGCGGCCGCGCATCGGGCTCAGGCCTGAGCAATGCATGGCGGGCTGGGGAGCCTGCTCCAGCCACTCGGCCTCCTCGGCTCCTGCAAAGGGGGGGGGCGCTGGGTGAGTGGCCACGAGGGCGGACGCCCGCCTGCAGGCTGGACAGCAGCCCCGCGGGGTGGCACAGGCTGTGGCCCCCGCTGGGAACCCTGCGGACCTTGCAGAACGGCCCACCCACCACGTGGAGGCCTCTGCCTTTGCTCCGGTCCCTAAAACGCCCAGGAGCCTCAGCTCCACACCGTTAGGTTGGTTTCTCCCGACCTCATTTTTTAAAAGACGCTGTTGTAAATGTTGTTTCTCATTTTCTAGCGTTTTGTTCTCATGTGTAGAAATGTCTCTTTCGTCCTCATTCTTAAAAGACTCCCTGAGGAGCAGACGCTTTGCCTGGCTTCTGCCAGCTCACTGAAGGCCGCGCCCCCGTGCGCTGGCTCCCCTCAGTTCCCGCGGGGCTAGGCTCGTGTCGCCCCTTGGAAGAGAGTCTGTCTTTAATCTCTGGGTATTTAAATACATGTATGTTTTTCCTTTGTCTCAAGTGTTTGTCAGTTTGCTTATGATGTGTCTAAAATCTTATTTACCATTTTAGATTCATTGGACTTGGTGCATCTGTGAGCCAGTGTCTTATGAAAGCCCCGCCAGATTCTCAGCCCCCTCCCTTTAAATATTCTCTTCACAATTTTCTCCCTTTCTGGGACTCTGATCACACATCACAGCCTTCGAACTCGATCTGCATTCATTTTCCTCACATGTCGCATTTCTTCGTGTACCTATTTAAATAATGTCTTCAGCTCTCATGTCCAGCCCCCCAGCTCAGTGCTCGGCCGTCACGGACACGCTGTTGAATGCAGCGAACCTTCTCATCTCAGCGATACTTTCCGCATCTCTGCACGTTTTCGTTGGTCCCTCTTTGCATGTCCTTGGTAACTCACCGTGCTTCCTCCTCGGTCTAAGCACTGTCGTCTTGACGTTTTTAGCTTCATCTTTTATTTCTCTAAACGAAGTCATCGTAGTTATTTCGTCCATGCGTCCGACGCCTGAAGTGTTCGCTGTAGCTCCCGGTGACTCTCACTCGGCTTCGTTTCCATGCGCGGCTGGTCGTTTTTTATTGAGCTGCTTGTTCCCTTTGTAGTTTTACTCGTGAAAAGTCGTCGATGAAGCAGCCTGGGGAGACGTCGGGGGTGCTGCCTGGAAATGACGAGTGCGGGATCCGTCCACCCTCGCCCTAGGCCTGGGGGCGCTGCGGCCGCCCGCCGAGCAGAGTCGGGGAGGGAGGTCTGAGCTGCCCGCCAGCCAGCAGCGGCCCTGTTTCCTCTCAGCGCCGAGGCTCCAGAGGGCCGACTGCTCCTCCGCCCTTGGGACGGAGAATGGGGTCCTTCCTTCCAGCGGCGAGGGCGTGGCCCCTTGCGGCCCGGTTTTACGGGTGACTCACCGGCCTCCCGTTTGGCTGTGCTCTGCGCCTGGTCTTCTCTTCCACCTCCCAGAAAGCTGCCAAGTCCCCCAGGGCTGGCCGATGCCCAGGGGGGTCCTGTCTGGGTTTTCTCTTTGCCTCTGGCCCTGGCCAGAGTGTCCCTGACTGTCCCGCCAGCCCTCACGCCCTCGTACACGGCGCCCACACCGCCGCGGGGCTCGTGTGTCTCAGTCGGCCGGCCCACCCCAAAATCGACCTGCCGGTGGCCACGCCCGCGGCTCGCGCTCCGGCTGACGAGCTTCTCTTCTGTTCTGCTCCCTTTTTCATTTATGCCATCTGTTCATGCTTCGTGATATTCAAAATCCACCTTAAATCCTTTCGGGAATTATGTAAAAATCAAACGGGCCGTCTCAGCCTCCACCCCCTTGCCAAGCCAGAGTCGTGGTTTCCACACTGGGGCGTGTGTGCGCAAGGGTGCGCACCTGTGCGACGTTGTCATCGTAAATGCTGACTGTGTAAGAGCTGAGTCGTCGAAAAATGAGGAGATGCCATTTAAAAGTGCTCTGGAGAGGAAAGGCTGCCTGGGGCGACCTGAAGTCACCGAAACCTCGCGGGCGGGACGCGGAGGCCGGTCTGAGCCTCCCTAGAACACTTGGCCGCTTCCGTGTCAGTCACTACGCAAACTGTCCCGTGGAAGCTGGCACGTGTCCACTGCTAAGGTGGCCACCACTGCCCATCGGCGCCCACGGCTCAGACCGCTGGCCACACAGAAGGGTGCCCGGAGGCCGCACTCAGTCACCTGCAAGCAGTTTCCGCCTGATGCTTCAGCAGGTGTCCGGCCCCCCCATGGGACCTGCTGCTTTTCCGTGCACAGAGCAGGCGGGTGGCCAGGCAAGCTGGGACATCGGGGCTGTCCGAGAGCTCCAGCTTGTCCTCTGTCATCACTGAGACACCAGGCACCCGGGCCGCTGACTGTCCACTGGTGGTTTTCTTGCCAGGAAATACTGTCACTCTCTGGGGATTCTAACTGGGCAAGGTCGCGATACGACCCAGACCGCACGGCATCTTACCGAAAGCTGAGCCTTCATTTTTCACTCTGTCTCCATCCACGGGCCACTGCATTTCCTCTTGCTGGTCACTGGCAACCTACAGAGAGAAAGAATAGGGGTGCGTGGTGTAGCGTTTGTTCTGCCACCGACGGGGACGGACTGCAGCAACAAAGTACATTCCGGAGACAAACGGGCCGAGCTGTCCCTCTGGTGAGGGGACGTGGCAACCCCCTCACCGCCCGGTATCAGACCGGTCCCTGCGTGAGGGGCTGAGTGCGACCGCGCAGGGCGGCAGACGCTGGCTTTGTCCTCTGTGTGTTCACCGTGCAGAGACCGGTGGTGGCCTGCTGATGAGTGTGGGGCTCGTGGTAGCCGACTGCTTCAGGAAACAGCCTGGCCCGGGGGCACAGAGCGGAACAGCCGTGCGCACAGCAAGCCCACTCCTGGAGGAGGCCCCACGCACTCACAACGCGACAGGGGTCAAGGTCGGCCCTGGCAGCACCAGCTCAGCTGGGAAGCAGCCTGAGGCCCCTCCGCGGCAGGCAGGGAAGTGGCTTGGGAAGAGACAGCCACAGAAGCAAAAGCACACGAACCACGGTGACACATGTCAACAGGCTTGACAGCTTAGTACTAAGTGAAAAAAGGTGATTCTCCAAAGACCCAAACATTAACACACACAGTGTCCTCTCTGCAAAGTCAAAGTAACCAGTGAACAGCGTGTGTGCATTTCTCAGAAATACATGGTCTAAAGCAGCAAATTAAAAGGAAAACAGGAACGAAGAACATTAGTGGGGTGCAAGGACCGGAATGGGGGCCGCGTCAGCAGATGGGGCCATGTCAAGACCTGGCCCCTCTTTGGGTGGTGGGCCTTCTGTTATCAAAAATAACTAACGCGAATGTCAGTAAATGCAAAGCAGGTCGTACACAGACCAACGACGAGAACGTCCCCAGCCGAGGGGTACGGCTGACACGGGGGTCCTCAGGCCCGGGTCACAGCCGCCAAGCGGGCGGCGTCTGTCCCGCCCACACATCCTGGCCCACGTCACGGCACTTCTCGCTCGCACACGTCCTCGCTCAGCTGGCCTTCGACACCTGCCTGGGTCCCACTCAGCTCAGTC
>NW_024351073.1:26092334-26136832 GCF_902729225.1 Pteropus medius | reverse complement strand
CCCTGCCACACTCAGTCTCCAGGTTCTTTAGTGACACATAAAGTTGGGCTCTCAATCCTTGTTGGTTCTTTTTTCTAGACTATTTTGGCCACTAAAAGTCCTAAAAAGCCATTCATTTAGGTTGAGCTTGCAATCTGCTTTAAAGATGCTTTGGGAATTGCGCAGGGACTGGGTGCGTCCTCCAGACCAAGGAGAGGCACATGCCAGCCACAGCCACAATGACGTCCTGTCCGAGACACTGCATCTCGCAGCATTACACAGGTGGTGTTCCAGCCGGGAACGGCTTCCAGCTTTCAGTGACCGTTCATACACGTGTACGTCCTTCACTCTACTCACGTGTCGTGTCACGTGAGACTTGGCGTGGACAGACTCTGGACTTCCTGGACAAGCCTCGTGCGGTTGTGTTGTAAACTCCGTGTTCACATTGCTTGTTTGATTTGCCAGTATTTTTAAGTGACGTTGGTCTACGGCGATGATGGCCACTGGCTATGAAATTCTGTCGTGATGGCGTTTTCCGGCTGTGATTTTAGGTTGCTCTGCCCTCAGAGCATCTATGGAGGCGCTACTTCCTCCTCTGATTCCTGAAAACAGTCTCTGTGCAACAGGTGTTTCTAAAGAGAACACTGGGCCGAAGTCATCTGCATACCCTCAGTCCTGGGGTTCCTTCTGGAAAGTTCTAACGGAGCAGTCTGGTTGCTTGTCATATGTCTATTTGGGTTTTCTATTTCCTTTAAATCAGTTTTCTTAGCTTGTGTTAATCAACTGGAAAGGCTGTTAGTTCCTTTCTTAAGTGAGAGGCTTAATCGAGCCGCGAGGGCTCTTAATTTAGGCAGAAATGCGCAGCAGACGCAGCCCCAGGCACTACACTTGTGCCTCTGAGGTTCTCTGTGCCCATCCGCTGTCACCTGCCGCTCTGGAGGAGAAGCTTGTCCCACTGAGGGTGGCGGGGACGGGAGGAGCCCTCGGGCTCCGAAGGCTCCACCCACACTTAGAGGTGAGCCTGGCACCATCTGTCAAACTTGGCCACCAGAACGGGGATAATAAGGACGTGTCTCCAGTGAACCCTTAGGGGGATTAAATGTGACAATGGGTGACAAGTGTCCAGAGAGTGGCAACAGGGTCACAGTGACTTCGATTCCTGAGGAAGGACTGTGACACGGTAACCATAACGTGCTCCATCACCTCCCCGGGACGTGTGATCGACAGCCACCGACCCGGGAGTGGAGGGACGTGCACGTCACCTGGACATACGATGACCAGCAGGGACGCTGCAGATTCGCTTCGTGCACATCGGACATTTCTTTGCTTCTTGAAACTACCCTTCCTGTCAGTCTGAGAAAGCCGACCACATGCCGGTGCCCTGCGTTGCACCTCCACACACAGCGGGGCACGAGATGATCCATCTGCCACAGCCCCGCTGTGCCCTGGGCAGGTGCTTCTGGTCTTGTCCTGGAGCTGGCTTGGGCCGGGGCCCCACTAAGGGTTTTATGGGTGGCAGGAAGTGGCTGGGACGGACAGGCCTGCTTGGTTGGGCTATGGCCTAAGCTGTGACTGTTGTCATCTCTGCTCCCTCTGCAGACCAGTGACAGTGTCTGTAACACGGATCCTGATGCCAGGCTCGGCTCTGAGGGCCCTGCGGTGGCCTCGCTGGACCCGGTTGTGCCCCCTCCCTGCTGGTCAACCCATCGTGTTGAGATCAGGTGGCGGTGCAGACAGGCGGAGCCGGTGGCAGACGGCAAACTCGGCAGAACCCGCACGCGCGGCGGAGCAGTGACACCCAGCTGTCCTCTCACACACGCTCCGCCCCTTCCTCATCCAGAGCCTTTTCTGTCTCTCGCATTTTCTGCGAGTCCCCACCCAGCTGGTTCCTTCTGAGCAGCATCCCAGGAAGCACGACACATGCTGCAGCCAGTGGCACAGGCACCTCTGACACGGTCCTGAGCTCAATTCCGGGCCCTGAGTCCCCGCCCCTGGCGCTCCGTCCTGCACTGAGGACATGCCCAGGGCTCAGCACTTACCGCAGGCAGCGGCTCCTCGGGATACATGGTGATGCCGATAGTGTCAATGCGGTTCATTAGCACAGGTGAATTTTCCCTGGAAGGCACACTCCTAGGACGGTCAGAAGAGACATGTGTTGGCCAGGGGGCCCTGGACTGTGGAGGGTCTTGGGGCCCTTGGGACCTGCTTGGGACACGGGCTCACCCCAGTGCTTTCCTTTGCTCTGCAGAGGCTGGACACCAGCATCCCGCGGGACACCCTGTGAGTGACTGCTTCAGACTTCATGGCAAAGGGCAGATTCCCAAAGCAGGTGGCAAGGGAGGGGTCACCTGGGAGGTGCCCAGGCACAGGGAGGTTAGTCTGAATAAGCGGCGGGAGCCGCCAGCAGCTCTGTCATTCAGGGCAGCCAGCCAGCAACGGCCCCAGGTTTGGCAGGAGGGAGATTTTCGAGTTTGCCAATAGTGGGTGGCCATGGCTCCAGGTGTAGGACAGAGACAGAGGCTATTGGTCCCCAGGAGAGGCCCAAAGAGGGCCCAGACTCTCAACCTCGCACAGGCTCATAGACAGATGGGAATAAGTGAGCACTGTGTGTGCCTTACGATGTCGGAGGCAGCGTCAGTACCGACTCTGCCGTGAGCTGCACGGTTGGCCGCACGGTTAGTAATGACACGAGCTACCACCTGTCTATGTGTCGACAAAGTCCCACCAGGAGCCAGCAGGGGTTAGTGTCCCGCAGACAGCTGTGTCTCGGAAGCTTAAAAAAGTCTGGCGAGCGTACGCACTTACCAGGGTGACATAAAGTTGTCAGTGAGTTTCTATGTGGGGAGGGGAAAAAGGAAATATCGTGACATTAAAACCGAAGTGGCTGACACTCAGCTCATCGCACACTAAATTCAAGCTAACTTTTACTGGATTTTCAGTACCACACCCTGGCGTCCCCCTGGGCTGGGACAAGACCCTCAGTGGGATGGACCCCTCCTCCCACCGCCCGTGACACGTGCTCCTGCGTTCTCCCTGCTCCTTCAGGAAACACCCAGAACGGGACTTCTGGCTCACAGGACAGAGGCGCCACTGGTCTTGCCCAGGAGGTGGCTTGGCCTGGGCCCCACTAAGAGTTTTTTGGTAGGAGGAAGTGGCTGGGACGGACAGGCCTGCTTGGTTGGACTATGGCCTAAGCTGTGACTGTTGTCATCCCTGCTCCCTCTGCAGACCAGTGCCAGTGTCTGTAACACGGATCCTGAGGCCAGGCTCGGCTCTGAGGGCCCTGCGGTGGCCTCACTGGACCAGGTATGTGCCCCCTACATGGACCCAGCCCCTCCCTGCTGGCCCATCGTGTCGAGATCAGGTGGTGGGGCAGACAGGCGGAGCCGGTGGCAGACGGTACACTCGGCAGAACCCGCACGCGCGGCGGGGCAGTGACACCCAGCGGTCCTCTCGCACACGCTCCGCCCCTTCCGCATCCAGAGCCTTTTCTGTCTCTCGCGTTTTCTGCGAGTCCCCACCCAGCTGGGTCCCAGGGAGCAGCATCCCAGGGAGCACGACACATGCTGCAGCCAGTGGCACAGGCACCTCTGACACGGTCCTGAGCTCCAATCCAGGCCCTGAGTCCCCGCCCCTGGCGCTCAGTCCTGCATGGAGGACATGCCCAGGGCTCGGCACTTACCGCAGGCGGCGGCTTCTTGGGATACCTGGTGATGCCGATAGTGTCAATGGGGGTCATTTCCACAGGTGAATTTTCCCTGGAAGGCACACTCCTAGGACGATCAGAAGGGACACATGTCGGCCAGGGGGCCCTGGTGCTGTAGAGGGTCTCGGGGCCCTTGGGACCTACGTGTCACACAGGTTCACACCAGTGCTTCTCCTTAGCTGTTCAGAAGCTGGACACCAGCATCTCCAGGGACACTCTGTGACTGACTGCTCTTGACTTCACGGCACTGGGCTGGTTCCCCAGATAGGTGGCAAGCGAGGGGTCACCTGGGAGGTGCCCAGGCGCACGGAGGGAAGTCCGAACAAGCAGGTGGGTGCCTCCAGCACCTCTGTTGGTCAGGGCAGGGGCCAGAAAAGGCCCCGGGTTTGGCAGTAGAACATTTTGGAATTTGCCAAGAGTGGGGGACCATGGCTCACGGTGTAGGACAGAGACAGAGGCTGTGGGTCCCCAGAAGAGGCCCAAAGAGGACCCAGACTCTCAACCTCGCACGGGCTCACAGACACATGGGAATAAGCGAGCACTGTGTGTGCCTTACGTTGTCGGAGGCAGCGTCAGTACCGACTCTGCCGTGAGCTGCAGATAGCCACACGGTTAGTAATGGCACGAGCTACCACCTGTCTACTTGTCGACAAAGTCCCACCATGAGCCAGCAGGGGTTAGTGTCCTGTGGACAGAATGTCTCAGAAGCTTAAAAAATTCTGGCAAGTGTATACACTTACCAGGGTGCAGGCGCGATGAACTTGTCAGTGAGCACCTAGTGGGGAAAAGGAGTAAATTAAAAATGCTGTTGCTGACATGAGCTCATCGCACACAAAATCAAACCACCGCCTACCAGATATTTAGTTCCATACTTTGGTGTTCCCGGGGCTGGGACAGGACCAGCAGTGGGGACAGACCCCTCCTCCCACCGCCCGTGACACGTGCACCTGCGTTCTCCCTGCTCCTTCAGGAAATACCCAGAACGGACAGCTGGTTCACAGGACACGCACATGTGTCAGGTTTCAGACACGGTCGAGCCTCCGTCAAGGTGCTGAGATTTACACTCTCGCTAGGAACCAGCGATCTTCCCACTCGGATACTTGGCACATGATCATTTTGATCACAGCGATGCGTGGTAGACGCTGCGGTCGGGTGTGTTTACCTACCGTGGAGACGTGAGCATGTGCTCACGTGTCACTGGCCCGCCCGTTCATAGCTTTTGGTGAAGAGTCGTTCACACTTTCCGCGTTTTAAACACTGGGGTTTCCCCCTCACTATGGAGCTCTGAAAGTTCTCTATGTAGTCTGCAGAAAGCACAGGGTTTGCTAATGCTGTCATCCGGCCTGTGGCGATGGCCGTCCTCCCTCCAGCTCCTCTTACTGCCAGTGCTCCCATCGTCCCCGTCGAGACCTCTGCGTCGTCACTTATGGTGCGTGGACCACAGATGACACACCCACTTCTGGGGTCTCTGTCCTGCTCCACGATCTGTGTGTCTGTCCTCACCCTGCCACACTCAGTCTCCAGGTTCTTTAGTGACACATAAAGTTGGGCTCTTAATCTTTGTTGGTTCTTTTTTCCAGACTATTTTGGCCACTAAAAGTCCTGAAAAGCCATTCATTTAGGTTGAGCTTGCAATCTGCTTTAAAGATGCTTTGGGAATTGTGCAGGGACTGGGTGCGTCCTCCAGACCAAGGAGAGGGACATGCCAGCCACAGCCACAGGGGTGTCCCGTCCGAAACACTGCGTCTCGCAGCATTACACAGGTGGTGTTCCAGCCGGGAACGGCTTCCAGCTCTCAGGACCGTTCGTGCACATGTACGTCCTTCACTCTACTCACGTGTCGTGTCACTTGAGACTCGGCATGGACAGACTCTGGACTTCCAGGACAAGCCTTGTGAGGTTGTGTTGTAAACTCCATGTTCACATTGCTCGTTTGATTTGCCAGTATTTTTAAGTGACGTTGGTCTACGGCGATGAAGCCGCTGGCTACGAAATTCTGTCCTGACGGCCTTTTCCTGCTGTGATTTTAGGTTGCTCTGCCCTCAGAGCATCAGTTGGAGGCGCTACTTCCTCCTCTGATTCCTGAAAACAGTCTCTGTGCGATGGGTGTTTCTAAAGAGAACATGGGGCCAAAGTAATCAGCATACCCTCAGTCCTGGGGCTCCTTCTGGAAAGTTCTAACGGAGCAGTCTGGTTACTTGTCATATGTCTATTTGGGTTTTCCATTTGCTTTAAATCCATTTTGTTAGGTTGTGCTAATCATCTGAAAAGGCAGTTAGTTCTTTTCTTAAGTGAAACGCTTGATCAATCCGCGAGGGCTCTTAATTTAGGTAGAAACGCACAGCAGACCAGGCCCAGATGCTACACTTGTGCTTCGGAGGTCCTCTGTGCCCATCCGCTGTTACCTGGAGGTCTGGAGGAGAAGCCTTGTCCCACTGGGAGTGGCAGCATCTGCTGAATGTGGCCACCAAAATGGGGACAATAAGGACGAATCAAGAGAACTCTTAGCGGGATTAAATGTGACAATGGGTGACGAGTCTCCAGAGAGTGGCAACAGGGTCACAGTGACTGTAATCTTGAGGAAGGACGGTGACACGGTGACCATGACGTGCTCCACCACCTCCCTGGAGGTGTGATCGACACCCAGCCACCCGGGAGTGGAGGGACACGCACGTGACCTGGACATACAATGACCAGCAGGGACGCTGCAGACTCGCTTTGTGCACATCGGTCATTTCTTTGTTTCTTGAAACTACCCTTCCTGTCAGTCTGAGAAAGCCGACTACATGCCGGTGCCCTGCGTGGCACCCCCACACACGGCGGGGCACGAGATGATCCATCTGCCACAGCCCCGCTGTGCCCTGCGTAGGCGCCTCTGGTCTTGTGCTAGAACTGGCTTGGGCCTGGGCCCCACTAATGGTTTTCTGGGTGGTAGGAAGTAGCTAGGACAGACTTGCCTTCTTGGGTTGGGCTATGGCCTAAGCTGTGACTGTTGTCATCCCTGTCCCCTCTGCAGACCAGTGACAGTGTCTGTAACACGGATCCTGATGCCAGGCTCGGCTCTGAGGGCCCTGCGGTGGCCAAACTGGACCAGGTATGTGCCCCCTACATGGACCCAGCCCCTCCCTGCTGGCCCATCGTGTTGAGATCAGGTGGCGGTGCAGACAGGCGGAGCCGGTGGCAGACAGCACACTCGGCAGCCCCCGCACGCGAGGTGGGGCAGTGACACCCAGCTGTCCTCTCGCACACGCTCCGCCCCTTCCTCATCCAGAGCCTTTTCTGTCTCTCGCATTTTCTGCGAGTCCCCACCCAGCTGGTTCCGTCTGAGCAACATCCCAGGAAGCACGATTCATGCTGCAGCCAGTGGCACAGGCACCTCTGACATGGTCCTAGCTGCATTCTGGGCCCTGAGTCCCCGTCCCTGGATCTCAGCCCTGCGTCGGGGACATGTGCAGGATTTCGGCACCTACCTTGGGCGGCGGCTCCTCGGGATACATGGTGATGCTGATATCGTCAATGGGGGTCATTTCCACAGGTGAATTTTCCCTGGAAGGCACACTCCTAGGACGGTCAGAAGGGACACGTGTCGGCCAGGGGGCCCTGGCTCTGTGGAATGTCTTGGGGCCCTTGAGACTTGCGTGTGACACGGGATCACCCCAGTGTTTTCCTTTGCTCTGCAGAGGCTGGACACCAGCATCTCCTTGGACAGACACCCTTTGAGTGACTACTGCTGATCATGGCACCGAGCACGGTCCATGGACAGGTGGCTAGGGACGGGTCACCTTGGAGAGGCCCAGAAGCAGGGGGGAAAGTCTGAACAAGTGGGCGGGTGCCACCAGCACCAATGTTGGACAAGTCAGCTGTCCAGCAAAGTTCCCGCGATTGGCAGATCGGAGAGGGAGATCTTTGAATTTGAGAAGAGTGGGTGGCCATGGCTAAAGGTGTAGGACAGAGGCTGTGGGTCCCCAGAAGAGGCCCAAAGAGGACCCAGACTCTCAACCTCGCACGGGCTCACAGATACATGGGAATAAGCGAGCACCGTGTACATCTTGCCTTGTCAGAGGCAGAGTCGGTACCGACTCTGCCGTGAGCTGCACAGTTGGCCGCACGGTTAGTAATGACACGAGCTACCACCTGTCTACGTGTCGACACAGTCCCACCATGAGCCAGCCAGCAGGGGTTAGTGTCCCGCGGACAGCTGTGTCTCAGAAGCTTAAACCACTCTGGCGAGTGTACGTACTTACCAGGGTGCGGGTGACATAAAGTTGTCAGTGAGCACCTATGTGGGGGAGGGGGAGAAAGGAAATATCGTGAAATTAAAACCGAAGTTGCTGACCCTCAGCTCGTCGCACAAAGTTCGAGCCAGCGTGTACTGGATATTTAGTACCGTATCTCGGTGTTCCCGGGCCTAGGACAGGACCCGCAGTGGGGACGGACCCCTCCTCCCACCGCCCGTGACACGTGCACCTGCGTTCTCCCTGCTCCTTCAGGAAACACCCAGAACGGGACAGCTGGTTCACAGGACACGCACATGTGTCAGGCTTCAGACGTGGCCGAGCCTCCGTCAAGGTGCTGAAATTTACACTCTCGCTAGGAACGTGAGGGACCAGCGGTCCTCCCACTCGGACACTTGGCGCGTCATTGTGTTGATCACAGTGATGCGTGGTAGACGCTGCGGTCGGGTGTGTTTACCTACCGTGGAGGCGTGAGCACGTGCTCACGTGCCACCGGCCCGCCCGTTCATAGCTTTTGGTGAAGAGTCGTTCACACTTTCCGCGTTTTAAACACTGGGGTTTCCCCCTCACTATGGAGCTCTGAAAGTTCCCTGTGTAGTCTGCAGAAAGCACAGGGTTTGCTAATGCTGTCATCCGGCCTGTGGCGATGGCCGTCCTCCCTCCAGCTCCTCTTACTGCCAGTGCTCCCATCGTCCCCGTCGAGACCTCTGCGTCACTTATGGTGCGTGGACCAGAGATGTCAACACTCATTTCTGGGACTTCTGTCTGGCCCTCCATCTGTGTGTCTGTCCTCACACGGCCACACTGTGTCTCCAGGTCCTTTAGTGACACAAAGTTGTGCTATCATACCTATCTTTTTTTTTCCTAGACTATTTTGGCCACTAAAAGTCCTGAAAAGCCATTCATTTAGGTTGAGCTTGCAATCTGCTTTAAAGATGCTTTGGGAATTGCGCAGGGACTGAGTGCGTCCTCCAGGGCAAAGAAAGGCACATGCCAGCCACAGCCACAGGGGTGTCCCGTCCGAAACACTGCGACTTGCAGCATTACACAGGTGGTGTTCCAGCCGGGAACGGCTTCCAGCTTTCAGTGACCGTTCGTGTACGTGTACGTCCTACACTCTACTCATGTTTCGTGTCATGTGAACTCGGCATGGACAGACACTGGACTTCCTGGACAAGCCTCGTGCGGTTGTGTTGTAAACTCCGTGTTCACATTGCTCGTTTGATTTGCCAGTATTTTTAAGTGACGTTGGTCTACGGCGATGAAGCCACTGGCTACGAAATTCTGTCGTGATGGCGTTTTCCTGCTGTGATTTTAGGTTGCTCTGCCCTCAGAGCATCTATGGAGGCGCTACTTCCTCCTCTGATTCCTGAAAACAGTCTCTGTGCAACGGGTGTTTCTAAAGAGAACACTGGGCCGAAGTCATCTGCATACCCTCAGTCCTGGGGTTCCTTCTGGAAAGTTCTAACAGAGCAGTCTGGTTGCTTGTCATATGTCTATTTGGGTTTTCTATTTCCTTTAAATCAGTTTTGTCAGGTTGTGCTAATTATCTGGAAACGCAGTTAGTTCCTTTTTAAAGAGAGAGGCTTGATCAATCCGTGAGGGCTCTTAATTTAGGTAGAAACGCACAGCAGACCCAGGCCCAGGCCCAGACGCTACACTTATGCCTCTGATGTCCTCTGTGCCCATCCGCTGTCACTTGCCGCTCTGGAGGAGAAGCTTGTCCCACTGGGGGTGGAGCCCTCGGATCTGAAGGCTCCACCCACACTTAGAGGTGAGTCTGGCACCATCTGCCAAATGTGACAACCAAAACGGGAACCATAAGGACCCGTCAAGAGAACCCTTAGGGGGATTAAATGTGACAATGGGTGACAAGTGTCCAGAGAGTGGCCACAGGGTCACAGAGACTGTGATTCCTGAGGAAGGACGGTGACACGGTGACCATGACGTGCTCCACCACCTTCCCTGGAGGTGTGATCGACACCCAGCCACCCGGGAGTGGAGGGACACGCACGTCATCTAAACATACGATGACCAGCAGGGACGCTGCAGATTCGCTTCATGCACATCGGTCATTTCTTTGTTTCTTGAAACTACCCTTCCTGTCAGTCTGAGAAAGCCGACCACATGCCGGTGCCCTGCGTGGCACCCCCCCACACGGCGGGGCACGAGATGATCCATCTGCCACAGCCCCGCTGTGCCCTGGGCAGGCGCCTCTGGTCTTCCCTGGAGCTGGCTTGGGCCTGGGCCCCACTAAGGGTTTTGTGGTAGGTAGGAAGTGGCTAGAACAGACTTGCCTGCTTGTTTGGGCTACGCCTGACTGTTGTCATCCCTGTCCCCTCTGGAGAGCAGTGCCCGTGTCTGTAACACGGATCCTGAGGCCAGGCTCGGCTCTGAGGGCCCTGCGGTGGCCTCGCTGGACCAGGTATGTGCCCCCTACATGGACCCAGCCCCTCCCTGCTGGTCCATTGTGTTGAGATCAGGTGGCGGTGCAGACAGGTGGAGCCGGTGCAGACCGTACACTCGGCAGACCCTGAACGTGAGGCGCGGCAGTGACACCCAGCTGTCCTCTCGCACACGCTCCGCCCCTTCCTCATCCAGAGCCTTTTCTGTCCCTAGCTTTTTCTGCGAGTCCCCACCCAGCTGGTTCCGTCTGAGCAGCATCCCTGGGAGCACGACACATGCTGCAGCCAGTGGCACAGGCACCTCTGACACGGTCCTAGCTCCGTTCCGGGCCCTGAGTCCCCGTCCCTGGCGCCCAGCCCTGCGTCGGGGACATGCCCAGGGCTCGGCACTTACCGCAGGCAGCGGCTCCTCGGGATACATGGTGATGCTGATATCGTCAATGGGGGTCATTTCCACAGGTGAATTTTCCCTGGAAGGCACACTCCTAGGACGGTCAGAAGGGACACATGTCATCCAGGGAGCTCTGTACTATGGGGTCTTGGGGCCCTTGGGACCTGCGTGTGACACGGGCTCACCCCAGTGCTTTCCATAGCTCTGCAGAGGCTGGACACCAGCATCCCCCGGGACACCCTTTGAGTGACAACTCCTGACTTCACGGCACCACGCAGCGTTCCGGGACAGGTGACAAGGGAGGGGTCACCTGGGACGGGCCCAGAGGAGAGAGTGAAATCTGAACTAGTGGGCAGGTATCACCAGCACCAATGTAGGACAAGTCAGCTGACCAGCAAAGGACTCATGTTTGGCAGGAGTCAGATGTTCGAGTTTGCAAAACAAGGGGGCCATGGCTCAGGGTATGGGACAGAGACAGAGGCTGTGGGTCCCCAGAAGAGGCCCAAAGAGGACCCAGACTCTCAAGCTCAAACGGGCTCACAGACACATGGGAATAAGCGAGCACTGTGTGTGCCTTACGTTGTCAGAGGCAGCATCAGTACCGACTCTGCCGTGAGGCGCACGGTTAGTAATGACACGAGCTACCACCTGTCTATGTGTCGACACAGTCCCACCATGAGCCAGCAGGGGTTAGTGTCCCGCGGACAGCTGTATCTCAGAAGCTTAAACCACTCTGGCGAGTGTACATACTTACCAGGGTGCGGGTGACATAAAGTTGTCAGTGAGCACCTATGTGGGGGAGGGGGAGAAAGGAAATATCGTGAAATTAAAACCGAAGTTGCTGACCCTCAGCTCGTCGCACACAAAGTTCAAGCCAGCGTGTACTGGTATTTAGTACCGTATCTCGGTGTTCCCGGGCCTGGGACAGGACCCGCAGTGGGGACGGACCCCTCCTCCCACCGCCCGTGACACGTGCACCTGCGTTCTCCCTGCTCCTTCAGGAAACACCCAGAACGGACAGCTGGTTCACAGGACACGCGCATGTGTCAGGCTTCAGACGTGGCCGAGCCTCCGTCAAGGTGCTGAGATTTACACTCTCGCTAGGAACCAGCGATCTTCCCACTCGGATACTTGGCACATGATCATTTTGATCACAGCGATGCGTGGTAGACGCTGCGGTCGGGTGTGTTTATCTACCGTGGAGGCGTGAGCACGTGCTCACGTGCCACCGGCCCGCCCGTTCATAGCTTTTGGTGAAGAGTCATTCACACTTTCCGCGTTTTAAACACTGGGGTTTCCCCCTCACTATGGAGCTCTGAAAGTTCCCTATGTAGTCTGCAGAAAGCACAGGGTTTGCTAATGCTGTCATCCGGCCTGTGGCGATGGCCGTCCTCCCTCCAGCTCCTCTTACTGCCAGTGCTCCCATCGTCCCCGTCGAGACCTCTGCGTCGTCACTTACGGTGCGTGGACCACAGATGACACACCCACTTCTGGGATCTCTGTCCTGCTCCACGATCTGTGTGTCTGTCCTCACCCTGCCACACTCAGTCTCCAGGTTCTTTAGTGACACATAAAGTTGGGCTCTCAATCCTTGTTGGTTCTTTTTTCCAGACTATTTTGGCCACTAAAAGTCCTGAAAAGCCTTTCATTTAGGTTCAGCTTGCAATCTGCTTTAAAGATGCTTTGGGAATTGTGCAGGGACTGAGTGCGTCCTCCAGGGCAAGGAGAGGCACATGCCAGCCACAGCCACGGGGACATCCCCTCCAAGACACTGCGACTTGCAGCATTACAAAGGTGGTGTTCCAGCCGGGAACGGCTTCAAGCTTTCAGTGACCGTTCGTGTACATGTACGTCCTACACTCTACTCATGTTTCATGTCATGTGAACTCGGCATGGACAGACGCTGGACTTCCAGGACAAGCCTTGTGCGGTTGTGTTGTAAACTCGTGTTCACGTTGCTCATTTGATTTGCCACCATTTTTAAGTGACGTTGTTCTACGTCGACGAAGGCCACTGGCTACGAAATTCTGTCTTGACGGCGTTTTCTGGCTGTGATTTTAGGTTGCTCTGCCCTCAAAGCATCTATGGAGGTGCTACTTCCTCCTCTGATTCCTGAAAACAGTCTCTGTGCAACGGGTGTTTCTAAAGAGAACACCGGGCCAAAGTCATCTGCATACCCTCAGTCCTGGGGTTCCTTCTGGAAAGTTCTAACGGACCAGTCTGGTTACTTGTCATATATCCATTTGGGTTTTCTATTTCCTTTAAATCAGTTTTGTTAGGTTGTGCTAATCATGTAGAAACGCAGTTAGTTCCTTTTTTAAGAGAGAGGCTTGATCGAGCCGCAAGGCTCTTAATTTTGGCAAAAACTCGCAGCAGACCCAGGCCCAGGCCCAGGTGCTACACTTGTGCTCCGAGGTCCACTGTTCCCATCCGCTGTCACCTGCCACTCTGGAGGACAAGCCTTGTCCTCCTAGGGGTGGCAGGGACGGGAAAAGCCCTCGGATCTGAAGGCTCCACCCACACTTAGAGGGGAGCCTGGCACCATCTGTCACATCTGGCAACCAAAATGGGGACCATGAGGACTCATCAGGAGAACCCTTGGTGGGATTAAATGTGACAATGGGTGACAAGTCTCCAGAGAGTGGCAACAGGGTCACAGTGACTGCGATCCTTAGGATGGACGGTGACACGGTGACCATGACGTGCTCCACCACCTTCCCTGGAGGTGTGATCGACACCCAGCCACCCGGGAGTGGAGGGACACGCACGTTATCTGGACATACGATGACCAGCAGGGACGCTGCAGACTCGCTTCATGCACATCGGTTATTTCTTTGCTTCTTAAAACTACCCTTCCTGTCAGTCAGAGAAAGCCGACTACATGCCGGTGCCCTGCGTGGCACCCCCACACACGACGGGGCACGAGATGATCCATCTGCCACAGCCTCGCTGTGCTCTGGGCAGGCGCCTCTGGTCTTGTCCTGGACCTGGCTTGGACCGGGGCCCCACTAAGAGTTTTTTGTTAGGAGGAAGTGGCTGGGACGGACAGGCCTGCTTGGTTGGGCTATGGCCTAAGCTGTGACTGTTGTCGTCCCTGTCCCCTCTGCAGACCAGTGACAGTGTCTGTAACATGGATCCTGAGGCCAGGCTCGGCTCTGAGGGCCCTGCGGTGGCCTCGCTGGACCAGGTATGTGCCCCCTACATGGACCCAGCCCCTCCCTGCTGGCCCATCGTGTTGAGATCAGGTGGCGGTGCAGACAGGCGGAACCGGTGGCAGACAGCACACTCGGCAGCCCCCGCATGCGGGGCTGGGTGTGACACCCAGCTGTCCTCTCGCACACGCTCCGCCCCTTCCTCATCCAGAGCCTTTTCTGTCCCTAGCTTTTTCTGCGAGTCCCCACCCAGCTGGTTCCGTCTGAGCAACATCACAGGGAGCACGACACATGCTGCAGCCAGTGGCACAGGCACCTCTGACACGGTCCTAGCTGCATTCTGGGCCCTGAGTCTCCGCCCCTGGATCTCAGCCCTGCGTCGGGGACATGTGCAGGATTTCGGCACCTACCGTGGGCGGCGGCTCCTCGGGATACATGGTGATGCTGATATCATCAATGGGGGTCATTTCCACAGGTGAATTTTCCCTGGTAGGCACACTCCTAGGACGGTCAGAAGGGACACGTGTCGGCCAGGGGGCCCTGGCTCTGTGGAATGTCTTGGGGCCCTTGGAACCTGCATGTGACACGGGATCACCCCAGTGCTTTCCTTTGCTCTGCAGAGGCTGGACACCAGCATCTCCTTGGACAGACACCCTTTGAGTAACTACTCCTGATCATGGCACCGAGCACGGTCCATGGACAGGTGGCTAGGGATGGGTCACCTTGGAGAGGCCCAGAAACAGGGGGGAAAGTCTGAACAAGTGGGCGGGTGCCACCAGCACCAATGTTGGACAAGTCAGCTGTCCAGCAAAGTTCCCGCGATTGGCAGGAGGGAGATCTTTGAATTTGAGAAGAGTGGGTGGCCATGGCTAAAGGTGTAGGACAGAGGCTGTGGGTCCCCAGAAGAGGCCCAAAGAGGACCCAGACTCTGAACCTCGCGTGGGCTCACAGACACATGGGAATAAGCGAGCACCGTGTACGCCTTACGTTATCAGAGGCAGAGTCGGTACCGACTCTGCCGTGAGCTGCACGGTTGGCCGCACGGTTAGTAATGACATGGGCTACCACCTGTCTACGTGTCGACACAGTCCCACCATGAGCCAGCAGGGGTTAGTGTCCGCGGACAGTTGTGTCTCAGAAGCTTAAACCACTCTGGCGAGTGTACGTACTTACCAGGGTGCGGGTGACATAAAGTTGTCAGTGAGCACCTATGTGGGGGAGGGGGAGAAAGGAAATATCGTGAAATTAAAACCGAAGTTGCTGACCCTCAGCTCGTCGCACACAAAGTTCAAGCCAGCGTGTACTGGATATTTAGTACCGTATCTCGGTGTTCCCGGGGCTGGGACAGGACCCGCAGTGGGGACGGACCCCTCCTCCCACCGCCCGTGACACGTGCACCTGTGTTCTCCCTGCTCCTTCAGCAAACACCCAGAACGGGACAGCTGGTTCACAGGACACGCACATGTGTCAGGTTTCAGACGTGGCCGAGCCTCCGTCAAGGTGCTGAGATTTACACTCTCGCTAGGAACCAGCGATCTTCCCACTCGGATACTTGGCACATGATCATTTTGATCACAGCGATGCGTGGTAGACGCTGCGGTCGGGTGTGTTTACCTACCGTGGAGGCGTGAGCATGTGCTCACGTGCCACCGGCCCGCCCGTTCATAGCTTTTGGTGAAGAGTCGTTCACACTTTCCGCGTTTTAAACACTGGGGTTTCCCCCTCACTATGGAGCTCTGAAAGTTCCCTGTGTAGTCTGCAGAAAGCACAGGGTTTGCTAATGCTGTCATCCGGCCTGTGGCGATGGCCGTCCTCCCTCCAGCTCCTCTTACTGCCAGTGCTCCCATCGTCCCCGTCGAGACCTCTGCGTCGTCACTTACGGTGCGTGGACCACAGATGACACACCCACTTCTGGGGTCTCTGTCCTGCTCCACGATCTGTGTGTCTGTCCTCACCCTGCCACACTCAGTCTCCAGGTTCTTTACTGACACATAAAGTTGGGCTCTCAATCCTTGTTGGTTCTTTTTTGTAGACTATTTTGGCCACTAAAAGTCCTGAGAGAGCCGTTCATTTAGGTTCAGCTTGCAATCTGCTTTAAAGATGCTTTGGGAATTGTGCAGGGACTGGGTGCGTCCTCCAGACCAAGGAGAGGGACATGCCAGCCACAGTCACAGGGGTGTCCCGTCCGAGACACTGTGTCTCGCAGCATTACACAGGTGGTGTTCCAGCCGGGAATGGCTTCCAGCTCTCAGGACCGTTCATGCACATGTACGTCCTTCACTCTACTCATGTTTCATGTCATGTGAACTCGGCGTGGACAGACGCTGGACACCCAGGACAAGCCTTGTGCGGTTGTGTTGTAAACTCGTGTTTACATTGCTCATTTAATTTGCCAGTATTTTTAAGTGACGTTGGTCTACGGCGATGAAGGCCGCTGGCTACGAAATTCTGTCGTGATGGCGTTTTCCTGCTGTGATTTTAGGTTGCTCTGCCCTCAGAGCATCTATGGAGGCGCTACTTCCTCCTCTGATTCCTGAAAACAGTCTCTGTGCAACGGGTGTTTCTAAAGAGAACACTGGGCCGAAGTCATCTGCATACCCTCAGTCCTGGGGTTTCTTCTGGAAAGTTCTAAAGAGCAGTCCGGTTTCGTGTCATATGTCTATTTGGGTTTTCCATGTCCTTTAAATCAGTTTTGTTAACTTGTGTTAACCAACTGGAATGACAGTTAATACTTTTTTTAAGAGAGAGGCTTGATCGGCTCTTAACTTAGGTAGAAACGTGCAGCAGACCCAGGCCCAGGTGCTATACTTGTGCCTCTGATGTCCTCTGTGCCCATCCGCTGTCACCTGCCGCTCTGGAGGAGAAGCCTTGTCCCCATACATGTGGTGGGGACGGGAGGAGCCCTCGGATCTGAAGGCTCCACCCACACTTAGAGGTGAGTCTGGCACCATCTGCCAAACTTGGCCACCAGAATAAGGACAATAAGATTGTGTGTCTAGCGAACCGTTAGCGGGATTAAATGTGACAATAGGTGAGGACTGTCTGGAAAGTGGCAACAAGGGTCACAGTGACTGCGATTCCTTAAGGACAGTGACACGATGACCATGACGTGCTCTACTACTTCCCCGGGACGTGTGATCGACAGCCACCGACCCGGGAGTGGAGGGACACGCACGTCACCCGGACATACGATGACCAGCAGGGACGCTGCAGATTCGCTTCATGCACATCAGTCATTTCTTTGCTTCTTGATACCCTTCCTGTCAGTCTGAGAAAGCCGACCACATGCCGGTGTCCTGCGTGGCACCCCCACACACGGCGGGGCACGAGATGATCCCTCTGCCACAGCCTCGCTTGTCCTGGGCGGGCGCTTCTGGACTTCCCCTGCTCCTGGCTTGGGCCAGGGCCCCACTAAGGTTTTATGGGTGGCAGGAAGTGGCTGGGACGGACAAGCCTGCGTGGTTGGGCTATGGCCTAAGCTGTGACTATTGTCATCCCTGCTCCCTCTGCAGACCAGTGACAGTGTCTGTAACACGAAATCTGATGCCAGACTCGGCTCTGAGGGCCCTGCGGTGGCCTCGCTGGACCAGGTTGTGCCCCCTCCCTGCTGGCCCATCGTGTTGAGATCAGGTGGCGGTGCAGACAGGTGGAGCCGGTGGCAGACGGCACACTCGGGAGAACCCGCACGCGCGGCGGAGCAGTGACACCCAGCTGTCCTCTTGCACACGCTCCGCCCCTTCCTCATCCAGAGCCTTTTCTGTCTCTCGCTTTTTCTGCGAGTCCCCACCCAGCTGGTTCCGTCTGAGCAACATCCCAGGAAGCACGACATATGCTGCAGCCAGTGGCACAGGCACCTCTGACACGGTCCTGAGCTGTATTCTGGGCCCTGAGTCCCCGTCCCTGGATCTCAGCCCTGCGTCGGGGACATGTGCAGGATGTCGGCACCTACCGTGGGCGGCGGCTCCTCGGGATACATGGTGATGCTGATATCGTCAATGGGGGTCATTTCCACAGGTGAATTTTCCCTGGTAGACACACTCCTAGGACGGTCAGAAGGGACACGTGTCGGCCAGGGGGCCCTGGTGCTATAGAGGGTCTCGGGGCCCTTGGGACCTACGTGTCACACAGGCTCACCCCAGTGCTTTTCCTTTGCTCTGTAGAGGCTGGGCACCAGCATCTCCCTGGACACCCTGTGAGTGACAACTCCTGACTTCATGGCACTGGCCTGGTTTCCCAGACAGGTGGTAATGGAAGGGTCACCTGAGAGCGGCTCAGGCGTAGGGAGGGAAGTCTGAACAAGTGGGCGGGTGCCACCAGCACCAATGTAGGACACGTCCGCCAGCCAGAAATGTCCCCGTGATTGGCAGAAGGGAGATTTGAATTTTCCAACAGTGGGGGGCCATGGCTAAAGATGTGGACAGAGACAAAGGCTGTGAGTCCCCAGAAAAGGTACAAAGAGGACCCAGACTCTCAACCTCGCGTGGGCTCACAGACACATGGGAATAAGTGAGCACTGTGTGTGCCTTACGTTGTCAGAGGCAGCATCGGTACCGACTCTGCCGTGAGCTGCACGGTTGGCCGCACGGTTAGTAATGACACGGGCTACCACCTGTCTACGTGTCGACACAGTCCCACCATAAGCCAGCAGGGGTTAGTGTCCCGCGGACAGCTGTGTCTCAGAAGCTTAAACCACTCTGGCGAGTGTACGCACTTACCCGGGTGAGGGTGACATAAAGTTGTCAGTGAGCACCTATGTGGGGGAGGGGGAGAAAGGAAATATCGTGAAATTAAAACCGAAGTTGCTGACCCTCAGCTCGTCGCACACAAAGTTCAAGCCAGCGTGTACTGGATATTTAGTACCGTATCTCGGTGTTCCCGGGGCTGGGACAGGACCCGCAGTGGGGACGGACCCCTCCTCCCACCGCCCGTGACACGTGCACCTGCGTTCTCCCTGCTCCTTCAGCAAACACCCAGAACGGGACAGCTGGTTCACAGGACACGCGCATGTGTCAGGCTTCAGACGTGGCCCAGCCTCCGTCAAGGTGCTGAGATTTACACTCTCGCTAGGAACGTGAGGGACCAGCGGTCCTCCCACTCGGACACTTGGCGCGTCATCGTGTTGATCACAGCGATGCGTGGTAGACGCTGCGGTCAGGTGTGTTTACCTACCGTGGAGGCGTGAGCACGTGCTCACGTGTCACTGACCCGCCCGTTCATAGCTTTTGGTGAAGAGTCATTCACACTTTCCCGTTTTAAACACTGGGGTTTCCCCTCACTATGGAGCTCTGAAAGTTCCCTATGTAGTCTGCAGAAAACACAGGGTTTGCTAATGCTGTCATCCGGCCTGTGGCGATGGCCGTCCTCCCTCCAGCTCCTCTTACTGCCAGTGCTCCCATCGTCCCCGTCGAGACCTCTGCGTCGTCACTTACGGTGCGTGGACCAGAGATGACACACTCACTTCTGGGGTCTCTGTCCTGCTCCACGATCTGTGTGTCTGTCCTCACCCTGCCACACTCAGTCTCCAGGTTCTTTAGTGACACATAAAGTTGGGCTCTCAGTTTGGTTCTTTTTTCCAGACTATTTTGGCCACTAAAAGTCCTGAGAGAGCCGTTTATTTAGATTCAGCTTGCAATCTGCTTTAAAGATGCTTTGAGAATTGCGCAGGGACTGGGTGCATCCTCCAGACCAAGGAGAGGGACATGCCAGCCACAGCCACGGGGGCGTCCCGTCTGAGACACTACGTCTCGCAGCATTACACAGGTGGTGTTCCAGCCGGGAACGGCTTCCAGCTTTCAGTGACCATTCATACACATGTACGTCCTTCACTCTATTCACGTGTCGTGTCACGTGAGACTCAGCATGGACAGAACCTCAACATCCTGGACAAGCCTCTCGGCATTTGCTGCAAATTGCATGTTCACGTTGCTGCATTGATTTGCCAGTATTTTGTCTACATCGATGAACGCTGTTGGCTATAATTTCAGGTTACTCTGCCCTCAGAGGATCAGTGGGAGATGCTACTTCCTCCTCTGATTACTGAAAACACTCTCTATGCAACAGGTGTTTCTAGAGAGAACGCTGGGCCGAAGTAATCAGCATACCTCAGTCCTGGGGTTCCTTCTGGAAAGTTCTAACGGAGCAGTCTGGTTACTTGTCATATGTCTATTTGGGTTTACTATTTTCTTTAAATCAGTTTTGTTAGCTTGTGTTAGTCCTCTAGAAAGGCAGATGGTTCCTTTCTTAAGTGAGAGGCTTGATCGAGCCGCGAGGGCTCTTAATTTAGGCAGAAACGCGCAGCAGACAGAGCCCCAGGCACTACACTTGTGCCTCTGATGTCCTCTGTGCCCATCCGCTGTCACCTGCCGCTCTGGAGGAGAAGCTTGTCCCACAGGGGGTGGCGGGGATGGGAACAGCCCTCGGATCTGAAGGCTCCACCCACACTTAGAGGGGAGCCTGGCACCATCTGTCAAATGTGGCAACCAAAACGGAGACCATAAGGGCCCGTCAAGAGAACCCTTAGTGGGATTAAATGTGACAATGGGTGACGAGTGTCCAGAGAGTGGCCACAGGGTCACAGAGACTGCGATTCCTGAGGAAGGACAGTGACACGGTGACCATGACGTGCTCCACCACCTCCCCAGGAGGTGTGATCGACACCCAGCCATCTGGGAGTGGAGGGACACGCACGTCATCTGGACATACGATGACCAGCAGGGACGCTGCAGACTCGCTTCATGCACATCAGTCATTTCTTTGCTTCTTGAAACTACCCTTCCTGTCAGTCTGAGAAAGCCGACCACATGCCGGTGCCCTGCGTGGCACCCCCACACACGGCGGGGCACGAGATGATCCATCTGCCACAGCCCCGCTGTGCCCTGGGCAGGCACCACAGGTCTTGCCCTGGACCTGGCTTGGGTCGGGTCCCCACTAAGGGTTTTGTGGTGGCAGTAAGTGGCTGGGATGGACAGGCCTGCCTGGTTGGACTATGGCCTAAGCTGTGACTGTTGTCACCCCTGCTCCCTCTGCAGACCAGTGACAGTGTCTGTAACACGGAACCTGATGCCAGACTTGGCTCTGAGGGCCCTGCGGTGGCCTCACTGGACCAGGTTGTGCCCCGTACATGGACCCAGCCCCTCCCTGCTGGCCCATCGTGTTGAGATCAGGTGGCGGTGCAGACAGGCGGAGCCGGTGGCAGACAGCACACTCGGCAGCCCCCGCACGCGAGGTGGGGGAGTGACACCCAGCTGTCCTCTCGCACACGCTCCGCCCCTTCCGCATCCAGAGCCATTTGTGTCTCTTGCGTTTTCTGCGAGTCCCCACCCAGCTGGGTCCGTCTGAGCAGCATCCCTGGGAGCACGACACATGCTGCAGCCAGTGGCACAGGCACTTCTGACACGGTCCTAGCTCCGTTCCGGGCCCTGAGTCCCCGTCCCTGGCGCTCAGCCCTGCCTCGGGGACATGCCCAGGGCTTGGCACTTACCACTGGTGGCAGCTCCTCCAGACTCGTGGTGATGCTGATGGCATGTACGGGGGTCATTTCCACAGGTGAATTTTCCCTGTTGAGTCAGAAGGGACACGTGTCGGCCAGGGGGCCCTGGCTCTGTGGAGGGTCTTGGGGCCCTTGGGACTGCGTGTGACACGGGCTCACCCCAGTGCTTTTCCTTAGCTCTGCAGAGGCTGGACACCAGCATCCCCTGGGACACCCTATGAGTGACTGCTCCTGACGTCACGGCACTGGGCTGGTTCCCGGACAGGTGGCAAAGGAGGGGTCACCTGAGAGGTGCCCAGGAGCAGGGAGGGAATTCTGACGAAATGGGCGGGTGCCACTAACACCAATATAGGATAAGTCAGCCGTCCAGCAAAGTTACCGCGATTAGCGGGTGGGAGATTTTGGAATTGTCCAAGAGTGGGGGGCCATGGCTAAAGGTGTGGACAGAGACAGAGGCTGTGGGTCCCCATGAGAGGCCCAAAGAGGACCCAGACTCTGAACCTCGCGTGGGCTCACAGACACATGGGAATAAGCGAGCACCGCGTGTGCCTTACGTTGTCAGAGGCAGCGTCAGTACTGACTCTGCTGTGAGCTGCACGGTTGGCCGCATGGTTAGTAATGACACGAGCTGCCACCTGTCTACGTGTCGACACAGTCCCACCATGAGCTAGCAGGGGTTAGTGTCCCACGGACAGCTGTGTCTCAGGCGCTAACAGCGCTTTGCCGAGCGCGCGCACTTACCGGGTCACGGACGAGCTGCAGTTGTCATTCAGCTCCTGTGAGGGGTGAGGGGAGTAAGTGGAAATCGAGAAATTAGAACCGAAGTTGCTGACCTTCAGCTCGTCGCACACAAAGTTCAAGCGAGCGTGTACTGGTATTTAGTAGCGTATCTCGGTGTTCCTGGGCCTGGGACAGGACCCGCAGTGGGGACGGACCCCTCCTCCCACCGCCCGTGACACGTGCTCCTGCGTTCTCCCTGCTCCTTCAGGAAACACCCAGAACGGGACAGCTGGTTCACAGGACACGCGCATGTGTCAGGTTTCAGACGTGGCCGAGCCTCCATCAAGGTGCTGAGATTTTCACTAGGAACGTGAGGGACCAGCGGTCCTCCCACTCGGACACTTGGCGCGTCATTGTGTTGATCACAGCGATGCGTGGTAGACGCTGCGGTCGGGTGTGTTTACCTACCGTGGAGGCGTGAGCATGTGCTCACGTGCCACCGGCCCGCCCGTTCATAGCTTTTGGTGAAGAGTCGTTCACACTTTCCGCGTTTTAAACACTGGGGTTTCCCCTCACTATGGAGCTCTGAAAGTTCCCTATGTAGTCTGCAGAAAGCACAGGGTTTGCTAATGCTGTCATCCGGCCTGTGGCGATGGCCGTCCTCCCTCCAGCTGACTTACTGCCAGTGCTCCCATCGTCCCCGTCGAGACCTCTGCGTCGTCACTTACGGTGCGTGGACCAGAGATGACACACTCACTTCTGGGGTCTCTGTCCTGACTCTCCCCACCAACCACCGATCTGTGTGTCTGTCCTCACCCTGCCACACTCAGTCTCCAGGTCTTTTAGTGACACATAAAGTTGGGCTGTCGCACCTCCCTTTGGTTCCTCTTTTATAGACTATTTTGGCCGCTAAAAGTCCTGAAAAGCCATTCATTTAGGTTCAGCTTGCAATCTGCTTTAAAGATGCTTTGGGAATTGCGCAGGGACTGGGTGCATCCTCCAGACCAAGGAGAGGCACATGCCAGCCACAGCCACGGGGACGTCCTGTCCGAGACACTGCGTCTCGCAGCATTACACAGGTGGTGTCCAGCCGGGAACGGCTTCCAGCTTTCAGTGACCGTTCATACACGTGTACGTCCTTCACTCTATTCACGTGTCGTGTCACGTGAGACTCGGCGTGGACAGACTCCGGACTTCCTGGACAAGCCTCGTGCGGTTGTGTTGTAAACTCCGTGTTCACATTGCTCGTTTGATTTGCCAGTATTTTTAAGTGACGTTGGTCTACGGCAATGAAGGCCGCTGACTACGAAATTCTGTCGTGATGGCGTTTTCCTGCTGTGATTTTAGGTTGCTCTGCCCTCAGAGCATCTATGGAGGCGCTACTTCCTCCTCTGATTCCTGAAACAGTCTCTGTGCAACGGGTGTTTCTAAAGAGAACACTGGGCCGAAGTCATCTGCATACCCTCAGTCCTGGGGTTCCTTCTGGAAAGTTCTAAAGAGCAGTCCGGTTTCGTGTCATATGTCTATTTGGGTTTTCCATGTCCTTTAAATCAGTTTTGTTAACTTGTGTTAACCAACTGGAATGACAGTTAATACTTTTTTTAAGAGAGAGGCTTGATCGAGCCGCGAGGGCTCTTAATTTAGGCAGAAACGCGCAGCAGACCCAGGCCCAGGCGCTACACTTGTGCCTCTGATGTCCTCTGTGCCCATCCGCTGTCACCTGCCGCTCTGGAGGAGAAGCATGTCCCACAGGGGGTGGCGGGGATGGGAACAGCCCTCGGGCTCCGAAGGCTCCACCCGCACTTAGAGTTGAGCCTGGCAACATCTGTCAAACTTGGCCACCAGAATGAGGACAATAACAACGTGTGTCCAGCCAACCCTTAGTGGGATTAAATGTGACAATGGGTGACAAGTGTCCAGAGAGTGGCAACAGGTCACAGTGACTGTGATTTCTGAAGAATGACACGATGACCATGACGTCCTCTACCACCTCCCCGGGAGGTGTGATTGACATCCAGCCACCCGGAGTGGAGGGACGTGCACGTCACCTGGATATACGATGACCAGCAGGGACACTGCAGACTTGCTTCGTGCACATCGGTCATTTCTTTGCTTCTTGAAACTACCCTTCCTGTCAGTCTGAGAAAGCCGACTACATGCCGGTGCCCTGCGTTGCACCTCCCCACACGGCGGGGCACGAGATGATCCATCTGCCACAGCCCCGCTGTGCCCTGGGCAGGTGCCTCTGGTCTTGCCCTGGACCTGGCGTGGGCCAGGACCCCACTAAGGGTTTTGTGGGAGGTAGGAGGTAGCTGGGACGGACAGGCTTGCTTGGTTGGGCTACGGCCTAAGCTGTGACTGTTGTCATCCCTGCTCCCTCTGCTGACCAGTGCCAGTGTCTGTAACACGGATCCTGATGCCAGGCTCAGCTCTGAGGGCCCTGCGGTGGCCTCACTGGACCAGGTGTGTGCCCCCTACATGGACCCAGCCCCTCCCTGCTGGCCCATCGTGTTGAGATCAGGTGGTGGGGCAGACAGGCGGAGCCGGTGGTAGACGGCAAACTCGGCAGAACCCGCACGCGCGGCGGGGGAGTGACACCCAGCTGTCCTCTCGCACACGCTCCGCCCCTTCCGCATCCAGAGCCTTTTCTGTCTCTCGCGTTTTCTGCGAGTCCCCACCCAGCTGGGTCCGTCTGAGCAGCATCCCTGGGAGCACGACACATGCTGCAGCCAGTGACACGGGCACCTCTGACACGGTCCTAGCTCCGTTCCGGGCCTTGAGTCCCCGTCCCTAGCGCTCAGCCCTGCGTCGAGGACATGCGCAGGTCTTGGCACTTACCGCTGGTTGCGGGTCCTCTGGGCGTATGGTAATGCTGACAGAGTCGACGTCAGGCATGGCCTTTGATGTGATTTTCCAGGACGCCTCTCTCCTAGGATGGACAGGAGGAAGAAGGGACATGTGCCAGCCAGTGGGCCCTGGATCTGTGGAGGGTCTCGGGGCAGCTGTTGACCTGCGTATCACACAGGCTCACCCCAGTGCTTTGCCTTTGATCTGCAGAGGCTGGGCACCAGCGTCCCCCAGGACACCCTTTGAGTGACTGCTGCTGACTGCACTGCACCTGGCGGGGTCACCGGGCAGGTGGCAAAGTAGGGGTCACCTGGGAAGGGCCCGGGAGTAGGGAGGGAAGTCTGAACAAGTGAGCAGGTGCCACCATGCTCCTCATAGGTCAGGGCAGGGGCTAGCAAAGTCCCCACATTTGGCAGGAGGGAGATTTTTGAGTTTGCCAAGGGTGGGGGCCCATGGCTCAGCGTGCGGACAGAGACAGAGGCTGTGGGTCCCCAAGGAGAGGCACAAAGAGGTTCTGGACTCTCAACGTCGCAGAAGCTCACAGACAGATGGGAATAAGCGAGCACTGTGGCTCCTATGCTGAGATGCCCAGATGACTGCAGTGCGGAGTGGCGCTGGCGAGCGCGCGCACTTACCGGGGTGCGGAGGAGCTGCAGTTGTCATTCAGCTCCTGTGAGGGGGGAGGGGAGTAAGTGAAAATCGAGAAATTAAAACCCAAGTTGCTGACCCTCAGCTCGTCGCACACAAAGTTTAAGCCAGCGTGTACTGGATTTTCAGTCCTGTACCTCGGATTCCGCTGAGTGTGGGCTAGGACACACAGTTGGGACGGACACTCCTCCCACTGCCCGTGACACGTGCACCTGCGTTCTCCCTGCTCCTTCAGGAAACACCCAGAACGGGACAGCTGGTTCACAGGACACGCGCATGTGTCAGGCTTCAGACGTGGCCGAGCCTCCGTGAAGGTGCTGAGATTTTCACTAGGAACGTGAGGGACCAGCGGTCCTCTCACTCGGATACTTGGCACATGATCATTTTGATCACAGTGATGCGTGGTAGATGCTGCGGTCGGGTGTGTTTACCTACCGTGGAGGCGTGAGCATGTGCTCACGTGCCACCGGCCCGCCCGTTCATAGCTTTTGGTGAAGAGTCGTTCACACTTTCCGCGTTTTAAACACTGGGGTTTCCCCTCACTATGGAGCTCTGAAAGTTCCCTATGTAGTCTGCAGAAAGCACAGGGTTTGCTAATGCTGTCATCCGGCCTGTGGCGATGGCCGTCCTCCCTCCAGCTCCTCTTACTGCCAGTGCTCCCATCGTCCCCGTCGAGACCTCTGCGTCGTCACTTACGGTGCGTGGACCAGAGATGACACACTCACTTCTGGGGTCTCTGTCCTGCCCCCGGATCTGCGTGACTGTCCTCACCCGGCCACACGCTGTACAGTCATGTAAGGTCCACTTGCTTCTGTCTTTAAGTTTTTTGGCTCAGTCCTCTGATTCCCGTATCCATTTGAGGTTCGTCACATTTCCTTAGAGAACTCCGTCAGCATGAATTCAGATGGAATGGCTGTAAGTGTCACTGGTCCTCTCTATCAGCATGAGGGGCTTTCCCTTTTCTTCCTAGGTTATGAATCTTTTTGTCATAAATAGATGTGTTATCATGGCGATGCCTTTATCTGTGGGATGTGCTCATGTTTACGGCCCATTAATTTACTGCTGTGCGGATTACATTAAGTTATTTGCAGACGTTAAAGCCACTGCATTCATAGAACGAACCGCACGCACAGTGCACAGCCTGCGTGGCCGTGACTGCCTTCGTGCTGCCACCGTCTTGGTGATGACCTTCACCTCCACGCTCAGGAATGATTACGGCTTCTGCTATTGTTTTGCGCCGATGGCGTCTGGCTTGGTGTTACGTACAGGCCTCAGAGAATGGCTCTGTTTTTTGAATGAGTTTATGCATGGTTGATATTTTTTTCTTAAAATGTTAGGGAGAATTCACAAAGGAAGTCATCAGGGCCTGAGATTTTCCTTACAGGCAATTGTAGATTTGTAGTTGTGTCTTTACTTGTTATATGTCTATTTGGGTTTCCTATTCCTTCCTGACTCAGTTTTGGCATTCGTGTCAATTGGGGAGAATGATAAATCCTTAAGTCATGAAGCGTATTTCAGCCTTGGAACATTTATAATTCAGTATAGGACAGTTTACGAGACCTGAACCCACGTTCCTACTTCTACACCACGAAGTTCTGTCCTATTTGGGATTTCAGGTCCTTGAGCACTTAGCCAGCCTGGCGGAGGCTGGGGAGGGAGCTGCAGTCTGAACGGGCTGAGTCCGGCCGTAGCTGGGGGCAGGGTCCTGCGTGGGATTTGGCAGACTGATTGTGACAGGCGAGTGTCTGTCAGAGTAGTGGCCTTGCACTCAGGACTGGCACTAGTGCCAACCAGGACTGCCCCAGGCAAACCAGAACATAGGGTCGCCCTGGTTTTAATGATGGCACAGGAAAACCCTTGGCCACTTGCTGCTGGCTTAGAGTGGGGGGCAGCGTTTGGGGGCCGGGTCTGGGGTGGGAGCAGGCTGGAGGCGTCATGGCTTCCACCCACTGTGTCTCAGAAGTCCCCAAAGTAGTGCAAGCCAAAGAGAAGGCTGCCAACACATTCTCTGTCATGAAAGGGGGTGTCGACCCCTCCACGTCTACGTGATTACAAGGGGCTCTGTCTCGACGCCCCATGGAGCAGTGAGACAGCCGCCCCCAGAGGGAGCAAAGCCGCCCATGACCTTCAGAAGTCAGCAGAGTCGCACACCCTGCTTACAATAAACCCTCAGGACCCCAGCCCAGCCGCTGACCTTGACAGTAGCTGCGAGAATGGTCGGGCCTGAAGAAGGAGCCCTTTGCCTGACTTTGCAAAGAGTGGACATGGAAATGACACAGCACACACAGGTCAGACGTGACCTCACAGGCACCGGGCCACACACTCACACTCACACACTCATGCACCACACACTGACACACACACACACCACATACACACTCACACTCATGCATCACACACTGATACACACACATCATCCACACACACACTCACATACATCACACATCACCTCACACACACCACACACACACACACACACACACACACAATGAAAACCCCACAGTTAGGCATATTTTCTGTCCCTCACTTTTCCTCTGTCTCCACCCACCTTCGTTCCCTTGGCTACCACATAAATGCTTCAAATTAGTCAAGTAATCGGTTCCAAATATTGCACTACCCTCCTTTTGGGGGTCCTTGGACCCTGCACTCGAGGTGCAGCCCGGTGGCACTGAGCTTACCGTTGGCTGTGTGGTGGCCCCTGGCTGCGCGGTGGCCCCTGGCTGCGCACTGGTCTCTGGCTGCATGGTGGTGGCTGAGCACCACCTCGGGCACCTGAAAGGCAGCCGAAGGGAGGAAGACCCATCAGCAAGGAAGGGCCTGGCTTCGGGCGGCGGGTCCTGCGAGGTGCTGCATGTTGTGTGAAGGCCGTGGGCGTTTGCCCGTGGGTGCCGGGGGCTGCACGCCGCTCGGCTGACGTCTGAATGCCGCGCGCCTCGGAGCCCAGCGTCACCGCTGCGGCCACGTCCCACAGCAGCTCCAGGTGCACGTGGGGCAGGGCGGTGTCGGCACGTGGACCGACGGGCGAGGACGCGGAGGGCGTCGGGGAGGCTGGAGGGAGAGGCGGGCGCGACGCCCGGAGCCTCGTGGCGGGCAGGGGACACGGTGGCTGTGGCGGCGCCTGAAGGCATGCGAGCTGACCGCTGTGGCCACACCTGCCGCCTCCTTCACGGACGTCTCCTCTGGAGTCGCAGCTCGGCTCCATTGGTCGCAAGAGGCCGAGCTTGTGCTCAACTCTGCTGTCGACAGGCCCTGCCCACCCGGCCTGGTCGCGTCCAGCTTCCGCTGTAAAGCGAAGGACACGCGACTGCCCTGGACCACGGAGGAGTCGCTGGGGATTCTCCATCTCGTGTCTGCTCAGGGAGGCCGAGCACAGGGAGCGAGATGGGCTGGCCGGCCGGGGGCGGCCAGAGCCCACTCGGCGTCCATCCGTGACGGTCGCCATGCTTAAGGGTGCGGCTCGGGGCCTGACACAACTCCAGCAGTGACACCCAAGATCACCACACGCAGACCTCGTAACAGATACGAGCGTTTTGCGTGAACTGCCGAAGCGTGACACGGAGACAGGGAGCCAGCAAATGCTGCCGGAAAATAGCGGCGCCATCTGCTGGGTGCGGGTCCCCGCAAACCTTCAGCCTGTGGGTGCGGGGTCCCCGCAAACCTTCAGCCTGTGGGTGCGGGGTCCCCGCAAACCTTCAGTTTGCGAAGAGCGAATACATTCTCCGCAAGCGCAATCGTGCGGAGTGCCGTAGGACGCGGCGCCCGCACTGGCGCGAGCCAGCCCAAAGCCAGCGCTCCTGTAACTGCGCAAAGTGATTTTAAAGCTGACCCGGAAAAATAAATACGTGAAAGAATTGTCAAAAGTAACAAGAGATGAGGTTGTTAAGAGGGGGCTCACCCGCCAGGTGTTACGAGGCAGCTGAGGAACAGCACGCACCGCAGTGGGACACGCAGCAGCAAGGCGACACCAGCGTCCGGGCGGACCCGAGCCCGGTGTCCGTGGGAACCGGGGCGTCAGGAAAGGGACCTTTCTCTTTGACGAGGAAGGTCACGTGGCGACCACCGGTCATGCCACGACGAAACAACTTAGCTCCTATCTCAGTGAGCACAAAAGTACAGATGGCCCGGGAGGCAAAGGCAAAGGCAGCAAACGGACGGGATGGAAGCTGCACAGGGCGCGGAGGGCGTCTGCACAGCCCCGCGACAGGGAGCCCCCGAAGCGAGACCGTTAAGGCGCGCACACGGCCGGCTTCCCGACACCACGCGCGTGGCATCCCAACTTACCTGCATGCACCTGGTCTCGGGCTGTCGACTGTTTGCTGTGAGGAATCGGAGAAAACAGAGAACATTTAAAAGGCAGTTGTTGACACCGAGCTCGTCTCCCACAAAGTCCAAGCCATCCATTTTCAGTCGATTCTGAGCACCGGTACCTCAGCGTCCCCTGGGCCCTGGGAGGGGACCTCGCGTGGCGACAGCACCCTTGCTCCCACCTGCCGTGACTCACACACTTGTGTGTTCCCAGCCCCTTTGTGAAACAGCAGGAACGGGACTGCTGGTTCCCAGGACAGATGTGTCTGTCAGGCTCTGAGAAAACGACAGGCCACTTTCCCAGGGGCATGGCCGACATTCTCGCCGGCGACGTGGGCGGTGGCCAGTACCCCGCGGTTCTGCCAGCGCGTGGCACGGCCAGTGCTCCTCACTTCAGCCACGCCACCGTGCCTGGTGGCACCGTCTGGCTTTCCCTCACATGCCCCTCACACCGAACACGGCCAGCCAGCCCCGTGCGCGCTGCCTGCCACCCACGGCCCCACCTGGGCCAGCAGTGTGTCCAAGTCTTTTGCCCGTCTGAAAAACTGGGTCACTTTTCTCATAACTGAGTTTTGACAGTTTGTTACATGTTCTGAATACCAGTATATGACTTACAGATATTTTATTTCTGTCTGTGGCTTATATCTTCATCTTAACCGTACCTTGGAGGAGCAAGTATTTCCGGTGCCGTTGGGCAGCATGTGCAGAAACAAGTGGGCCTGAGGGAGTCAGCCTGCTGCTAGTGTGGATGTGGAAACAACGGAGCACACGCGTGCACACAGACACACACGTGTGCACACACACATGCATGTACACGCATACACGTACATCCACACGTGCAAGAAGACACAGGCATGAACATGCACACATGCACACACAGACAATGCACAGAAACACACAAGACACATACGTGTGTGCCCACTCTCACACATACACGTGCCCACACACATGCATGCACATACACACACATGCACGAGAGGGGCATTGCAGCCACACACAGCACAGCCACATGCACAGAACAGATGCCATATGTGTGTGCCCACCACACACATACACGTTGCCCACACGATGCATGCACATGCACACACATGCACAGAGATTACATAGGCACACATGCAGACACATGTATGATTGGCCGTGTGTGCCCTACACACAAACACAGGCACACACAGCACACACATGCACACACACACACACATGTCCACGAATACATATGCCCCCACACACATCCACATACACAGGCACACACACAAGACACACAGACACACACAGACATGTAATGCCACAAACGGTGCCCACTACACATACACAGACACACAGCATGCACATGCACACACACACAGACACACACACAGACACACTCCACAGGCACCTAACATGCACACATAGACACATGCACAGGAACACACACAGATTACAGCACATATGCAGGCCTACACACATAATGTGAGTGCCTGGCATTGGCAGCACATTGGTGACACAGGCATGTACACACAGACACACAGTCCACACACCCATACATATTATCTCACAGTCATGCACATGCACACATGCACGCACAGATACACGCAAGGGACACACATGCACAGACATACACAGACACACGTAGACTCATGCACCCATGCACACGATACAGGAATGTACAGACACATGCACATAGACTCACGCGCACACACAGACACAGGCACACACATGCATAGGCACACAGATACATGCAGACTCACACACCTGTGCACACACACATATAGGCACACACATGCACACATAGACACGTGCACACACTCATGCACACACAGACTGACATGTACACATAGACACACACATACACACACGCGCGCACACACAGTCCCGCGGGACTATGCCCGCACAGAAGCGAAGGACTGTGGCTAAGTGGCCCCGGCCACTTAGGTGACCTTAGGCCTCGTCCCAGCCCTGGGACGATGAAGCACGGGGACATCAGTACCTGTGGCGATTCCGTTTTGGAGGATGGGTTTTTGACCGGTGCCGGGTCTTTAAACCCCTGCTGTTTGTGGCCCCGTGTAATGTACTCAAGTGTGCTCAGCCCGTTCGACACTGGAAGGAGAGAGAAGGGGCAGGCAGTCACCGGCCAGCAGCTGTGTGCGGTGCACATAGCGCCAGCGGGCCACGATGCGCCACGGCCCAGCCCAGGGCCGCCCCCGGGCATTGGGCATCTCCCGACCCAGGGCGCCGTAAGCCGCTGGACGGCCACTCCAGAGCCCTGGTGGCCTCTGGGCAGCGGCTGGCAGCTCCTGGCACTCGCCGGAGGCCTGCGGGCCCGGCCCGCCTGCAGAAGGAGGGCCGGCCTGGGGCAGGCACCATGCCCAGCGCGCACTCGAGTTCGGCCGTGACGGGGGCACCAGCGTGTGGCAGGACACTCAGGCCATCCGAAGGACACGCGGGTGCGTGGGCCAGTGGAAAAGCAGCGTCACTGAGAATGGGCTGGAGCCTGTCTCAGCGCGTGCGTCCACGAGGGGCCGGGCTGCCCGTCGCTCTCTCCCTAAAGCCGCGAGCACGCGGGCAGACGGCGTGCTACCGTTTCTGGGAAGCAAGGCCCCTGGACGCCACCGCGGCCCGCCCGGCCCTGGCAGCCCCGGCGCGCGCCCGTCTTGTCGGGTTCTGATGGGTTCCTCCACGCCCCTCCTCGACCGGGTCACGGTCGGAGGACACACGCTTGCCCGCGCCTGTCGTCCAGCGGAAGTGGTCATGCCTGTGCATGGGTTGGCACCGATACCCTCAAAGTCGACTGGTAGGCACGCCCGGTGTGTCTCCCCATGCCACACCCCCTCCAAGCTTCGTGTGAAACATCAAACGTGACGATGAAGCAAAGCACATGCAGCACGGCACCCTCGAGGACCTTTGCAGCCCTGTGCGCTGTGCGCCCGCGTCCCCGACGCCATCAGGCTTGGGCCGTCTGTGGAACCCACTGTCCCTAACCTCAGCCGAGACGCCTTCTCTTCCGTTTGCAGTGAACGTGCCTTCTCTTTGAGCCTCTGCCGCAGGCCCCCTCGTCCTCCCACCCGGCCAGGGGTCCACCCGCCTGTCAGCTTCACCCCCGTGTTCCAAGGACGAGCCAGGGTGTCCTCTCCCAAGCTTAGAAATGGAGCTCCCAGCTGCCAGCAGCTTCTGACATGTCTCCCGTGGCACCCACCACAGGGCGCTTAGGCTCCGGGTGCCCCATCTCTGGAGCACTGCTCCTTGTGACAGGCTGTCCCATCCATGCCTGGGTGACAGAGGCTGGCTTGTCTCGCTGCCTCTTATTTGCTCTCTGGTGAAGCCAGCTTCCTGCCATGACATGCTCCGTCACGTGTGCGCAGCCACGTGACAAGGAACGGAAGGCTGTCACTGGCCAGCAACTCGGGAGGACTGGCCCTGCTGGGCTGGCGGTGGGCCTGCCCCAGGCAGGTGGGACCTTAGCCCCTGCCGCACCTGACTGAGGCCCACGGAGGGCCCAGGCCGGGGGACACAGCGAGGTGCTGGTCCAAACTGCAGAGCCAAGGCAGGAAACGTGCGGCTTCAAGACCGCATGTTGGTGGTTTTACTATAATACTCCAACTTCTTCCTGGAAACCTGTAACTTGACGTCCTGCTACCCTAGCACACACGGGTATGGCCTGACCTCAGGTGCCCCCCCTCAGGCCCCCTGCCGAGCGTGCTCACTCCCAGTGAGCGTGGCACCTCTCCTCTCGGGTCACCCGCATCAGAACCCCGGAAGTCCCTCCTCACACCTCTGCCGGCCAGGACATCCTGTGGCTCTGGGATTCTCGGCGACCCCTTCCTCCTCCCATCCCGGCCAGGCCCAGCCTGCAGCGCTGAGGCCCCTACACACCCCGCCGTGCACCCCGGAGCTTCGGGTGCTGTTTCTCTGCCCTCCCAGGCTCAGCTGGGGACGTCCCCGCTCTGGGCCAGCTCCCACAGCCCCCCGTGCCGCCTCCTCCTAGGGAGTAACCGCCACGACTGCCAGACGGGCTCTGGGCGGGGGCGCCACGCTGGCCCCATTCAGGGGCACGACGGAGCCACGTGCCACGTGCTGCCGTGTGGCCATGAGCGAGTCCTCTAGCAGCATGTCAGGCTAGTGACGCACTGCCACCGAACCGAACGTCTTCGCTGTGCCCTGGACCCGTCTCTGAGCGCGTTAGCCTCTTGCCCTGCATCCCTCCCGTTCTCCGCAGCCCTGGGACGGAATCTGTCCTGCTGCCCCTCGGGGCGCCGGTCTGTGCTTGGGGCCGGGGCGAGTCTCTGGCAGAGGCCAGCAGGGGGCTGAGAGCGCACGGGGGCGGAGACCAGGCGGTCGGCCCGGACGCTGGGGTCACGTACTCAAGTACAGGTGAAAGATGAGCAAATGCCCAAGCACCACGAGGCCAGAGAGAGTCAGCAATGCCACAAACACGCCGATGCCCAGCAGCACCGAGGCCTTCGTCTTCATGGGGGCGAAAGGCAGGAACAGCAGCCAGGTCTTAACGTTGGTGACAACTGCGGGGACGAGAGACACGTGTTCGTCCAGCACCTCTCCTCAGCCGAGCACCGCGGGACAGGGCTTGGCATGGGGGGAGGGGGGGCCGGGGACACCTGCCCGAGGGGCCGCCGCCCCACCAGGTGCGTGCCCTGCCTTAGCTACGTGCCCTCGCACCCCCTGACTATGAAGGTGTCACGACCCCGCTGAAGGGGTCTAGGGGGAGGCTGGGAGAGGTCACCTCTGTGCAGCTTGCAGCCTGGTCTCTTGGCCTGGCCTGGCACCCACTGTGTCCTGCAGGCCCACGGCCACGCCGGGCCACCCCGCTCCACACTGGCCTCCACCCAGCAGCGCTGGGGCGCTGAGCCACCGCTGGGGCGCTGAGCCACCGCTGGGCACTTCCAGGCACAGCCCCCTGGGACACCCGTGGCCACACACTCCCCATAAGTCAGGTGTGAACAAAGTCGTGACGGCCCGCGTGGGTGGGGCGGAGCTGGTCTGCTCCACAGGGGAGTCTAGGAAGGGCCTCGAGCCTGGGCCCCCCACGCGGCACCCCAAGGGTCCGCCCTCCCTGGCTGTCCTATGGGGCTGCGGGCAGCGCTCGGGGGCGGGTCTGGGACCCAGGGCGGTCAGCGCAGCATGTTGCCGCCGGGCTGGACCCGCCAATGTGAGCAACGTCCAGGGGAACCGGCTGTTCAGAAGCCCTGTGACTTGCAGAACAGCGAAGTGGCCTCCAGGGCTGGCTCTGCCCGGACACAGCAGCGCTTCCTGCTGAGCAGGGCCTGCCTGGTCTCAGGAGCCACCAGCACCTGCACGCCAGGTGTGGGGCGGGTGCCCGAGTGACTGTGTGCATGGGGGGGGCACCCTGCCCGGGGGGAACCCTGCCGTCAGCGCCAGCTGGCCGGGGACGGAGAGTGGCTCAGCCTACCAGGTGGCCTCATCGCCGGCCCCCCGCTGTGCAGGCCAGGGCCCTGCTCGGCAGAGACCAGCGGACAGCCCGCGGGGCCCTGGGCGGGGCTGGCTTCCTGGAACGTTCTGGGCCAAGTGAGAAAGTCCGGCAGGCCTCCCCGCTCGGGCCGCCACGGGCTGTGAGGAGGGGCCTCGCATGGCTCTGAGGACAGCGGTGGCAGCTCCGCCTGGTCCTCCCGTGTTGGGGTCCGCGGCTTTGTCATGATGGCCACAGACGGCAGCTTAAACTGTGCAGCACTTCCCCTCGGGTCCGGCACCGACCAGGCTCCCCCTGAGGCTCCTGCCCCGTGCCCCCCCACCCCCCGCCCCGCGGGCTCCAGCCACAGCCTCTGCGTGTCTGCGTCTCCTCTGTCTCTTGCGAGGACACTCGCACTGGATGCGGGACCAGCTGGGCGGCCTGGGAGAGCTTATCCCGAGACCCTTGCTCACATCCACGGTGACCCCTCTCCAAGCGAGAGGACGTTCGCAGGACTGGGGGCAAGGGCGGTGAGGACGGGACGCAGCCCTGCGGCCACGTCCAGCCGCCATCGGTCCCTGAGGCGGGGCCGAGCAGCAAGCTGTGCTGAGGCTGTGGCGTCTGTGGTCACACGTCGCCCCAGGCCCTGTCCCCATGCGGGGGGTGACCCCACTCTGTGAAGCTCTGTGCCAGGGCGCCCTTGCGCTCCAGCCTTGTGCACTCACCCAGCCGGGAGCCAGCCGGGCGGGGCGCCCCCGGGACGGGGCGGCAGCACTCACCACGAAAGCTGGGATCCGAACGGAGCCACATGGGGCTGATGACGTACTGGACGAACACGCACGTCAGGATGGCAGCGACGCACAGCAGACCGGCGAGCGCCAAGGCCACGGAGCTCAGGAAGAACCTGTGGGGACACAGGCTCAGGCGGGCGCCCAGAGCCCCGCCCTGCTCTCCGCCCTGAGGCCCCCAGCATCTCCCCAGTGCTCTGGGGACCTCACTGGTCCAGGACCCCGCTCGCCTGCCTACGGCCCCGCTGCTTCAGGACCGACGACAGACATGACTGTACTTAAGCCCTGCCCGAGGCTGGGGACGTGGAGGGGCTCCCAGCTCCCAGCGAGGCTCAGAGACGGGGTACCCTGACCCGGCTGCCTGGGCCAGCCCATCCTTCTCATGGGCCACACGCCCCGCCTCATCCCCAACGGCTGATTAGACCTGGAGTCTCGAGGTGCCAGCCAGCCTGCAGGGGGTGTGGGGGTGAGGGAGCCCTGCGGCCCGAGCTCTGGGGTCCACCTGCCTCTGACCTCTGGGCCCCTGTTCTGTCAGGGGAGGCAGGATGGGCTGTCCTGGGCCCCTCCCAGGCCCATGGCTCGGCCTGGAGCATTCTCAGTGAGAGCCCCTGGTCCCTGTCTGCTCAGAGCAGCAGGGCCCCTGTGTGGGCAGGAGTGTGGCGTCCCCCACGTGGTGTCCCCCACTTGGCGGCTGAGGGCGCACTGCACCTCCGCTGCTTCATGGCAGGTAAGCGCTGGGGCCCGATGTCCACCCTCCACCTGGACAGCAGCTTGGCGGCCACGCGGCCGCCGGCAAAGCCTGCCCCACCCAAGACCGATGTGGGGTTCTGGGGAGCACGCTTGGTCTCTCCTGGTGACATGCAGCTCTTCGAGGCTGACGACAGCCCTGCTGACCCCGCAGGCCTGCCCCTGAGCTCATGGGGGCAGGGCTGCCCCTCACCCGTGGCTGGACACCTGCTTCTGGCACAGCCCCCAGCTGCATCCTCTGTGCTCGGGGCCTGATGGCCTTGACCAGCCGAGAGCAGAGGGGCCTGGGCCAGCAGCCTGCGCTCTGAGGACAGGGCTGGCCCCTCACCAAGCCTAAGGGGGGTCTGCAGCCATGCGCCACGAGGGCACAGTGGGTCAGGGACGGTTCCACCCAAACGTGCTCCAGAAGCCGACACAGAGGCTGGGGCGCTGCGCGGGGGATGGGGCAGCCCCGCCCCGCACCTACCAGTAGTTCCTGCTGCCTACGCAGTTGTTCAGCCACTTGCAGTGGTGGTCGAAGCCGGCGACACATTTGTTGCAGGCGCTGCAGTGCTTGGTCTTTGGGCCTCTGTAGGGAGGACCGGCGCGGCAGCCCGTCAGCAACCAGGCAGGCGAGGCCCAGGCTGCAGCCGCCGGCCCGCAGGGGATGAGCAGGCAGCAGCGGCCAGCGCGGTGGGCGGGCCATGCGGGCCACGTGGTGCCGGGTCGGCCTGGAGGCTGGGCTAGGGTCCTGCCCCGCGCCACCCACCGAGGGTCTCCAGGACTGTGAGACCCCGGGGTCGTGACCGGCCCTGTGACCCGGGGCGCCGGGGACTCAGCTGAGAAACCCAAGGACAGTGCCCTCCTGCCCAGACCAGCGTGGGGCGGGTGCTGCGTCGGGGCATCCACGCCCCTCAGCGCCCGGTGCTGTGGGCCCCTCCGAGCCCAGCCCCAGCCCCGGCCCTGCAGGAAAACAGCGTCCAGTGTCCCCCCACCTTCCCCCCACCCCCAGTGGCAGAGAACGTGTGGCAGCTGCCGAGTGGCTACAGGGCCACCAGCGTCACCGGGCCCCACGCCCCGCACTCACACAGCGACCCGGCACAAACAGCAGAACCGGTTCTGGATGACGTGCGGCTGCTTGGACCGGTCGAAAGACGGTGCCTCCTGGCGGTAGCTCTTCCTGTGCCTGACGCTGGCTTCGGCCGGGTCGACAGAAACTGCCACCAGGTGGACGATGAGGTACAGGAAGAAACACCCGCCGGTCACCTGTGGGCGCTGTGTCAAGGAATGCATCGCGAGGTGTCCAGGGCCCGCTCCCGGCCAGGCGCTGTGGGTCCGGCTAGTGGCAGGGACGGGGGATGGCCTCTCGCGCACCCCGCAGCCGCCCTCCGCCCGCCCAAAGCCCCACGAAGGCAGCGGGCAGGCCTGCGGTGCAGGTGGGCACCAGGCCACACGCCAAGGGCCGTCGGTGCAGGGCACAGGGCTGGGGGGGAGGACATGACGCCTGGCCTGGCCCAGAGCTTCACAGGGACAGGCACCCGCCCCCCTCGCCCCAGCTCCTGGGGTGAAACCAAGCCCTCACATCCCACCTCTTGGCCTCCTCTGCCCTGGGGACCAACAAACCATCCCCATGGCAACCAAACAGAAGGGGGCAGAAGCACAGGGCTGCGGCCTCCCCACCACTGCTGCTCTGCTTCCCAGGGTCAGCCCTGAGCCAGAGGGAAAGTTCCGGATTTGCGGGCGTCCCAGAGGGCGGGGGGCTGCTGGGCCCAGGAGGAGCACCAGGGCAGAGGCCCCAGCGGGTGGACAGGCCAGCAGGGCGCTGGGCTGAGCGCGCCATCCTGCAGGAAGCCCCTTCTCAGGCTCTGCCTGGCCTGCTGCCCAGCAGCGTCAGCCTCGGTGTGGAGCCACCGAGGGCTCTGGGGTTTTACGCATGGCTGCCTGCGCGAGGACCAGTCACGAGGGCCATAGTGAGAAGCACCCGAGTGCAGGCTGGTTCTGGCCGCCTTGCTGGTCCCTGCCTCGGCCTCCAAGTACTGGGCACAGTGCCAGGGCTGCAGGCCACCCGACTGTGGGCCATGAGGTGACTGAGGGGGGCAGGTGAGCGTGAGGCACCAGGGGGGTCAGACGGGGCCACAGGTGGCAGGTGCACGGTGGGGAGGAGCTGGAGAGTGGGGTGGGAGATGGCTGAGAAGCAGCCACGCCCTGGGGGACACGTGCTGGGCACAGGGCTGACCAGACCCCTCTGGTGTCACATGGGACAAGGTGACACCCAGACCTTTCCATGACCACCAGACCCATAGGGCTGGGGCTAAAACCTGAACTGCCCCTACAGAGCCATAGAGCAGACCAAGGCCAGGCTCTGGCACGGGGTGGGGGCAGCAGGGAAGGTGGTCCGTGGCTGGGCCAGGCCTCGTTGTCACAGCCGGCGACACTCACATGGTCCCCCTGCACCTGTCCCTGAAGCCTGAGGCAGGAGGCACTGTTTGTGTGGTTACTGGGGAAACAGGAGCACGTCCTGAGCAGGACACAGGCGGGTGACAGCCGAGGACAATGACACACGGCAGGAAGTAGCACTGTGGCCCAGGCGTGGACCCTTCCTCTGTGGGGCTGGAGTAGAATGGCCCTTGTCAGGAACGGACAGGCGGGTGGCCAGGGGCCAGCCGGGGGCAGGTGGTGAACGGGGCGGCGGGAGGGGCTCCCTCCCACACAGCAGGTGACATTGGCACTGAGGTACGTGGCCCACGCCCTTCCTCCCCACGTCCACACTCGGCTCACACATGAGACCACTGCCGGGGAGCGTGGGGACGGCGTGGCCACACTCGTACGTGCAGCCTCCAGGTGGGGGTGCTGGGCCGAGTCCTGCAGTGTGCAGCCAGTGGCCGCTTTCCCGTGTGACCCCAAACCCGCAGGCCGCCTCCCGCAACATGTCCCCAGGATCAAAGAGCTGAGGCTTCCAGGGGCGGGGCCCTGAGGTGCACCATGGACGAAGCTGCCCCGCCCGGGAGCAAACACGAGGGGCCACCCCCGCGGCCAGGTCCCCATCCGCCCCACGTGCAGGGCACTGAGCAAAGGTCGGCAAAGGTCGCCCAAGGCGAGCTGCCCACCCACACTCGGCCACCTTCCCTCAGGTGGGCTGGGCCCCTGGAGTGCGGCGCTCATGGGGGCCGCCACAGTCCCCAGTCCCTGCAGCCACTTCCAGAGGCAAGTCTCTCTGCACTGTCTCAGGTTCAAGTTCATCACAAACAGATAAAGGAAGGGGTTCCAGGTCACACTTTCACCACAAGCCAGGGCAGGCGCCTGCCCTGAGGGTTTGGTGGGGGCTGTTCTAAGAAAGGCTGGAAGGTCCCCTAGCAACAATCTGTGTTTCGTAAACAAACAGGGAGGACAGTGCCAGCTGGGGCACGCCCTGTCACACTGCTAGCCTCTAGTCCTGTTTACGCAGCGGGGGTGGGGGTGGGGGTGGGGGCAGGGTTCCCACTGCCCGTCAGCCCTGCGGCTGGCCAGCCCTGTGGTCAGGGCTGGACACAGTGGAGAGGCCAGCTTCCCTGCCCTGCTCGAGTTTCTCCAGCATGTGTCCAAGTTCACGCGGCCTCCGGTCTCAACACAGGATGTCCAGGTCAAACAAAGCTCCATCAGATTCCAGGGCCTTCCGCACAGCGTGCCGTGCGGATCCGGCGGCCAAGAGCAGCTCTGACCCTGAGGGTCAACCAATACTGGATGTTGACCTCTGCCCTGCACAGAGGTCCGCCTTTGCTGTCCCTTCCCCACCAGGGACGCTGACCCCGCTTCCCTGCCGAGTGATGCTGGCGCCCCCCAGTGGCCATAGCATGGCGCCCCAGTGCAGCTGCCTCAGGGCCTGAGGGGAGCGGGGCCAGCGGGAAAGGGGGTGTGGAATGTTCCAGAGGCGGCCTGAGCCCTACGGCTGGGCCACGGAAGCTGTCCCACGTCCACCACTTAGGACAAGCTGAGCCGCCCGGGGTCGGGGTGGCCAGGGCAGGTGAGGACTCGCTGCCACGCCACACAGCAGACATGCGCTCAGCGTGACCACTGGACAGAGAACACGGGGCAAAACGGGGCTGAGTCATGGGTCAGCAGAGAAAAGGGATGACGGGTTATCACCCAGCACATGAGCAAAGCCCACAGTGAGGGCTGAATTGGGCCCCTCCGAACACGCTGAGCCCTGACCCAGCACCTGTGAGGACGACGTGATCCGGAAACAGGGTCCTGGCAGTTGGTCAAGTTAGACGAGGTCGCAATGACGGGCCCTGAACCAGACGACCGGTGTCCTTACACGCGGAGGGGCAAGCATGCAAGGACAGAGGTGGTGGCCTTGCACACACCAAGGCACCTGAGGCCACCGAGCTGGGAGGCCTGGGAGGGGCTGATCCCAGCTGTCAGGGGAGCATGACCCACCCACACCCCCATCTCGACGCCCGGCCCAGGATGGGGGAGGGGACACAGCTCTGTGAGGAAGCCGCTGCCGGGGGAACACACGGCCGTCGTGCAGCCCAACGCCGGTGCCGTTCCCAGGCCTGGCCACCGCCCGCAGGTGCAGGAGGGCCAGACGGTCAGACAGGACAGTAGCCCATGCGCCCACGCGCTCCGCCAGGACAGGACCATGGCCTCGGGGCGCACTGTGCAGTACGGCACCCCGGGAGGGTCACAGGCCTGAGGCCCTGTCAGTGAGCCACGTGAGGGCCACCCAGGAGGTCAGAGTGCTGGAGGTCAGGGTGCTGCGGCTGCACCTGACAGGCCGAGGTGAGCGCACGTGACAGGCTGGGGTAAGCGCACCTGATAGGCCGGGGTGAGAACGCCGGAGCCGCCACCAAACAGCCCCTCATCACTGGACTGATGCTTCTTCGCTGGGTGACAGACCAACCCCTGTGCCTCGCTGGCCCAGGTCTGCATGCCCTTCCCAGCCCAATGCTCTGTGCCCCTCCCCCACAGCCTCGTGTCCCTGTCACCGTCACCGCAGGTGCACTGTCCCTGCAGAGCAGCAGGCGAGGGGCGGACGCTCCCGGGTACTTGGCTGCACTTCACAAGGACACGGAGAATCGAGGAGTGTGGGGGTGGGGCGCAGGCTCCGCCACGGTGGGGTGCACGGGGTGAGGACTAGGAGCAGGAAGCGACCCCCATGGTGGCGCCAGGCAGAGGGTGGAGGGCAGGGGGCGGGCAGCAGGACGCTGTCCCCTGGGGTCCCCCCGCCGGCCAGCAGGCCCAGGAAAGGATACGCCATATGCGGTGAGCTTCCACACGTGCGGCAACAGAGGAATGAAGATGAAGAAGATGGTGAAAGCCAGCACAAGGAACATGACCCAGGACATGACCTGGAACGGGTGCAGAGGCAGCGACCAGCCGTTGGCTCTCGGCACGCGAGGCGGGACTGTTCGCCTCACCTTCTTGTCCGCTCCCTCTGGGGAGACAGGGCTCGGGGCCCTGACGCAGCAGCCCATCTGCAAGACAAGGAGGCACGTGGCAGCCGCGGGGGCCGGTGGCAGAGGAGCAGGGCTGGGGCGGGCTAGGTCAAGGCTGCCCACGGGGGGCAGAGGCCACAGTCAGCCAGGCCAGTCACCACACAGCTGCAGAAAACAGCTCGTGGGGTGTGTGGCCCACAGGGCCGAGGAACCAGGAGGGGCACCCACGGACCGGGCCCCCTGGTGCGGGGAGCGACCCGTCCCTCGGGGCCGGGGAGCAGCCCAGAGCACTGAGTCTGCAGGGTGTTTACAAACGCACGCTGGAGACTCCATGGAGGGGACTCACGTGGGCACGAGGCCCTCCTGCGGGACGGACGTGGCTCTGTGGGAAAAGCCCTCGTCCCCGACAGAAACCCCGAGGCATTGTGCGTAAGTCCCCCGAAGGCCAGACCCGGGGCCCAGTTTCCAGAGAGCTCTGTGTCAGTCCTGCCGGGACGGGGAGGCCTGCTGTCCCCCAGCGTCCTGTGTCACCCAGGTGCAGGGGCCGGGAGGGCATCGTGGCCCCTTCCGGCCAGCTGGGGGGCCGGAGCCGCCGTGGAAGGCGAGCACAGCGCGGGGGCTGCGGTGTGCTGAGGGGTGGGGACGGGCCGCCATGGTCCACGGCGGCTGAGGGGGCACCGAGGACCCGCACGGCCCTCGTCCCTTCAGGGCAGAGCACAGAAAATGGAGCCAACGTGGCTGTTTGCCTGGGAAGGGACAGAGAAGTTGAAAACTATGCTAAGACCCTTCCCGATGAGTTGCGCGTTCCGAGAGTTTCCCCGAGCGCAGACTTCAGCTGCTGTCCACGCTGGCTCTCGGGTGGACGGACACCAGCTGGACACGCGCCACAGGGGCCCTGAGCTTACGTGAGTTACACGAGACTCTCAGGAAGACCTTTATCACACTTAGGAAGCGAGACCGGGGGACGGGGGAAAGCAGAGCACAGAGGGGGAACGTTTGCGTGAAAAGCACGAGTCCCGAGTAAGGACGGCATGCGGATAAAAGAGCCAACTAACAGGAAGCCCGTGGCCAGGAAGCAAAGTCCCGCAGGGTGGACGGTGACGTCGAGGGATCACCACACGGCTTGGAACAGAGAGATGAAGCGATGATTATGAGAAAAACTCAAGTGACGTAAACAGTAGAAGCTGGGGACACAACACTACCTGTCAGGACTTTGCAGAAGAGACAACAGAGGGTGTAAGAAAAGAAACAGACGAACAAAAAGCAATGAGGAAAACGGACAGGGTTAGGACTTCGCCCCGAAGTGTAGGGAGACACACGCGTGGGGGCCCGGACGCTGGAACTGGCTCTGGCTCTGGAGAATTTAAAGCAGAGCGACTGCTCGAGTTCTGAGAGTTTCGACCCCGAGCTGGACACAGCCGGACTCCGTCAGGGGCGCGAGCAAAGCAGCAGCCCCGAACCGTGAGCGCCGGAGCCCAGAGGGTGACCGCGGGGACATGGGGAGCGGCCGGCGCGCATGACTGTCTGCAGCGCGTCTCGGGACGAGCAGGCTGACACGCGCCCGGTGGCCGATGACGGCGCGTCTGCGTGACTGCCAGCAGGGCCACCCGGCCGAAGCCAAGGGTGCAAGACACACTCACCGCGGCTCCCCAGGACACAGGCCTGCGGGCGGCGGGCCCTCCGCGGCTCTGCGCGGGGCTGCGGGCTCCGAGCTGGTTCTTTAGGGACAGAACGGACCTGGGAGAAAGCAGACCGGGGTGAGGCACGGCTGGACCCCCAGCCCCGCCCGTCCTCCCCGCCCCGCAGGGACTTTGCTCAGGGGCTTTGCTCGGCTCCGCTCATAGAAACCAAGCATTCTTTTCACCACTCTAAATATGCACAAAGGGAAGATGCGTATTTTCTACTTCAAATTCTTCTCTCTTGGGACATCGGATCAGTTCCAAAACACCTGGACCAAACACCTGGCTGCCAACAAACACACACCCCCTGCTTCCTTCTGGGGTGAAATGGGCAGTCGGAGGTGGCCCCGGGTGAGCACCCCACCGTCTGTGTGGCCAAGGTGTTTGCACGTCTGGCGAAGGCCTCGCCTCAGAGGACAGGCAAGGAGCCACTCCAGGGGAGTCAGAGCATCGGCCCCAGCCCCCCGACCACCCAACTTCGAGGACCTTCTGCTTGGAGCCAGGCCTTGGGGAACCCCACTTCCTACCGCCTCTGTCTGAGCCCACTCGCCAGCACCGCCTGCAGCCCAACTGCTCAGGCCCAGCACTGAGACCCGCAAGGGCGCCCTCCCTGCCT
>NW_024351073.1:26040430-26091144 GCF_902729225.1 Pteropus medius | reverse complement strand
CCCCCCTCCCGGCCCTTCTTGGTGCCACATCCTCCCTGATGCGCCCGCGAACCCAAGCTGGGCCTTCTGTTACTTCCTAAGCGTGTTCATGCTCTGGGTTTGATCTGGGGGGGACACCCGTGACGTCACCGAAGGCAGACTCCTGGCGCCGGGCTCGGGGAGCCAGCATCTGGGGCCTGCGTCCCCCGGCGCCCCACTTCTGGTCCTGCCTGCTTCTCACCACCCCCAGGGCCTACTGTCTGCGTTGTGGCCCAAACTGCGTCGGTGTGGGAATCCTCACCCCGGCCCCCCAGCTCCACGTGGCCGGCACTCACGGAGCTTGGCCGAGCCAGCCCACGGCCACGGGAAGGCGGGGTCGCCAATGGCTGGCAACCGCCCTGCCAGCACCTGGCTCCCTGGCTTGTCTCTGCACTTGCCCCTCCCCGTGCCCCACGCCATGCTGTGCCCGTCCTTCCCTGGGACAGGCCGCTGACCCACAGGCAGGAGTGGTGCTGCCCTGGGTGGCCCCATCAGCGTCCTCCTGACACCACGACCTCTGCGCACTTTTCAGACCTGAGAGCTTCTGGGTCCTTATTTCACCCTCGTCCTGCTGGGCCCTGGACTATCTACGGGCCCCCGAAGTTGAACCTGCTAGTCCTCTGGTGAGAGCGGGAGTGGAGGAACTACCTCCCAGCGAGAGCTGCACGCGCCACACCTACCTCCCACCCGACCAGACACAATCTCCTGTCACCAATCACAACACGTCCTAGACAGACAAAAAAGCAGTCACGCTCCTTGCTCAGTCCAGGCAAGACTGAGGGTGGGCTCCCAACCAGGGCTGTAAAACTCCCTGGGTGGCATGGCAACCACGGAGCCCTGCGCACCTCATAAAGCCAGGAGCCCAGCCCCCGACAGCTGGGGGTGGGGGACAGCCCCGGGGACACGCCCACTGCCAGCTGTGGGGGGTGGGGCTGCAGCGGACTCTGTGGAGACCCTGTGCAGAAACGTGGGGGCCTCAGATGGGGTGGGGGGGCTGGCTGCCTGCCACCCTTTGCCACCTGTGTGAGTCTGTTCACATGGTCCGCAGCTGTGACCATAACCCTTCATGTCACAGCCCCTCAGTGACAAAGCAGCCAGCTCGTGACCTGCCCACCTCCCGCCTCAACAGCTCGCCCTGGCAGTCCTCGGCCCCGACTCCCCGCTCACACTTGACGCTGTCAGCGGCTTGTGCTCTGGGAGCCCACACTCACACCGTGGGCACCACGGGGTCAGACCCGGGCACCGTGGGGCACACACAGCCACCCAAGCCTGACGGCCCTGGGGGCTGCCCGCTTGGTGGCCACAAGACAGCCATGGCAGGAGTCAGGGAGTGAGGGGCATGGGAACACCTCTGCCAAATGGGAGTCACGTGCCAGGCAGGGCTTCTCCCAAGGATGGCCAACTGACGTAGCTCATGGCACCCTCCCTCCTTCCCTGCTTCTCCCCTCCGTGTCTTGATTCTGACCTCAAGGGGTTCAAAGACACTATGTGAAGGCCCCCAGATGTGGGCCAATCAGCCACCCCATCAGGCAGGGGTGGGGAGGGGGAACGGGGTGAGTCCCTTTTCTGTCAGCAGAGATGGCTTCCTGTGGACTCCACAGGTACATGGCGCCTCAAAACTTCCTCGGAAGCCCCCTGAGCTGGGACGGTGTCAGCGGTGGAAGGCTGGCCGACCCTCCACCGAAACGGCTGTGTGTGGCCCTGCTGCCAGGCGCCGGTGGCGGCCGGGGGCAGCTAGGCCCAGGCAGAGGCAGAAGACAGAGCAACCAGCAGCTTACGGGGCCACCTAGGTGGCGCCAGGGCCATCTGGAGGAAAGGGGTCGTGTCGCATGACACGTGGCCAAAACAGCGTCTCTGGAGAGCCCGGGGACCTCTGGTCATGGTCAGTGTGCCCCGCCCAGCCGCTTCCAGTCCCTCAGTGTTGTCCGAAGGGACAGCAAGGGGGCAAAGCATCACTGGGAGGACAAGGACGTTATCCCGGGAACCCGAGCTGACCGTGGGCGAGCAGGAGGGTCTCCTGGGCTCTCAGCCTCGGAGGCCCCAAGCAATGAGGGGGCCGGGGCCAAGTTGTCAGGCCACTGTGGGGCGAGGGGTGGCTTCCCAAGGCCCCTGGACACCAGCACTGCCTGTGGCCAGGCCTCAGCCAGCACCAACAGAGCCCTGCTGCACTGACTGCCACTCAGACATCACGTCCGAGCGACGCAGGGCTCACAGACACCCATGGCTGACCAAAGCGCCTGGCTGCCGGGCACCACTGTCCGTGGTGCTGCCCCAGGCCAAGCCGTTGTTATTAGGGTCTCGCTAGGTAGCAGGCCAACACACTGCCAGAGAGACCCGAGACCCGGGGCAGACACTCAGGCCGCCTGACCGGGTCTCAGACCCCTGAGAATGAGCATCCAGGCAAGGGCACAGGAGGCTGTGGGTGTGGGAGCCACGGGAGCCGCCGTCACTGGTGACTGAAAGCTGGGCACAGCTCTTCTCAGAGAATAGTCTGACCAGGTGCTTCCACTTTCAAAAGCAGGTGACTTTGAAGAGGACCAGGGTCCTCGGACGGCGATATCACAGCCTGTGCCTGGTGGAGGCACCGTACTGCTGGCCAGTGGGTCCTCAGCTCTTTGGAGTGTGTCCTAGTAGGTGAAGGCTAACGGCGTCTCCGCCTCCTGCGCAGAACACGATTCTCCAGACACGCATGTGTGCAGCCCACGGATGCTGCTGGACAGCCACCCAGCCCTCACTCTAGGGGCTGGCGACCTCAACCCCAGGTGTCTGAAAGGCCGAAGAGACCCAGGGAAGCTTCCGTGTGATGCTGAAGGCAGCCAGCAGGCATGAAGGGTGGGGGACACTAGCCCAGGGCTCCCCAAGTGTGCAGGCGGTGGGGGTCTCCAGACTGACCCAGAGCTGGGTGACTTCAGCTGTTCACACCTTTGAGAACTGGCACTCCCTCAGAGACGTCTTTGCTTCATAGAAATAAATTTAGAAGCTACGAGATGAGGACCCGCTCACTGTACAAACAGGAAATAGAAATAACAGAATCTGCAAAGCCAGGCCCTCCGGCCGGGGGCCACCAGGCCTGTCTGTGCAGACGCGCACGCAGAGACTTCAACACTAACATCCCGTGGGGCTGCGTCACAGCTGCTCTCGTCCCCTTAACTGCAGCACGCTGTCGGCCCCTCCTGCGACACACTGCACTGCCTGTGTGGCATGCACGGCGCCGCACTGCGTGTGCCTGACCAACATGCCCGAAACCTGGGTTGCCCACGACTCTCGGTGACACCCCGTGAACCTGCGTGCAGTTCCGCTGTGCACACACGTCCACAAGCCTGAAAACGCCCTCGGTGGCGGGGCGCGGCCAGGCCGGCCGCAGCAGGCGGAAGCTGCCCCACGCACACACGCGCCGGCATGGGTTTCCCTCTGCGGTGACGGAGGCACTCGGGACTTGACAGACGTGGTGGCTGCAGAACACTGGGCACAAATTCACGGCAATGCACCTTTTACATCACGTGAATTTTACCAAAATAAGACTTAACGGAACAAAGTCTCTGTCGGGCGCCTCCTCCCCTGTGGGCCCGCAGCTTTCCGAGCAGAAGGGCTGTGGGTCCCTGGCTGCACCTCAGACCTGGGCTCAGGAGGGCGGCGGACGCACTGCATAGGCTGCACACCTGCCACCTGAAGAGGAAACAGGTCCCTTCAGGGGGCCTGGGGCCTGGGTGGTGCCATTCTGTGCTGCAGCCGACAGCATGCTGGCACCGACATGGAGAACTCGGGCCGGTGACAGGCAGAGGCTCTGGGACAGCAACTCCGGCACCCTCGCCCATGAGGCCGCACCCAGGGAGTGTGCCTGGAATCCGCACTGTACCCCCTGCTCGGGGAACCCCGGCCAGGTGGGAAACCCAGGCCCTGAAGGTGGGGTGCCGGTGTGGACGAGGGAAGGGGGCGGCGGGGCCGGTAGAGGGCTGGGACCCCCGTGCGGCCCGAACGCAAGGCTCGCGCTCCTCTGCTCAAGCCCCGATCCCTCTCTGCTTCCGTCAGCCACGGATGCTTCCGGGCGCTTGGCCTGTGGCGTGTTTCTGCCCCCTTTGATCAAATATCTGTGGGGGACCCTCACCTGCTCCAGACAAGACTTCAGCCAGCCCTTCCTGCCCAGGCACGTCGCACTGCCCGCAGCCCGGCCACTCACTCCTCCCCCGGGCCTGACCCTCCCGGAGAGAACGGACTCCCCGCCTTCACATTTTCACAAGGGAACTGAGCAGGAAGTGGCGCAGGGCTGGGGGCGCCCCCAGCCTCCCCACAGGCACCGAGGACCAGACCAGATGCTGAGGAGACAGCAGGACGTGATGACAGAGAAGGACGAGGACCGTGACAAAGGCTTTTTACTGAAACGGCTCAAATGTGGATCTCCACAGTGCTGCAAATAATGCCAGCAATTCCATCTCTGTGTATTTTTTTTAATTAAAATCTAGATTTACACTTCGCAGATACCAACACACATCCAGTAAACACACCCAGGATAAAAGACGTTTCAAGGACAGGGACTCTTCATCGTAGGTGGAGAACAGCTGGCTTCCAAGTCTTCGGCACAATAGGCTCCTCTCAGGCGCGAGTGAAAAAGATCGGCGGGAGCCGCCCTCAACGCCCAGCCTGTTCGGGCCAGGAGGGTGGTGACCTGCTCCCCACGTGCTCCTGTGTGGCCCCCACTGCGACCTGCCTTGAAGATGTGGGGTACAGGCGGGCCAAGAACATGCAGGACCCCAAGAGAGTGTGGACAGACGCTCTTGCGTCTGCTTGCCCAGGGCGGCCCGTCGGGGATGTGGGCAGGACGTGTGCCCACACCGACACCACGGAGCTTGCACAGACCACACCAGCTTCACGCGATCTGGTCACACTGCCTTTATGTAGGATCCACGATTCGGGGCTCACGGGCTCTGTACAGAAACACTGTACCCCCATGCAGCAGACATGATATCAGACAACTCACCACTTCCGGCTGCTTCCGGTGTGCCAAAGGGGACAACGTGAAAGTCAATCTCATGACAAAAACTCTGTACGTGCAAGTAAAAACTTAAAAAAAAAAACAAAAACAAAAGACGGTCTCTCTGCCGGGCTAGCTCTTTGTGGAGGCTGCAGGTTCCGGAGACTGAAGAAACTCGTACGGGTCATGGCTCACTTCCGGCTGCTCGCCGACGCTCAGGCGAGAAGGGCTCCCTGCAATCGTGGCAAAGACGGGACAGTTCGCACACCCAGCCCCGTGGTCCGGGCTCGGCAGGCGTCTGGCTGGAACCCTTCTGTGTGTGACTGCTGTCACAGAGCCCAGGACTCAACTGGAGCCATGGCTCCAGGGCACAGGCCACCCCCTGGGCCTCCCAGGGTGCAGGCCAGCCCTGGTCCCCCTGGGGAGGGTGCGGAGGGCCAGTCTTCAGAGACCAGGCTGTGGAAGCCCCGCAGCAGGGGTTCGACAGCGCCGCTGCTTCTGCAGACACGAAGGCCCCTCGGCCAGGGCCCTTCGGCCAACCCCAGCCCTGGGGCAGCTCCAGGGCCACCTGTGTCCATCGGGATGCCAGAGTTCTCAAACTTGGCCAACCCACGGTTACCTGGAACCCCCTTCATGCACTGTTCATCACAAGGTTAATGAAAACACTGGTCCTCATCCAGAGCTTTCGTCAAACCTCTGACACTGACCAGCGTCGCCCTCACCCTCAAGCGTCAGTATTTACTTTCTGAAAGAGTAACTCAGCATTTGTGCTTGCAAACTAACACAGTAGCATGGACACACAAGCCAGCAAGTGGAAGGAGGCACAAGGCAAATGTTTAGTGGCTCCTTTCCCAGTGGGGCTGTGACATCCTAGCGGGGTCCGGAAGGGGCGACCCAACTAGTCACGCATGAAACACGGGAGCCCCTGGCCAAGGGAGGGCACGTGCTCACCCCAGCTAAGGGTCCTGGAAGGATGCACTTTGTCATCAACTGTTTCAAGACTGAAAATGAGAACGGCAAGAGAAAAGACACATTTCCGACGTCTAAGCCCACATGGCCGTCGAGGTCCAGGGCCTGGGCCTCGTTCTGCCCCCGACCACAGGCCCCGCGATGCAGGCGCCTGGGTGGGACTCCCCGCCACCTGGACTAGCAACGCCAGTGGCTCAGGCCACGGATCCACAACACTGACCGAGTACCACGCCGACACTTCACTCGGAGCAGCCCTGACGAGAAGGCCACTGTCCGAGGACCAGGGGCCGCAGAGTCGGGCATGAGCTCTGGCCTCCCGGGGCCTCTAACCTTTGCTGGTGGCCTGCATGGCTGCCCTCTGCCCAGACTGACGCCGAGGGCCTGGGGCGGGCCTGGCGGGCTCTCCTTACCCAGGTGCTGCTGGTCCCTGTCGGAGGCGTTGGACAGGGAGCTGAGGTTGGACGACGGCCGGGAGCCACCGCGCTCTGCCTGCGCTTCATGCAGGTCCTGCAAGAGCTTCGTCGTCTCGTCCAAGTTCAGATGGCTGTCATCATGGTCTAGCTCCTTCTTCACCTTCCCTGTGCAAACAGGACAGGACAGGTCAGCCGGCCCGCCCGTCGAGCGCTGCGTGCCGGCCCCTCCAGTGTGCAACTGTGAGCTCCCACTCGTTACTATGCCGGCTCAGGATGACCCCTCTTGGGGAAGCCCACGAGCACAAGTGAGGTTGAGGGTACGGGGACACAGGCAGAGCGGCGGGAGTGGGAGGCCACGGCAGGGGCGACACCGGCAAGCAGCAGGTGCCATGGCAGTCTGAGCCCCGCCCTCCTGCCGCAAACAACTAGGCGGCAGAACGGCGTGTGCAGACTCGAGGACCAGGCACAGGCCACGGCCAGGGCGGGGGCCTGTGGGCTGGGCACGAGCCGACTAAGAGCTGGGGAAAACGGGCTGCCCAGCTCATGAGGCTTGGCAACGACTGCCCGGTGCCCACGGGGGAGGTTCCAGAGGTCGCACACATGCGGTGATCTGAGTCCCAGGCACGCGGAAGCGTAAAGCCTATGCGTGAGGCCACGTTCACCCTGCACTAAACATGATCTGTGCCCTATGCCCTAAGGGTGCCTCAAAGCAAAATCAGGACAGGATCCGACAGCCCCAAGTTGCCCACCAGCCTGGAACAAGGTCCCCACGGGTCAAAGGCGTGTGACCAAGTCTGGTGCCAACGGCGTAAGTGCGGAGTCTGGCCTGTGGTAAACCAGCCCTGGGCAGGCGGCAAAGCAGGACAGCACGGCCGCATCGGGCAGCAACACGTAGAGCGGTACGGGGATGAGCCCCCTGCGCATCCAACAGAGGCCGGGGCCACACACCACGTGCTAAAGGGGGCAGGAGCCAAGGCCATGGAACGAGACAGGACCACAACACTGGAGACGCAGGACGGAGCTGGACAGAAGGACATGGCGGTCAACACGGCAGGACACCCAGTGCCCCAGAGGACGCGGCGCAGGATGGCCCGAAACAGCAGAGATTCAACGACAGATGGACAACCGGCGTATGGCCAAACCTCCCAGATTTGAGAAAACCCATAAACCCCTAGGACCAAGAAGCCAAACATAACCCAGAAAGAACAAAGCTGAAGGAAAACAGACAAGTGCGCTGCGACCTGCCCCTGAAAACTGGCAGTGAGGAGGGACCTTGAGACACAGCCAGGGACAAAAGATCTGGTGTGCAGAAAAGCCCCCCAGATCAGCCTGAGACTGCCGGCCTGAAGACGAGGTTGCCCTCGGCCAGCCACGGTGGACGTCAAGGGATCCCCAGCACCTGACCGTCTGCGCAATCACGCGGATCGTGCTCAACACCTGGCCCCTTCCAGGAGCCCGGGACTGGGGGACACGGCGAGCAGAGGGGCCACACTGCCACTGCCGCTGCTAGAGGTGGGGTGCGTCCTGGAGAACACGGGGGAGGCGGCTCTGCAGACGCACCCCGCGCAGAGCTGGCCAGTGTCTTTTTGTGTCATGAACCACAACCGTGAGGGCGGCCGCGGGCTCATCTGGGAAAGCTCCAGCCCTACGGGGCCCTGCAGAGCCCGGGCTCTGGGGAATAAACACACAGCACGAGGGCGGGCGTGAAGGCCACGTGTCGGCGACTGCACTGAACACAAGTGGTCTGAAAACACCTAAACTGAAAGGCAGAGCCATCGGGATGGGTGACCAAATAGGACTGTGCTTAGAACATTTGACAGAGCCTGCATGCAACGAGAGGCAGGGGCTCCCTGGCGCCTCTCTGCGGAGAGGCCAGGCCGCTCTCTGCAGGGGGCCATTCTGTGCGGTTCAGGTTAGTGGCATCTGTGGCTTCCACACACGATGCCGGCAGTTCCGCACTCCAGCTGTAACAGCCAAAGATGTCTCCAGACACTGCCACGTGTCCCCAGGAGGAGCCGCTCCCAAGTGAAGGCACGAGCACGTCTAAAGTAAGGGGAGACGACACCCCACGCACCACCAATCTCAAGGAGCTCGGGTGGCAGAAGGCGTGACGTGTGACGCCGTGCGGGGCACAGGAGGCGTGTCGCACCGCGGGGTCAGCAGTGCACGAGGTGGCATCCTGGCGGGCACACGTGAGCACACTGACCCCTAAGGTCCTAACAGTGGGCCACAGCCGGCACGACACCAACCAACAGGACGGAAGGGCCCAGCCACCCTCAAAATGGGCCTGAACTCAGGAGAAAGGCCCGGGCCAGCCTGGTCGGGAGCCATCGAGGGTGGTCCTGAGGACGAGGGCCTTCACCCGCAGCCACTTCACCAGGCCAGGCTGCCCTCTGGGAGTGAGGACGGGCAGCAGTGTACGAACCCTGTGTCCCTATTGACTGCCCCTCAGGCTGGGGGAAAAAGTACCAGGGGCCACCTGCTTCCAGCTGAGCCTGACACACGATGGCAGTGTCACACGGTGGATGGGTGTGCCAGGCACAACCTACCCAGAGAGCCAAGCACAGAGATCCCCAGAGAGACATCCGAGTATGCCTTCACCGACACGAAGTCCAGCATGGAGCCACCGTCACCCAGTGAGTCCCCGGCCTGCACAGGACAAGGAGAGAGGAGACAAAAGGAAAGACACTACTGAGTGGGTGCTGGGCTGCCAGTAGGACAGGCCCGCTGTCGCGTCCGCCCGAGGAGCTGTGACCGGTTCGTGCTGCAGCCCAGGGACCACGGGCCATGAGCCCGAGCATGGGCCACTGCCCAGAGTGACGCTGCCAGCCTAAAGGGGCACCCATAGGTGCTGGGGCCATGGGAGAGACTGCAGCAGGCAGCTGCATGGCACCTCAAGAGCCCCTGGCTACTTTTCAGGGACGTCACGAAACGACTATCCCAAATCACAGCATTCTTTCTTGGGGCCCTCACGGCCCTGGGCGCATATCCGCTTGTCTGCAAGATCCTGTGTCAGTGCCCCCCGACATCAGCAGATGCCCAGCGCATGCGCACCTCCCTCTGACTCGCCACCCCCCAAACGTGGGGACCTCAAGGGCTGACGCGCAGCTCCATTAGGGAAGTACCCAAGGGATATTCTGAAGGCCTCAGAACTCTGCCAAATTCCATACTCCCACGTGGCCGCTGGATCCTAAGTCACTCCTAGACAACTTAGTGTCAAATGACAGTGCCTCCCCGACTGACACTCGGGAGTGGCACTTCCTTCACCAGTTAAGACACAAAAATGCCATGTAACAGACACGGAGAGTCCCCAGGCCTGGCTTGTGCAGACGTCTTTCACAAGCTCCCTTCCAGGGCTCGAGGGTCCCAACAGGACCAATGCCAGCCTGCATAGAAGAGGGGTCCACCTCCATCCGGTGACTCACAAGGACCCAGTGATGAGGGAGCAGAGGCTCCCACTACCCTGGAGCCAGAGCCTGACTCACTCCTGAGTCAGGGGTCACCCCAGAGCCGGTGTCTTTCGGGAGTAGTGCCAGTTTACCTGATGATCCTAGGCCACTAAAGATCAGGGGGTGGGAGACACTGCCACTTCACGTCGCTGATCAGAGCCTGTTTGGCTTCTAAATGAGACAGTACGCGAAGCCCGTCTCAACCCCGCTCCCAAAGGCAGCGACAGCTGCCCTGTGGGACCGTGAGAATCGGGTCCTGGTTCCACGTCCGTGGGGCTCACCTTCGCTTCCTCTGGGGGCTTCACTGGCACACTTCTCCTCTGCAAAGAAAAACAGGAAACCAGTTTTTCCAAAACAATTTTGTACGTGACAAATCACCCACGCCGCGGACACACGTGCTGGCTTAGCCACCAGTGCCGGCGGTCCTCGTCAAGTCCCCACGATGCTGTGCATCGGAGCCAGGCCTCGTTGCTCCTGTGCAGCTGGCAGTGTGAGCGAGACCCCTGACTGCACCTCGGAGGGCCCGAGTCGCGCAGCACCAGCCCCGATGCGGGTGGGCTGGTGCCCATGAGTGTACTGGGCAAGACAGAGAGAAAGGGGTCACAGGGCACCCACCCTTGTTTCCGCAGCCTCGGACACTGTGAGGAAGGAAGTCAGACGCTGCACCCTGGGGCAGCTCAGGACGACAGCGGGCCTGGTGGTTTACGCAGAAGACCCGCCTGAAACCAGCTCGACTCCTGTCGGGGGTGGGCTGCCTGACGCCGCCACTGCCCAGCTGGCCTGGCTACGGGGCTGCGGCCCCTGCTCCTCGCCAGCACGGTGCCGGGAAGAGCGCGAAGGCCTGACCGCTAATGCAGCCTGCGCCTGCGCGGAGCCACCACCTGGCCGGGCAGCACCTCGGACACCTGCGTCCTATGTCCGTGCCCCAAGCAGCCCCTCGGCTCACACACGCTCATATGGGGCCTTTCGTTCGCAGCCGCGATTTGGGGCTTCCCCTGTGACTTTCGTGAGCTTCGAAGCGGGGTGGGCACCGCCACATCCCAGCGTCCGTTCCTCACACACACGCCAGCGTCCGTGCTGCAGCCGGGGTTCCGTGACGCTGCAGCGCACGTCCCCCGTCGTGTGAGGAGACCGAGGGGCCAGCGCATTCCAGGGCCTCCCGCTGTGACTGCCGCGCCCAGGCAGCGCCACGGGGAACCTGACCCGGCGCGAGGAGTGGTGCCCGGGAGCTCTGGCGGGCCCCGCCGGGAGACGTGGGCCGAGCACGCACAGGTGCAATGGGATGGGGCTGGGCACACGGGGTGAGAGCAGGCAGAGCAGACACTTTGCTGAGACAAGGGACATCAGAGGAGACCCCAAAAGGGCCACCACACCTTAGTACTTAAGCCAAACTAAGCCTAGAATAAAGACTGCCTGGACTGACCCTAACGAAGCTTAAAAATAAGCCTGAGAAGACCAGGGACAGCTCCGCCACAAGAATGTACACGGTCTTTAAAGAAAGGAGACGAGATCCAGACCAGCCCTGTCCAACGAAACATAATGCACGCTGATACCTAACTGTAAATCTTCTGCAGTCGTATTAAAATAACCCTGACACGCCATTAGACTTCACGGAGTTTACCACTAATGTACTGAAAACATTTTTAGTCTGACACGTAAACCAAAAAACCATTGGGATCCTTTTACGTTTCTTTTTGTACTAGTCTTTAAAATTCTGGTTCGTATCTCATACTGTCCTCACACCTGAACTCGGACTGGCCACACTCAGGTTCCCCGACAGCCAGCTGTGGCCAGTGGCCACTGCATTAGCACAGTCCGGACTCGCAGCACGTAAGCCCAGTGTCCACGCAGACGAACCGGTGAAGCAGAGCCTGTCAGCCAGAGGGAAACCCGCCAACAGAGACAGGCCCAGAAGGACGGAAAGGGCAGAATTAGCGAATACGGGCTCTGTGGAGGCTGCGACCGCGTCCGCGCGTCTGAGGGAGAGCACGCGAGCAGCGTGACTGACAGCGCAGCCGGGGCTGAGCGGCGCCCCAGAGGTGGGAACCGGCACCGCAGACGGAGGAGCCGCAGGCTGGGTCAATGGCGGACGCAGGCGCGGCCTACAGAAAGATGACCGCACGCGAAGCCGTGCCCTAAGAAACCACCCAAACTGAAGGGGAAATGACCTTATGAAAGAGAGTTTTCCGATGCGTGAAATATACCCGGGTGTTAATACGTGTCAAAGTCCAGAAGAGGCAGAAGGGGTGCAAGGAGGTGACGTGCGAAGAAATGACGGGTGGACGTCTTCCAAATTTGTTTAAAACTATAAACCAACAGGTCCAACGAGCCCAATAAATCTTAAACAAAATAAATATTTAAAAAAAGCATAAGAAGACACGTCAAAAATAAGCTGCTAAAAATCAAGTTAAAAAGGTTGAAACTAAGCATCGAGAGTGGGAGTCAGCACTTCTTCTCCAAAGGGCCACGGAGCAAAGGCCTGAGACCGTGGGGACCATGTACGGCCTGAGACCGTGGGGACCGCGTACGGCCTGCAGCATATTTTCTCACGATCTTTAAAAAAAAATCAAAAAATATTCTCAGCTATGGACTATTGTCAACCCACGATCCTGACCACAAAGGACACATCACAAATGGAAAGCAAAAATAAAAACTTCAGAAACAGTCCAAGTCACCCATCTTCTACGGGAAAGAAGACAGACGTCTGCCTTAATTCCAAGCCCAGGAAACTGAATTTCAAAAACGAAGGTTAAATGCAGACTTTTCTCAGACAAAAGCTGAGCAAACTCACTGTCAGCAAATCTACACTGTGGGAAACACTAAAGGAGATTCTTCAGCACAAAGGGAAGGACGGCCGGTGAAAAATCCGGTACGAAGAAAACTGGAGAGTGCCAGCGATGCCGGGCACGTGGCGAACGGAGAGGACTTTCACGAGTTTCTCGTACAACAACTGATGGTCGAAAGGAAAAAGCAAACATAAAAAGCCAGAGCGGGAAGAACGGCTCCGGATCGTCGAGGCAGCACGCTCTTCCCCGAGGGCCCAGCCGCCCCCTGCCCTCCCACCCCCGGGAGAGGCGCTGAGCGCAGCCCACCTGTGTCAGCTGGAACAGCACCCGGGAGTGGTCCCCGCCCGTGATCTGGTCCAGGAGGTCGTCCACCAGTCTTCGGCTGTAGCTCCCCGCGCCCTTCACGAACTCCTGCAGGCTGGAGGGGCGTAGGGCAGGCTCAGACGAACACCACACGCTCTGGCCCTGCGGACTCCGCTGCCACCAGGGCCAGCAGTCCCGGGCCTGGAAGCCGCGGCCCCCACACCCCTTCCATCTCCCCCACGAGGTTCCTGCTAAGAGCTGCGAACCTCCTCTCGCAGTGGGTTTGGGTTCACCAGGTCTTCAAAGTGCTCAATGGCCCAAAGAAGTCAAAAAGATCTCAAGTGAAAAATTAATTTAAAGAAGCGAAGTGCACATACGTGACGAAACGTACGCTAGGTTTTGTAAAAGCAGCACGTTCACATCTACCTGGGTCTGAAAACACAAGGAGACTGAGGAGGACGCCGTGGGACCAGCTCCCTCCTGGGGGGCCACGGGAGGAGCCAGCTCCCCATGGACGGCTTGTGCAATCTCTCTGATTCAGGACCATATACGAATGCTTTAAAACCAAAGTAACACTAACCAAAAAATGTACAAAGGAGGCAGGGGACGAAAACCCATGGCTCTAGCATCAAAGCTGGGCAAAGGCTCACGAGGGCTGCCCAGACTTCAAAGACCTGCCCGCAGAGCGGGGACAGCTGCTGGTCTGGAAGCGACCACACCGAAGTCCCTACCAAGAGAATCCTACGATAAACCGCCAAACTGACTGTGAAGGGAGCAGGGACTGGCCAGAACACTCTGAGTGTGGCCTGGAAGTGCCCAGGACAGCGTCTGCGGGAGGCGGCGGGGAGAGTCCGGGAGTGGCCCTGGCACCGAAGCCAGGCCCCGCTGGCCCGCCTTCGGCTCCCACGGTACAGCACAGAGCCCGTACGTGCTCCAGAAGCAGGCCCCTGGGGAAGGCCAGCACGGTCCAGCTACGCAGTGCTACCTGGACAAGGGGGGACGGGTGTCCCTGCAGAGCTCTAAGCGCGCTGCCAGTGTAATGAGCAGTGGAGTCACCAACTGCTGACACCATCTTCTCCTGGAAGAAACGTCCTCCTCGGTTTTCAATTTTCACTTCCTTTTTCCTCACAAACATCTGGCTTAGATGTTCGTTTACTGTGTTAGGGGCTCATTTATTTATTTTTCAAATGTGCTGTTTTTCAAATAAAACAAAAATATGATATGGAAAGACTTCATTTCTTAGAGTAGGGGTCCCCAATCCCCAGGCCATGGCCTGTGAGGAACTGGGCCACACAGCAGAAGGTGAGCAGTGGGCAGGCGAGCAAAGCTTCACCTGTGTCTGCAGCCGCTCCCCAGCGCCGGCATCACTGCCTCAGCTCCGCCTCGGATCGTCAGGTACTAGATTCTCATAGGAGCACCGGTCCCTCGTGCCACAAAGGCCGGGGACCGCTGTCTTAGAGGCTAGCAAAATTAAGTTACTGTCCCCACAAAACATTCCTAAAGTTCTACAAGTGACTAACTTCACTTTGCCACAGACAACAAAAAATACATACAAAGACAGTTCTATAGAAACACAGTGCTACATCTACAACTTTAACATCACACTATAGTCTGTTTGGGTTGAACTGTGTCCCCAAAATTTATCTGTTGAAGCTTTAACCCCAGGACCTCAGAATGTGACTACATTTAGGGACAGGGCCTTTAACAGGTGGTTAAGGTAAAATGAAGTCTTCAGGGTGGGCCCTAGCTCCATGACTGCTGTGTTTACAGGAAAAAGAGATTAAAGCAGACACACACAGAGGGACAGCGAGAACCGACAGGCCCCTGGAGGAGCAGCCCTGTCACCACCTGCATCTCGGGCCTCTGGGACTGAGGCAGTCAGTGTGTGCTGTTTACCGCTCCATCTGTGGTGTCTGTCATGCAGCCCGAGCCGCTCACAGCCTGAGAACCACAGCTCAAAGCAGCTGTGACACAAACTTACTAAACACACGGCAGCGGTCACGGGCACGCACGCCCTCTCAAGCGACAGCCTGGACTGCTACCTCAGCACTGGGCGAGTTACCCCAGCCTCGAGCCCGGCGGCCAGCAGAGCACGGCACTGCTACAACAACGGACACTGTCTGGACCCACTGCCCGACCCGCTGCCCCTGGCCGTCTCCCCCACTCATCCACAAACAGGCCTCAAGCGCTCGGCCAGGAGCCACCGCCCGCGTGCGCGTGCGCATGCGCGGCCCACCTCAGCGCGCACTGCACGCCCGTCTCGTCGCCATAGGCAGAGTAGAGCAGCTCCGCTTCGTCTGACTTCAGGTCCCCAAACACTGAATTATTATGCATCGACAGTGCCGTGCTGGCGCTCGAGAGAAACGTGACTAAGGGAGAGAGAAAGGGGAGCACAGGAGTATGAGGTCCGCACAGGCCCCCTCCCCGCAGACGCTCGCGGGCACCAGCACAGCACCCGCCGCAACACCCCTGCTCCTGTGCCCAGCTGAACCAGAGGCGGCTTCTGGGGGTGTAACTAGCAGGACCACGTCACTGTCCTTCACCTCCCCGGGGGGCGGCTCGCTGTTCTGCGACAGAGTGAGTGCGACAGGCACGAGGGCTTCTCGTCCCGCCCCGGACACCCGAGGAACCGCGCCCAGAGGCCGCTCTTGCTGAGGGACGTAAAGGGAGCCAGAGGCCCGCCGCCCTGACGGAGGCTCGTGCTGGCCCCTCCGCGTGAAGGCTGTCAGTGCTGGGAGGCTGTGTCCCGGGTGTGGGAGGGTGTGGAGCAGCCCAGGCCTCTCCCTGCTAGGTGCCAGCAACACCCCAGTGTGACAGTCAAAACATCCCCTAGGAATAAAACAGCTCCACTCATTAACAGAAGCTCCAGAACCAACCCTACAGCGGACTGCAGTGGGAGAGCAGCCAACAACCCCCACCTCTGCCCTCCACCGCGGACTCGTCACTCCCCGCCACAGACCCTCGCACGCGGCAGCCCCACCCCTCCACGTACGGGTTCAGGAGAAGTTAAATTCTCGCCAGGTCACCACCACCTGGCCCCGAAGGCCCCAGCTCCCACATCGGAGAACCAGAAAGCGCCGGACTGGGCCCCACCGAACACATGGAAAAGGGGAATTCGCTCAACATAATTTCCACTCTTATCGTTTCAAAGGACCTTAGTTTTATTTCTGCTTTTAAAAGTCAGAACCTGGATACAGCTCCAACAGCACGTGGGTCGGCAGACCTTGGGGGGCTCGCCCCCGCACCCCGTGGCACACTCACCTTTGCCCCTCCTCTCATCCTTGAAGCCCAGAGTGGTGAAGCCAGGGAGCAGCTTGCTGGAGAGGGAGCTCAGGTCCACCGGGTGGGTCTCCTCCTCTGCGGGGAGACAGGCTTGAGCGGGGCTGCCGGAGCCCCGCACGCATGCACAGCGCACACTCACCTCAGCAGGAGTGCTGGCGGGCGGGCTCTCTACAAAGACACCTAAGACCACAGCGCCAAGCCGGCCCAAGCGCACTCCGACACCACCTCAGCCACCGCAGTCGACAGGACGAAAACCCTGAATGCCCTGACGCCGGCAGCATACATTATTTCCCAGCTGACCACGGAGCAGCTTTAAGCAGCGCTGAGCGTGCTACAGTGGCCGCGACGTGCCTGCCTCTGGACTCCCGCCCGCCTGCTCCCTGTGCAACACGCGTGGGGTCTTCCGGTCCCTGCCTCAACCTCGCCGTCCTCCTTCTAGGCTGACTGCCGACCGATTCGCCTGTTCTCTGGCCAAGAGCACTATGCTTCGGTCCGGCTAGAGGTGAAAGAGGCTGGTCACTACGCCCCGTGAGCATCAGAGAACACTGAGCAAACCTCATGTCGAGGGCTGGGAGAAAGAACACGCCATGCACGCGCGTGGGGCCCAGGGGAGTGTTTCATTTCCCACACGTACGTGTTCAAATTCTGCAAATTCTGCTTTTCTTCAAAAGTCAAGGCCCTGAAATCTCTTTCAAGGAAACGGAAAAGTACAAAGTACATTTTACAGACCGTAAAGACGGCCTTGCAGCCAGGGTGGACCCGCCATTACACCTCCTTCGACACATTCCTTGATGTGGTCATGGAGTGGGCCTTCCCTTCTAGAACTCACGTGAGCCGCCGGCACCTCATTCAAGCTTCAGGGTAGAGCTGGGCACCAGTCTCTGACAAGGTAGCCCCACCCCCAACTTGAGAGGGACACCCCCGGAAGCCCAGCCCCATGCCTGCAGTTCTGCAAGAGTGCCACTCCAGTCCCGTGGCAGCGCCTCCGCCCCCAGTGGACAGCCACCCTGGTCCCTTCACCAGTGTCGTGAGGGGCCTGCAGAAGCGGGGAGCCAGACAGGTTTCTCACACGCACGTCCCACTGGCGTCACACACTAGAGGGACGCTGCACATCACACACAGGCTACGAGATTACACTTACTGGCCGGGGCCAGAGATCAGACCAGCGCGCAGGCCGGAAGGAAAAGGGTCCCGAGCAGAGCCACTCACCGTCGGCGTCTGGCTCGGCCGCGTTGACCACGCTGTAGAGCAGGCTCCCGTCTCCGCCCTTCTTCAGGTAGCCCATCTGCAAGGAAGCAGGCCTGAGCGCCACGCCGAGTGACAGCCCTGAGTTCCGACAAAACAAAGGCCTAGGACCATGGCCTAGCTGCACGAATCCCGGAAAGCCACGAAGTTTACTTGCGGCTCCGTGAACAAGACCACAGCAGCCCCCCGCCCCCTTCCCTAGAGCTGAAGACCCCCGTGCAGAAGACGACGTGCACAGCAATGCTGTGACAATGCTTCTGGAAGGCTCTACATGGCCCTTTCTAAAAAGGGGCTTTTGAAAGAAAAAACTTTACAGAAACAGCTTTTTATGGTAGATCAGAAACTTCAAGAAGATGAGTCAGAACAGGACACTGGCCAGCAAGCGTCACGTTATCGAGGCTGGCCTGGAGGCTCCATCCCCAGAGCCTGTGGGAACTGCCTGCACTGACCAACCACCACGCTAGCCTGGCCCGCCTCTGCAGGCCACAAGGAAGGTCAGGAAGAGGAGGCACCGGCACGTGGCATGTGTGGGGAGGGACACCCATCTGGTGGAGCAGCCACCCGGCGGGGGCGGGGAGCCTGGGCCCAAGCGGGGTGAGTAGGGCGTGGGGGAGATGAAACCAGGGGACGAAGCGTGGAGCCGGGCTGCTCACTGCCCATCAAGCCGAGCGGGAGGATGGGAGCAGCCCGGGGACACCGAGGGGGCACCAGAGGTCTCGGGGCGCACGGTTCTTGGTCCGTCTGGGTCCCCCAGAAGCTGTATGTGTGTAATGGCTTTTCCTAGCTCTGTCCACTGAGGACCACGCCCAGCACCCTGGTCTGGGTGTCCAAGCACCATCCTCCAGTAAGGAAGCCAGGCTCCTTGGGGAAACGGCTGACACACACAGGCCCACAGACCAGCGCCAGCCACGCCAGGAGCCTCCGAATGCCGAGCAGGCACGTTATGAGCAAGCGGGGAAGAACAGGTGAAACTAATCTTAACAGGTTTTATATTCCAACACATCCAAAAAAATCATCATTTCAAAATCCTTTCCAGTCTAACGTGTTTGACAGACTTTGCACGTAAAAAAAATAAAGTTCCAGCAAGTTCTTATACAGACCAAGTGTCAAATAAGACTTTAAACCTATCAGATAAAAAAACATTAAAATTCCGTCGATGTCCATTATGTGACCACTAGAAAGTCTGAAGCTGCACACGTGACCTGTGCTGTCTCTGCTCGAAGTGCTGGCCCAGAACACCTTCTGGGGTCGGGGGGAGGTGCCCAAAAGGAGGTGGGGCCTCCTCCCGAGGACCAGCGGCCCGCTGAATGGGCTTCTACCAGCCATACCTGGTCAGACCCACGAGGGCTGCCAGGGCACACGGAAACGTGAGTACACAGACAACGGGGTTAAGCTGCGGCAGAGGAGCCTGGCAGGGTCAGCCTCTGTTGAGTGACAGAAGTTGACACACCTCTGATCCGGTGTCTGCCCCCAGAGGACTCCCTTACCCCAGGAAACGGGCCAGCAGGCTACGACGCCTGAGAGGACGAGGGCCTGACCCCGACCATAGCATGTATACTGAGCTGCACCCTCCAGTGCCAAAGGCTCGCCCAGGCCAGCGAGGGGGCTGACTAGACAGTCTCGGCACCCTAACGCAAACCTACTGGTTCTGACGGCTGCGCCGCTACCCTGGCAGAACACGCCGCCGCCTGTCGGGGACCCCTACCTTGCCGCCCGGAAGAAGCCGGCTGACCCTGTCTCGCGCCTCATCGGCCGCATGCTCCACCAAGGCCAGCACGTGTTCTTCGGCTGTGCTGTCGGTCAGGCTGCACGCATTCCCTTCTGGCTCGAACATGCAGCTGCAACCAGGACACCACGAGTCACCCGGAGGCACGCAGCACACGCCACTCCCACCCCCCGCTGTGGCCAGTCCCCAATGTCCCCGAGGCCACGCAGAGGGCCAGCACGAGTGGCACGAAGTGCTCTTTCGCTCCCTGTCCTTGCAGTGCTAACCACGGTGAAACAAGCCGCTCCCGTGAAGACGGAGAGAAGCGCGAGGCGCGGAAACCTCCACGTTCCTCACGGCTCAGCTACTCTTCGGTCGCTTTACAAACACGAGAAACGTCCAATGACAGGAGCCTCATTAGTTAGAGCAACAGTCAAGGTGCCATCAAAAAAAGCGACAAAAATCCCATGGAGGATTAAGGCGCTGGTGGCAAGCTGGGATGGGGGTGTGGGGCTGCACATGGCGGGAGGGCCCGAGGGACGCCGACTTCGGCAGGCGAACCCCAGGTTCCACACCAAGGAGTTCTGGATTCAAAGAGCTGAGAGGTGCTGGGCGCAGCCCCTGAGGGAGGTAGCTTCTGCTGTGGAAAGTTCTAGAAGTTGGTGGGCAGGACCCCTCCAAGGGGCCACGAGGGCAGGCCTGCCTGGGGATTTGGGGCTACGGGAAAGCCGTTCCTCTGGTCCACGCTTACAGCCACGGCAGGGAGCTCAGGGAGCGTGTAAGAAAAGCACATTGCCACGCGTGCTGGCTGCCCAGCACAGCACGACTGTCCCAAGCCTGGGGCAGGTAAGCCGAGGTCACTAGCCCATGTCCTGCATATGAAAGGGCTTCTTAGAACTGAAGGGCCAACAAGTATTCACGAATCGCACACGTGTGGAAACAGCTGTGACAAGTAAGCAGCGGCCAGGCTGCAGGGCTGGACAGGTAGGCACGCCGTGCCACAGCTGGGACAGAGTGTGCGTCCAGCAGCAGGGGCTGTCCCAGCCCTTTGTCTCCTGTGTCCACCAGTACGACAGTGACTCTCCTCCAGGACACGCTACTGTGCTGGCTGCAGGGCGGTGGTGAGTCCACTCGCAGAGCGAGGGTCACACAGTAACCCACCACTTCCCACGGACCTGACCCTGGGACCAGCTGGCCAGCGCCTCCCAGTGGTGCCCGTGACGCCCGTCACCCACACGCTCAGGGTGGCAGGGAGGGATGGCCGTGCCCCTCTGAGCACGATGGAGGCTTCTGTGGAGCCACGTCCCCCCTGCCCAGCTGCCCCGGAGATGCCAGCAAAAGCGCTACGTGTCCGCCACCAGCTCACCCCGCAGCACCCGCCTTCCCGTGTGGGTGTCCGCCCCCACGGGCCGGCGCCCTGCCCTTTACCTGATGACTTCTCTACTCGGCCTTTTGGATTTCTTGGCAGTTTCTACTTGAACAGGCACAACTTCAGGAGGAGGGTCCTCGACAGCTGTATCTTCGTTGCCCAAAAGAGCTGCCTGCTGAGAAAAATCCATGTCCTGCATGAACGACATGCTGCGCTTCAGAGCTAGCAGCCGCTCCTAGAATCAGAAAGCACAGAGCGGCGCGGACTTTACCTCTGCCTCACGGCCTGGGCGCCGTGACGATGGGATGCGTGGGAATGGCCACAGCCTCACCTGGCCTAACAGCTAACCTTCCATGCGCTGCAGTGGGGCGTGGTCATGGGGTCAGCACCAAAGGGTGGCAGCCAACTGGCCAGCGAGCGCTCAGAGCTGGCAGAGGGGAGCCGGCCAGAGGGCACGGGGCTGCGCCTCACCTACGGGCCCACAAGGCACTGGTCCTAGACATGTGACACATGCAACCTGGCACAGGGACAGACCTGGGGAACCACTCAGGATGGCCAAGATGTCCCAGCTGAATTGCGTGAGGCAGCCACACAAGCGACACAGCCCAAAAGGCTGGCTGCCATCCAGTGAGATGGATACCCAGGCTCGAGATCAAGAGACCCGGAACTTTCCACCAACCCTAAAGGAGACGTGACAACCAGGTCATGATCAGGAGGAGGAGTAGGAGCGTGCCTGGGGGAGAGGGACATGGTGAGGCAGCCTGGGGCGTCTACCCTAGAGCAGAGGGGTCCACACCGTGGCCAGGGACAGATGGGTGGAAGCGTGTCGTTCACTGAGTGTGAGTTTCTGTCTGGGCAGAAACACGTGCAGAACTCTCGCTTCCATGGCCCGCGCTGTCCGTGGGCTTCTTACTTTGCTCATCATCTTGAAGCCTGCATGCAGGATCTTCTTGGCTAGCTTATAGTACACAGTGTCTGGCCTGTTGTACGTCATTGCGTTATCACACATCAGCTTGAAGTCTGCCTGAAAAAAGAAAAACAAATCATTGAGCTTGAAACCACACAGATAACAGCAAAAAGTTTGGATTCCTGTCAAAGGGACAAAAAGAAGGGTCTCAACGGGAAACAATTAAATTTGGGTCTTTGATTAAATAAAAAAAAATCTTTAAACTTCTTTCAGAGTTTTTGTAACTGTCCATTGGTCTTTACTTACATGAAATAGCCTTGCTAAGCCTAATGAGCACTCTTCGTGAGGAAGATGGTAGCTCCCCGCTTCCTGTCTCCAGCCTTCCCCTCCCCGGGAGGGGCGCAGATACAGCCAGGGGCAAAGACCAAGGACCAGGTCAAGGGAAAGCCTAGGGCTGGACCGAGAGTGGGCGGTCCGGTCCTCCACCTCTGGGATTTCCCCACAGAATTTACATTTTCATCCACAGGTTGTTACTCTAGCGCTACTAAAAAGAGCCTCCCCTTAAAATAAAAAGTGTCACTGAACAACAATTTATGTTAAAAGTAAGTTATTTAAAACACCAGCATTTTAATATCCTAACCAAAATTTAACACGCACCTGTCATAGGGGAATTAGACATCAGGATGACAATGACCACTGAAGCCATTTGTCAATGTAGCACATGCTATCTGGGGACCTTACCAAGTCACTGTGCCAGTGTCCCAGGGCCAGGTAGGCCTGAGGCCGTGAAGCCCCAGCGCAACACAGGTCCCAACTGTGTCAGGGTCAGAACTCTCTCGAAGACGAGAGACAGGTGGACACTGCCCACGACCTGGCTGTCACTATACGAGAACTCCCAGTCAGGGAGCGGAGGAGTGAGGGCACGGACACTGTTCGCACCTGCCCCCTGGTGCTGTCACTGACCCCCTCTGAAAACTCTCCTTCACTCCCAGACTTTCGGCCCGCCACGCTGTCCCCGCAGGGCAGCAGCCCCTTCCAGTGACGTCTCCGGGAAACATGGAACGCTAACAGGCCTAAGAAAGAAACCCAACAACGCCTTTTCCTAAATGACACTACTGCCCGTGTTGCAAGAATTCGCTTTGCTTCTCCCCAGGATTTCAAAGCCAACCAGCAATTTCTACCTCGCACAGCCAGTGCTAAGAGTTAGTTAAGAAAGTGCTCAGACATTATAAGAATTTATTATTCTAAAACCCAACTCCCAGTTACTCTAAGACAAAACTAAGAATTAGGAAAATGATATTTCTAAAAACACCCATTCTGGACTAGGCCACATCTTTGCTTCACCAACCGTGTCCCATTTATGGCAGCACAGTAACTTCAAAAAATATGGCATTTCTAATAGCACGTAACGTGTGGACCAGCTTCTAGACCAAAATAGAGGAAATTACAACCGACCCATTTCCCCGGCTCTGTGAAACATCAGCTCGAGCGCAGAAGCACCTGCGAAAACGTGCCACGGGGACGTGAGACGGATGAAGCGTGCGCTGGACGCAAACCAGTGCGGAGCCTCCTGAGACCTGCTCTAGGGACTGAAATCAGTTTACCTTGAATTCCGTGACTGACTTGTATTCATTAGCTCCAATCTTGTCCTTCATTGTGCCAAAATCCATGGGGTGTTTTATTATCATCGAGTATCCAGGAGCAATTGCATCCGTGACAGGAAAAGCAAAAAATCCATGAGGATCTTTTCTGAAAACAAAACATCTTTAAATTGAAACTAGAAAACTAAAATCTAAATTCCGAATGACACAAAATCCTTCACAATAAAAATCTGATGCAATTAACCAAAGTTAGTTTCTTACAAATAAAAAATAAGTTTACGCTCCTTAAAACTGTGGTAGGTGTTTTGGATATACTAAAAACTCCAAATCCAGCACCTGGCTCCAGCCGTGACATCCACGGCGCAGCATGACACCCCTCATGCTGACTCTGCGGACACCGCCCTCCCTGCTCTGCTCCCGTATGCCTGCCCGCCCTGTCAGACTGGGTGTTGCTGGTGAAGGTGAAGTGTCCGCTTCATAGGTCATAGGGTGGGGGCGAGAACACCTGAAAGACACCCGAATGTCCCCAAGCACGAAGTCTTTCGAAACACTCTTTACCTCTGGAGCTGGCGGAGAAAATGCTCTAGCAGTTGCTGAATAGGCGTGCTCTCATTTTCAGCTGATGATTTAAAAAGCAAAAAGATAAATAAGTAAATAATTGAACACAAAGAGTTTGCTCTCGCTTCTCTGGAGAGCTCCCATTTCACAGTGCACTTGTTCTGAGGTCCACTTCCTATTCGCCCAGAGAATGCGGGCCGGCGGCACAGGCGCTGCGGCAGCTGCGCTGTGACGACGCCTGGGTCACAGTCCTGATGTCACCTGTATTATAACTTTCACATCGCTCTAGTAGACTGATATCTCTGGAAACAGATGACAGCCTGTTTACAACATTCTACTTTCAGTAACGGTATTTTTGTTTATAAAAGCAGTAATTCTCAATCGCTGAAAACGTCAAATACTAGGAAACACAGCGTTCCTACACATGATGTTAACACCGTTTTCAACCAGTAGTTAGATGAAGATTCATCTGGTGAATCCGGTTTATGTACACGTTTGTCACATTAAGATCAGAGACAAGTTCTATTTAGAAATAACTCCAAGAACAGTTTTCATATTTTATTTTCACATTGAAAACCAATCAGATCTGCTTCAGCCTCAAAGAGCGTGTTTGTGTAAAACTAAATTAACACTGGCAGCAAGCTGCACTTTTTTTCCTAAACTGGAAATTTAATGACGAGGTTCCAATAGAAACTAGATAGAAAAGTAAACCAGATCCACTCTTGGCTCCCACGAAGCTCAGCTGCGTGGGAAAGCGCACCCACGCATCAGTCCCTAAACCCGAGTGCGCCAATATCCCTCGAGACAACGCAGAGCTACCACTCATCGGCCTGTTTCCAGCCCCGATCACCACTGGGCCTGGTACACTACAGATGAGGGAGGGAGGCTGTGGACATGGAAGCTGACCCTGGCTTCACCAACCAACGCATCACCTGAGCCCTAAACTCTGGATGCGCCCGCTCATTTGTAAGCCGCAGACGATACGTGCACAGGGTCACGAGCACGGCGGCTACGTCTCTGGGCCCCCATGCAAAAACACAGCTTCCAGTGACTGTAAACGCAGTCCATCTAGGTCCCCCTAGAAGCCGTATGTTCGTAACGGCATTTCCCAGCTCAGTCCACTGAGGGCCACACCCAGCGCCCAGAGTTTAGCTTTCTGAATGCTATTCCCGTTGAAGATCAGTGGGGGGGGGGGTGGGATACCAGTATTGCCTGTAAGTAGCTTTAAGCACACTGGGAGTTTTGGCGGGGGAGGGGGAAGGTACCGGGTGTGCGACCTCAAGCAGGTCAACTGGACTCAGCTAACAGTCACCAGCAACCGAATTAACTTTGCAGACACGTTCATTCAATGAACTATTGTGTGCACCTAACCTTCTCCTCCCCTACGTGCCCAGCTGCCTGAGTCCCACCGCTCAGCGTGGGGTGACTCACACGAGGGATCCTGCCAGAAAACGGCGCCACTCGCCATGATTGCCATGAGATACTTCCCGCCTCCCCCAACAAGAAAAGAAACGCCTGAAGGGCAACCCCCCGACATCCAGAACCTCGGAGTGATGTGACCCTACACAGGTCAGAAGGTTCCAGAAGCTCCTCTGGGGGAGCCGACATGGCTCCCAGGGTTCCTGGAGGCCCGAATAACTGAGTCCAGCACCAGCCCCCTCCCACTACGATGAGCCTCTCGGCTCACGGGCTTAAGGAAAACGGCGAGGAGCCGCAGTTGGCCAGCCCCGCTCTAGATCAAAGACGACAGTGAGAACCTCAGGGCCAACTACACCTAACGCGAGGGCCTGGAAGAGAACACACTGGTCCTTCCCGCCTTTCTGTACTTCTCCCCAAAGGCCGAAAGGCACGGTGCCGACCACAACTTTCCAGTGACAAGCTCCAAGGCAGGCTCTGAAAATGCCGGCACTCACCTGGCTGTGTCCGGCACGCTCGGACAGGCCGATCGGGGGGCGGCTCCACCTCCACCTTCTTCCCAGGATCAAAGTCGTCGGCCTCTCCCTCTGTGTCACAGTGTTCCTTTTCCCGTTTCCGCTTCTTCTCCTCCTGTGAGATGAAGGCGGCGAGAGCGATGCAAGGTTTTAAGCGGATCTGCTGTTTCTATGGGAAAAGCCCTCAGCCCAGACTCCTGCCCCTGCGAGAAGCGCTGCTCGAGGAGCCCGAAGCGAAGCGACCGCCTTCTCGGTCTGCGTTTTGCTACAGATAGGACCCCCGTTTGCTAAGCCCCCGCTGCGCCCGTCCTCTGCCCCCGGGGGTTTCGGGGCCACCACGCTGGCCACCACTTTCACCTTTCGCTTCCTCCTTTCTTCGTCGTCCAGGTATTTCTCCTTCTCGGACTTTTTCTTCTTCTTCTTCTTCTTTTCTCTGTGCCTCTCCCGCTCGTGGTCTGACCTATCATCGTAGTAACTGGAGTCGTGGCCAGACCCCGAGAGTTCAGTCACTTCGCTTCCTCCCACCTTGAGGACTAGCTTCAGGGGCTTCTCCAAGGGCTTGTCCGTGTAATCTGCAGGGACAGAGACGGCGGCTCTTACACAAGTGCTTAGAGGGAACACCGGCACCCAGCTGTGGCCCTTGTGTGGGTGTTCCGGGAGCCCAGAGGCCCAAGGAGGAGGGCCTGGTCCCCTAAGGTGGAGCACGTGAATGCCAAAACATCGGGGACCGACAGCTGAGCGCTACCTCCCCTTCCTTCTCCCGGCGTGTCCTTCCCCCTCACCACCCTCAGGGAGCTAGAGGGGTCGCTCCTGCCACTGTGTCAGGGCGAAGGCACAAGGCGGGGGCCGGGACCCGCAGCCCGACCCCGCACCGCCAAGCCCCTGGCTGCGGTCCAGCGGGTCGGCCGGCACGGGAACGAGCGGCTGCAGGACCAGGCGCGGGCGGGGGCGCTTCTCCTGGAGGCCGGGCCAGGGCCGCCTCGACGCCTGGCCTGTGCCCAGGACGCGGGCGCTGGGCCGCCCGAGCGCTCCGGCCCCCGCCCGCCGGCGAGGGCGCGAGCCCGGGACACGGCCCGCCGGCGCGAACGCCCGCCCGGCGCGGCGTCACACAGCGCGCGCGGCCTCACCCTCGTACGACGAGCGCCACTCGGCCTTGTGCTTCTTGTGCTTCTTGCCCATGGCGACGGCACGGCCGGGGCGCGGGCCGAGGGCAGCCGCGAGCCGGGCCGGAGCCTGGCCACCGCCCCACGGCCCTGGCTGGCCGCCAGCCTCGCCCCGCGGAGGTCGCCGGGCCGCGCCGGAAGCAGGCGCCGCGGCCGGAAGTGGCCCCGCCCCGCCCGCCGGCGCCGAGGAGAGCGCTTCCGGGTCAGGGGGCGGCGCGCGGCGCGCGGCGGATTCAAAGCGCGGGCGGGGCCGGCGGGCCGTGAGGCGGCGCTGGCGGCGCGCGGCGTGAGGCGGCGGTCACGCTCCGACCAGGTCCCCGCTGCTCCCGGCGGCCGCGGCGCCATGGACCAGGCGGTGGGTGACCTGAAGCAGGCGCTGCCCTGTGTGGCCGAAGCGCCGGCCGTCCACGTGGAGGTGCTCCAGCGCGGCGGCAGGTGAGCCGGCCGCGCGCCCCGGCCAGCTGGCGCCTGCGACGGCCACACCCGCAGAGCTGTCGGTCCTCGGGGAAGTGTGGGTGATGTCCTTGGAGCCAGCACCCCCCCCAGGTCCCCCGACGGCCACTCCTGTGGCCGGGCGTCCCGTCGGTCCGGAGTGACCCCTCGTTAGCGCCTTGGGGAGGGTCCGGCACGGCCGTGTCCGCCTTCACCGGCCCTGAGGGGCTCTGAGCAGTATGTAAAAGTGACTGGTGGCCCTGCGGGGCGAGCTGCGACGGCGCCGGGAAGGCACACCTGGTGATCTCGAATGGCCTGGCCTGGACCACGAGGTGGGCCGAGGGGAGCCGTGGGGCCATCAGCAGGGCTTAGGTTTTCTCAGTGGGCTCCCAGGTCTGGCACGTGTTAAGGCAGAGCCCTGACCTGACTCCATGGCTGTAGGAGGGGTCCTTTTCCTTAACGATAGTGTAGCCCGGTGCTGAGTACTTTACTGCCCGGCCCATTGCCCTGACTCTTGGAACAGACTGACCAGTCTGCATGGCAGCCACTGTAGCAAGAACTCCTGCTGCTACCCCCCGTGTGAGGGACAGTCGTGTCCCTGCCCTCCGCCTGCTCCCTGAGGTCGCACTGCCAGCAGGCCCACCCCTCTCGTCCTTTAACTGATGCACGTTCTCATACATGCCCTGATTTTTGTTTTCTTAACTGTTAGTATCTCATTTTTCAGTTTAGAACTGATGTGTTTTGTGTGTTTGCCTAGCACCGCTAAGAAAGAAGACATAAAGCTGAGTGTCAGAAAGCTGCTCAACAGACATAACATTGTGTTTGGCGATTACTCATGGACAGAGTTTGACGACCCTTTTCTGACCAGAAATGTGCAGTCTGTGTCTATCGTTGACACAGAGTTAAAGATTAAAGACCCACAGGTATGCAACTAATTCCCAACGCCCAGCAGCACTTAAGTTTCAGCCGAGCAGGCGCCCTGATCTTATAGGTTTGCTTGGTTTTTGCTCCTTGTCACAGCCGATTGATCTGAGCGCGTGCACTGTCGCGCTTCACGTCTTCCAGCTGAATGAAGAAGGCCCCAGCAGTGAAAATTTGGAGGAGGAGGCGGAAAACATAATTGCGGCGAATCACTGGGTTCTGCCAGCAGGTGCGTGCGACAGTCGCAGCAGGGTGAGCGTGCCGTCTGCCAGGCCGGGGCACGGCGCGTGCTGCGGGCTTGCCACGTCCGTCCACCGAGGAGGCTGTGTCCACTTGTTTAGTAGGATTTTAGGGCGTTTTCTGACATGGAAAGTATACCGCAAAAGGGGAAAGTAGAGATTTCCTTTGGACGGGTCCCTAACAGATGGACAAGGTGACCGTGCTCTTCTTCCCTGCCCCAGCAGTCAGGCCTGCTCGACCACTCATTCCTCTTGCCTTCTTCATGCTTCTCCGTGGACTTGCCAGCAGGTTGTAGCAGACAGAGTTCTGGGGTCAATTCAGTCATCGGGTTTCACGCGTGACGTCCTGATGCTGGACCTGAGCGGCCCCTCTGCCCTGCCCACGCATCGGCCTGTGGGGCGCGCAGCATGTGCTGTGCGAAGGCATAGGTGTACAGGACAGTTGCGCCTAGTACCGTGACGGGAAGGTACCTCTTTCCCAGTTACTTCTCTGTCGGAGGTCCTTTGGACCTGGCATTTATTCTGCATCTGTCATTTTTTTAAGTAAAAATTTTGATTTCTCAAACTGAAACTTCTTTATAAACTGAACTCTGTAATCAGAACCTTCGCCTAGCACGCATGGAGCCGTGGAGAGCGTCGCGTAGGCTCTAGACAGGTCCAGCGGGGAGTCGTGACGCTTGCTTTCCTAAAGTTAGGTTTTTAATTTCTCTGACAGCTGAATTCCATGGGCTCTGGGACAGCCTGGTGTACGACGTGGAAGTCAAATCTCACGTAAGTTGTACTTTCTTCCCCAAGGCCCCGTTATCTGGAGTAAAATCATTGCCGTGTCGCTCCAGCACCTCGGAGCCCTTTGACTCGATTGTGCTTTGGAGACCTGCTCGCTGCCAGGAGCTCGCATCCTGGATGTCTGTTCTCTGGGGTTTCTCCCAAGTGGAGTTGGTTTCTGGGACATCCCCTGAGGGGAAGAAGGAGGGTGCAGAATATGAAGACAGCTTCAGTTGGGTTTCACCCTTGGAAACCCATCGAGGTGGAGGGGCCGGCACCACGGGGCAGACAGCAGGTGGGCAGGATGGAGCAAGCACTTCTGAACCGCCTTCAAGGAGAAGGGGCCTTCTGCATGCTGTGGGGGACACTGAAGTTCGTACCGCATCCCCCGTCCGCACAGGCTGCTCTAGGCACCACGGGAAGACACAGGAGTCCTGGCTGCTGTCACCTTCGGTCAGTGTGCCGCGTGCTGCCCACTGCCGCGCTGGCCCTAGGGATGGCACCTACTCCTACCTGATACGTCCCTCAGGCTTTCTTGAATAAGTGTCTGTGTTTATCTTTTGTGCCTCCAACAGTAATGGCCAGTGCCGAATCGCGTCGTTTCAAGTTCTCTGATCAAGGAAGTGGCGGGGGCGGTCGCCGCGGGACACTCACGAGGGAGCACGCTTGGGGGGACCTTTGCCTGTCGGCACCTTTATCTGTGTTTTCCTTTGTCCCCGCAGCTCCTCGACTATGTGATGACAACGCTCCTGTTTTCAGACAAGAACGTCGACAGCAACCTCATCACCTGGAACCGGGTGGTGCTGCTTCACGGTAAAGCTCGCGGGGTCCCGTGTGACAAGACCAGCTGTGTGACCAAGGCTTTGCCCATACCTCTGTCCTTCAGCGAGGGGTTATAGCACTTTCGTCTGGAGGGGCCGGTGTCCTAGAACGCTCTTCCGTGAAGCCAGAGTAGCTCACGTTGCCGTGGGCGTTTGCTGCCTGACCACCTGCCTCTGCCATGTGGCTTTTTCTGATAAAAAACTTTTCAGTTAACTCTTATTTCTCCAACTGCATAAACTCCTTGGGCTAGAAATTGCCTCGTGTTTCTTAGAGCTTCACTTCGTGAGTAGTAAACTATAAAAACTGCCCTTTACAGAGATTCTGTCTACTTCTCAAAAGAAGGTGGTGGTTATTTTTCTTAGCGTCACTGCATGGAAAGGAACCCAGGATACCCGAATTATGGTGAGGTGGGAGCTGAGTAACTAGCTTTTTGTGTCGGTTAAGGCTGTACGCTTGTGTACAATCTTGAAAGAAGTTGTGTCTTTTAAAAAGCAGCTACCCCAGCACGCTGTCGTGACATCAGGGCCAGAGTTAGCAGTCGATAGGTATTTCAATTAGTGAACTAAGTTATTTCCCATTTTGTATTTGTTACACGTTTCCTCTTTAGTTATAGAAAACGTTTGCAGAAAATCACTCGAACGTGTCAGCATTTTCTTTTCGATGCATTTGTTCTACATTGGTCACTTCAGAGCTTCTGTAAGGCCTTCTAGGTGACACAGCAAGAAGCCATACAAGCAAGGGCCCTCACCTTAGCCCTCTGGTTTGGTACGGGGTGCAGGCCGCATAGAAACAGCTCTGCTGGGGACGGTGCTGCTTGCTGTGGGCCGCAGGCATGGCACGTGTCAGTGCTTAAGAGGCTTGATGATCATCGAGAGGTTTTAAAGGAGCCTTAACGAGTGGATTTCACAGAGGACAGGCAGGAGGCTGGTGGTGAGGGTGGAGACCAGGAAATGCAGTGCTCACTCTGGGAGCTGAGCAAGCCCCTGGGCCCAGGGCCAGGCTCGTGTCCGGGCAGCGGAAGCTAAGGCCAGAAACAAGTTGAGTTCAAATTAAAATGTATCGGTGACATTTTATGGCACTTCCGCTGCCAGCAGTCTTCTTTGTGAGTTAACAGTTTGCCTGTGGTGACAGCAGTCAGAGCATTGGATTCTGCTCCTTACTTTGTGTTTCGTGAAAACTCAACTGCCACTATCAAGAAGTCTGTCGCAGCCCTGACCCACACACTTCTGCTTGGATCTTGTCACAGGCCCTCCGGGAACTGGAAAGACCTCCCTGTGCCGAGCGCTGGCCCAGAAACTGACCATTCGACTGTCAAGCAGGTAAACTTGGTGGTCTGTGGAGGGGTACGGCAGGACACTGTCCTCACCTCCTGCTCATCCCAGCGGAAGCTGCATTGTTGGTGACATTTTACATGAGTAGATCCCTCTCTTTCGGTGTAGACTGACCGATTTCTCTATGCTCAGCACAGTTTCAAGTTACGATTTTGATCCTTTTAAATTCGTGGAGACTTGCTCAATGGCCAGCGCGTGGTCTGTCCTGGTGACTGTCCTATGTGCATTTCAGAGAGCGTGCGTCTGCTCTCAGGCAGGGTGTTCGTGGTGTCAGCTCAGGGTGCTTGATTTCGTGCCGAGCCAGTTGGTCTGCTGTTCTGTCACTTTCTGGGGAGGAATGGCCAAGCCTCTAACGGTGGATTCGGCTGTTTCTCCTTCAGTTGCATCTGTTTTGGGGTTTATGGTTTCATCACATTTGGAAAATAGTTGCCCATTCTTTTCTCAGCTAATTTCCCTGCCCCCACCCTTTTCTTGAGAGCACATTCATTTGCACGTTAGCCTGCTTGGCAGTGTCCCGTGGGCCGCTGACGTGCTTTTTTGTTTCCTCAGGTTTTTAAGTTTTTCTTTTTCATTTTGGATAGTTTTCTGTAGTATCTAACTTGCTTTTAATTCCATTCAGTGAAAGTTTCATTTCTGATAGTGTATTTTCCGAGTTCCCATTTGGTTCCTTTTATACTTTTTATTTCTCTTACCGCCATGTTCTCGTTAAAATCTTCAAACAAATGAGTAGTAGCCGTTTTAACGTTCTTGTTGACCAAATCGTAATTATTATTTTTGTGTCTTTCTGTTGGCTGGTTTTTCCTCTGGTTATGGGTCACGTGTTTCTGGGGTTGGCATGTCCAGCAGTTTTCGGCTGGAGTAGACATTGCGGTTGGTAGGGTCTGGGTTCTCTAAAGACTACTGGCCTTTGTTCTGGCAGGGATTTCAGCTCCTCCTGATGTGGTGTGATCCTTTTGAACTTTATTTTTAAGTTTTGTTAGGGGTCTGGGTGTCGTCTAGACGTCTCAAGTGTGGCCCTCCTGGGTCCCATTGGAACACCTTGCGTGTGTAACAAGCACTCTCTGCTTTGGCCGTTGGGGACAGGGACACACCCAGCCTGTGCAAGTGCCCGAGCCACACAGCTCACAGCCCGGGGAGCCTCCTGGACTCCCCTGCTCATCCACGTCCAAGTTCAGCAGAGACGAGAGGGAGCCAGGATGACTTCTGGCAGTCCACCCCCGGGACGCTGCAGGCTCCAGCGGCCTCAGGCTTCCTTACCTCTTACCCCTGTCTCCAGCTCGGCACGGTGGCCAGGCTCTTCTTGGGTCTTCTCCAGGTGCTCCAGGGAGAAAGCTGGGGCGACTGCAGACCTCACCTCATTTCCCTGCCCGAGGCGCAGTCCTCCAGCACCTGGCGCCCAGCGCCCTTCACGGATGCCGCTTCATTGATTCCGTCCGGTTTTCTCACTGATAAGGCAGAGGGTAAATCTGGTACCTGTTACTCCAGTCTGGCATAGGAGAGGCGATCCTATGACATTTACTTTTAAATCTTTTTAAAATGTCTTGTTTTTTTGCATAGGGAAGTTGCTTTATTTCAGTCCTTTATTTTATGTAGCACCTTGGCCTTTGTCTTGACGTATAGAGACACACCTACATTTTCTAAAGATCTCTAGAGGCAGTTTCCTAAAACACCGGAGAGTGAGGCTCTTATTACCAGAAATACAGTTTTTTTCAGTACAGTCACATGCAGCATAATGACGTTTCAGTCACCAACAGACCGTGTAAGGTCCCAACGGAGCTGAAACAGCGCTGTCTCCTAGTGACTTGGGCCGTGGTACGTCGGAGTGCAACACACTGGTCACGTGTCTGTGGTGACGCCGGCGTAAGCAGGCCTCGTGCGTGAGCTGCCAGTCGCACGTACTGCTGTGTCAGTACATGATACTAGGTGACGAGGATGAGCGACCACACGCGTTACTGGCTCGTGTATTTACTGCACTCTCGGTCACTGCTGTGTCGTGTCCTCGCGACTCAGAAAAGTCTGCTGTGACAGTCGTGGCAGCCTGGTGCTCACCCCGTCTCGGTATCGTTTTCTCATGCTGATAGAACCCCGTCTGGTCTCAGTGTCACCTGCTGTCCAGGCTGGTAGCCCAGGTGTGCAGTGGGCTGTACCAGCCAGGTGTGTATGCGGCCTCCGTGATGTTCACACATCACCTGGCCATGCTTTTCTCAGGACGTGTCCCCTTTGTTAAGGGACATGTGACTGTACAAAGACCTAGAAATCTTGTGGCTTAGAAATGGCAAAAGGAAACCTCAGCAAGCCTTTATTACTCACTTCGTTTAATAACCAAAATGCGTTATGATTAACTTTGTTTAATATTCAACCCAACCCTTATTTTGCTAGGTTGTCTGTCTCCCGTTTTTCGTCTTTTGTAAACAGAATTAGTAAATGGTCTTTTCCCTTTGGTGATAGAAAGTCAGCGATACTTTATTTTATTGAAGTTTTTCGACTTTGTGTACAAAGAGCTAGCGTCGTTTCTGCGGTAACGTAGCGTCGTGACCATCCGCTTAGTGCAGCTGAGCGACGCCTGTGCCACCTGCACCCCGACAGGAGATGCTGGCTGCACACTGAGGCTGTGTTTCCGGACCAGACTGTGCTGGTGTGACAGGCGTGGCGAGAACCAGAGCCTGGCCCAGAGTTCTCAGGTGCCGCCAGCAGTCGTGGTGACCCGTCTCGCTCTCTTGGACGCAGCCAGGCAAAGGAAGGAGTCGATGATACTTTCCGAACGTCATTCTTTTTCTTCTGTGGACATGAGAGAAACAAGAGGACCTGGGAGTCAGCTTCTGTCCGCCTCAGTCTGGCCCCCCGTTTGATTCGTGTCAGGGCCGAGTGCGTCCACATCTCCCGGCCGCCTCCTGAGCGACCCGTGTCAGGCGCACTGCGGCTGTCCGAGCGTGCCGGGCTGCAGTCGCCAGTGTTTGTGCTGTCACGTGCTCGTGTTTTGTGGAAGGAGGAAAAAATGTTCAGCTCCTGCCAAAACTTGTGATGCTTCTGTTTTGGTTTGTTTGCCATGTTCATATTGGTAACGCTTTTTAAACTGAAATACAAATTGCAAGTAGATTAAAAGCAAAAGAGCTTGTACTCTTTAATCCAAACGAAGATATCTTTCAGTCTGAAGAGCTTAATTCACATCAACCAGAGCCGTCGGTTGCATCCTGTTAGATTTGTCACGCTTATTTAACGTGCAGGCTGCTAGGTACCTGGATTCTTTGTCAGTAATTATAACAAGTGAGTCATTCTCAACATGCTGGGCAGTTGAGAGATGCTGTGTTAAAAGCGGAAACGCTGCCTCTGGAGAAGCCGGGGGCGGGGAGGTTGGTTGGCGGAGTAATTATTAATCACCTTCCCTCTTTTTTTGTCTTAGGTACAGATATGGCCAGTTAATTGAAATCAACAGCCACAGCCTGTTTTCTAAGTGGTTTTCAGAGGTAAGTGTTAATGTTAATTCTGTCCTCAGGGCTGTTGACCACATAGTTGGGAGGTGTCCTGTGCATCAGACAAACTTTCCATGGGGCTGACCATGTGGCCAGAGCCACACAGTAACTCAGACCTTCCACTGGGTGGGACAGGGCCTTCTGCATGACCTGAGGGGGCGGGGTCCTGAGTTCCATCCTGGTCACACCCCTCAGCTGAGCATGCCCTCGGGGCTCTGAGCCTGCTGCCACCGATGAACCCAGGAGCTCAGCAAGGTGACGTCACACGTGCCCCTGACCTCTAGAGGGCTGGCAGCCGTGTCAGTGGATGGGAGTGGGGACAGGAAGGATCCATAATGGGTGTGCCCAGCTGGTTCGCCTGTGCGCGCCCATGACCCATCTCGTTCCTGTTCGTGAGGACAGCTGGAGAAGGGAGGACGGAGGAGGCAGACGGAGCGCATGGCCTTGGGCTGGGGTCAGTGCGGCTCGAGTCTCGGTGTCCTGGCGCGTGGAGCAGGGAGGGGACATTTGGATTGCAGACCTCGTTTCTGTGGTTCAGATTGTTCTCCAAGGGCCGTCAGGAGACGGTGGGCTTGTGGGGCCACTTGGGGTCAGAGCAGTGCCAGGCAGGGACAATGGGCACATGTGTCCACCAGGCAGCATGACGAGTGCAGGCCGACACTCAAAGTGTGTTTGGTTCCAGAGTGGCAAGCTGGTGACGAGGATGTTCCAGAAGATCCAGGATCTAATCGACAACAAGGACGCTCTGGTGTTCGTGCTGATTGATGAGGTAGGCGTGTGCGGACATCGGACCTGGGCCTGCCGAGGTTCGAGACTGGATCGCCCCTTGCTGTTGCCGGGGCACGACCTGCCCCCTGCCCAGTCCCCTGTGTCACACACCCTGTCCTTGGCATCCCACATGCTGAGCGGGCGCCGCCTACCCGCTCGCTCGCTCCGTTGGCGTGCCCTGTCCCGCGGGGCCAGCCTCACACTTCCTGCTCGCCTCTCCGTTCCCACAGGTGGAGAGCCTCACGGCCGCCCGCAACGCCTGCAGGGCGGGCACCGAGCCTTCAGATGCCATCCGCGTGGTCAATGCCGTCCTGACCCAGATCGATCAAATCAAAAGGTAATAGTCACGCTGTGGGCAGTGGGGGCGTGTCCTGCATAGGGTGTCATTACGTGACTATCGTGCGAGCCTCACCCTGGAGGGGACAGCCTAGCTGGGCCGCCAGCCTCACAGCAGGGACTGTCGTGAGTACGCAGGCAAGTGTAACTCCTGGCCCCGTGGGAACGTAGTCGTGTGTCTAGGCAGAGAGGAGGAACAGTATAAACGCGGTGTGAAAGTTAGCGTGTGCGTGTGCACGCGCGCGGAGGTCGGGGGCAGCAGGGGGCGCTGGAGAGAAGGGAGAGGAGCAGGCTGCGAGGTGCTCGCTCTGCATGCGTGAGTGTGCGCGTGTGAGCAGGGCGGGTGGCTCCGACCGCGGCAGGTACCTGAGCCTCCCTGTCTAATGAAAGCGCCGGAGATGGCGTGGGGTCGACAGGCAGCCTCAGCTCGACACCGCAAACCCGCCTTCTGCTTCTCCCCCGTCGTGGTCGTTGGGACCCGCAGCGCACACGCTCTCTGCTGCGGACGTGGCTGTAAAGGCTCTGACCACGAGCCCTTATGCGAGAGGTCCCAGAGGGGAGCAAGGGTCACCGACTCCGGCCGTCACTCAGAGCACCTCTGGCATTGGCTGCTGGCTCTTTTTCCACTTTCGAGGTGGCACGTGCTAAACACTTTTTAAGAATTCAGGGCTTTCCTTTCCTGAAGTGTTAAAATGGAAAACAGCTTGGGCTCGGTGAGCACTCACGCCGCTCACGCCGTCAAGGAGCGTGAGAGGGAGAGCGAGCACGGCCGTGCTCGTGCCTCGGTGCTGCACGGCCACGGGGCAGGCCCAGGGCATGTGCTCCGTGTCCCCAAAGCTAGTCCAGCTGTAGGGAGTGACTCCTTACGAACCTGACTCACGAGGCAGCGCTGTCCAAACCAGAACCCCACCTGCTCTTCGCGGGACTTCCAGCCCCGCCAGCCAGAGCCGTGCTTGCTCTCCAGTCTCTGCTGCCCGCCGCTGGACAGCATCGCTCAGGCGGGCATTCGAATGGAGACGGCAGCCACCTATGTCCTACTGAGCGCCACTGTCCCCAGCCTTCACTGCCGTTCCCCACTGGAGCATGTCTGGCTTCTCGGTAGTGGGTTGACTGCAAGAGCCGCTCGGTCCTCGCCCCGCTCCTGTGGGCAGGCCTCGCGGGAGGGGCGGCCCGCCCGTTGCTGCGCGGGTCCCCTGCGTGCTCCTGGCCTGGTCTCCACCCCTGCCCCTGCCCCTCTCTACCCCAGCGCTCAGTCCTCCCTGGAGTTTCCCACGGCGTCTGACTCCCACCCTCTCCTCTGCCTGTTCCTGCTGCCGGCGTTTTCCCGCCGTCTCCGCCGGGGCCCTGCACGGCCCGTGCACAGCTCTCTGTCCTCTGGTGTCACTCACAGTTCCGGTGGGGGAGTCCCTGTCACAGACCTGCATGTCCACTGTGACCACACGGCAGACACGCTTCCGGGCTGCTCATTCGGCCCTGAAACCCCAACTTTCTGGGTTCCCGCGACACTGATGTCCCTGCCGTGCACCCACCGCTCAAGGCGGGACGTGTGGTCACCCTGACACTCTATCACCGGGGTGTGGGCTCGGGAAGGAGAGACACACAGACCTCTGCTCTCATCTTCCTCGCTCCACACTGCATCCCATCCTGGTGCGGGCCCCTCGCACACCCACCCGCTTCCTAACCGAGCCCACGCTGGGACGCGCCTCACCCCACCAGGCTCTCCTCTGCGTGCCCGCCCAGCCTCTGCCCCAGCCCGTCTGCCAGCCCCTGGGGCCCACGTGCTCCTGCCTCTGCCCTCACCCGGCTCACCCTGCTTACCTGCTGCCAGAGCCCAGGTAGGCCGATGCTCCAGGGGCCCCACCACACAGCCGCCTGTGGCCCGTCTGAGCCGAGCGTGGGCCGAGGGCAGCGCTGCCACGTCCCCTGTGCCCCAGCCGAGCAGCGCACTCCCCTGGGCACCTCACGCCAGCTCTGGGCCAGCCTGGGCCAGCCTGTGCCGATAATGGCCCTCCTGGGGAGTTGAGAAGCTAGGGGGGAAAGCGGCCGGCAGGTGGTGAATAATTCAGCTCCACAGCGTGTCGGGGTGATGATAGCTGTGCGACCAGCAGTCGTGTGGCTGTGGGTGCTGGGGCTCAGGAGATGGGGCCATCAGGGACAGCGCAGAGATGAGAGCTTCACCACAGGTGAAGGTGTCGAGGGGACCCTCAGTAGGCGTCTGCGAGCGCTTCCTGGAAGGCCGAGGGACGAGCGGAGCAGATGCCCTGCAGTGGCGCGCTGCGCGGGGCCAGGAGCCCGGGGCGCGGGGCCACGGGGGCTGCGTGCCAGTATCGGGACAGGGAGTGCAGCCAGCTGAACGATGGCGCCCGGTGCCTTCAAGGGCGTCTCTCCTGACACCCCTTGTGGCTGGGGCGTGATCGAGGCACAGGCCCGGCGTGACTGGCCCTCCCTCCACCTGCAGACACTCCAACGTGGTGATCTTGACCACCTCCAACATCACGGAGAGGATCGACGTGGCCTTCGTGGACAGGGCCGACATCAGGCAGTACATCGGGCCGCCCTCTGCCACGGCCGTCTTCAAAATCTACCTGTCCTGTCTGGAGGAGCTCATGAAGGTACCTCGACTTCCTTCCTCTCTGCCGGTCAGTGGGGTTCGTGCCCCAGCACAGCTCAGGACAGCGAGCTCCAGCATGCGGTGAGGGGCTTTGACATGGCCTTACCTGTCTTTTTGGGTTAAAAGTGATTTCAGTCATATGTGGCAGGTGGAGCTAATAGTCAGAATTATGGCCAAGGACTCAATGTTTCTGCCCCTTTGCTACAATACGATCGTCAGGCTTTTACCTACCTGCAGGTGGTGAGTGAGTAGGAGGGGCGTGGCCCGCGCAAGCGAGTCCTGGTTCTTGTGGCATTTGCAGGTGACCCGCTTCCTGGGCCTCAGGTTCCTCCCCTGAAAGAACAACAGTAGTGGTCCTGGTTCACTGGGGTCATCCTGACCGGAGGTCCTGGTTCACTGGGGTCAGCTTGACCGGAGATCATGGTTCACTGGGGGTCAGCCTGACCAGAGGAAATAGTTGACAGGAGTCATCCTGACCCAAGGTCATGGTTCACGGGGGGTCATCCTGACCAAAGGTCATGACTGGAGGTCATAGTTCATCAGGGGCCAACCTGACCGGAGGGCGTAGTTCACGGGGGTCATCCTGACCGGATGTTGCAGTCACAGGCGCCATTGGCTGCAGTGTTCACGTTCCTTTGGTCCTGGGCCCTGCGACAGCGTCACGCACAGCAGCCGTGAGTGCGGAAACGTTTGTTCTCTTGCAGTTTAGTCCAACAGGGACTTGCCATGTGCCTGGTGCCAGGGGCTCTGGATACTGGGGACAAGGGCAGTAGCCAGGGCAGTAGCCAAGCCAGCCAACAGATGGACGTGCACACAGCGATCATCGTAATGGCATCGCCGTGGCTGCTGGTGAGGTGGGGTCGACGACCCCCACAGCCCCACCTGGCATCGTGGATCTGGGCCAGCATCCCCGACAAGGACGATGCAGCAGCTGGGCTGGCGTGCACACACCGCCTGGCGTCTCCGTGGTCTGGCAGAGGGAGCGCGGCCCCGTGGGGCTGTGGCCCGTGGCGATGCCGTGGTGCAGTGCTGCTGGCTGGGAGCCTGGGCGGTGGCGAGTGCTGCTGTGGTGACATGCTCACGCTGTGCTGTGAACTGGGGGTGCTCAGCCACGTGCACAGACGTTGGGAGCTGAGCACATGGCCAGGGGGAGCTTCTTAGTTCGTAACGAGTTAGGCATTCTGATGCTGTTGTGGGGGGTTGGCCGGCCCTGGCCTGGAGGCCCTCAGCATGTGACAGTGGCCTTGTCAGTCGGCATCTGGCTGTCTATTGTCCACGCGCCTGCTGGACGGCGCCTGTCCATAGATGGGCAGCTGGGGCGGCCCTGGGGAGGCGCAGAGAGCCACTGGTGAGGTCAGAACACACCAAACAAACCTTGCCTGATTTTACCCACAACCCTCTCGGAACCACCAAAGTGTGTGGAGAAAGCCGTTCCTTCTTCCTCTCCCGGCTCCCAAACAGAGACAGCTCCTCTTAGGGTTCACTGGGGAGCATTGCTATGCTGCCTGACGGGTCGGTGCGTCTCCTCGGCAGTGAGCGTCCAGCATGCAGACGGGGTCTACCAGGCGACCCGGTCCTGTGTCATCTCACCAAGTGAAACAGCAAACAGACCCTCCCTGAGAGGCCGGCAAAGTCCTGGCCTCAGGGCCCAGCTCTGCCATCCGTGGGTTGTGACACGTCCTCGAAACTCAGTACTAGCTTGGGCTTCCTCCCTGACACGTGGTGAGGCCGTGTTTTGACCAAAAGCACAGAAGAGGCCGGGTCACTGCGGGCTTCTGAGGCGTGTTTTGTTGTCTGTCCTTTGAAGAAGCGTTGATGAGGGGGGCGTGTTGCGGAGGGGTGCGCGTGCACCGGCGCACCCATGGGAGGTGGCTTGCGCTCTCTGTCGCCGCCGCCCGGAGCTGATGTGTGCGCCCTGCCCGCCCCCACAGTGCCAGATCATCTACCCGCGCCAGCAGCTGCTGACCCTCCGCGAGCTGGAGATGATCGGCTTCATCGAAAACAACGTGTCAAAGCTGAGCCTCCTCCTGAGTGAGATTTCAAGGTGTGGGGACCTGGCATTGGTACCAGGAGCAGTCCCCTCGCTGTGGGGATGCGGCCGTAGATGACTGCAGCCGTCTGGGGTGGTGGTTGAGGGTCAGTCCCGAGTCATTGCACACAAGCTGGGGAGTCTCCTGACCCCTGGGGCCAGAGGACGGAGGTCAGTTGCCTTTCCAGAAATGCCACCAGATAACGGAAGGAAGTGCTACTCTTGTATCTGGAAAGAGACGTTCGAATTAAGGCTTCTTGGTGAATTAATGATTTCTTAAGAGTATTTGTTAAATTTTTATAAATTGGCAAGAAAACAAAAGGGAAGCTTTTGCTCCAATGAGCAAAGAAAGTCACTTCAGGGTCCTGTTTTCAGTGCAGCCCGGCTGCCCTGAGCCCCGAGAGAGACGCGTGGCGTGTCACCGTGGAGACTCGCTGGTGCCCGTGCTGTGGCCCGGGGCTGGTAGCACTTCCAGCATCTCAGATGGCTTTGGGGGCCAAGGCAAGGGGGAGGATGGAGCGGAGCCTCGAAGGGCAGTTAGATGGGATGAACGGGAGAGGGACCAGAAGGGCTGTGAAGCGCTGTGTGCAGGACCTCGTGGGCAGGCAGGGGTCGCACCGCAGAGACAGATGGCACGGGGGGAGCAGGGGCTGAATGCGGGGGTCTTCGTTCTGACAGCAGCGTTTTGTGCTCTGAGCCATGTGGAGGGTTCTGAGTGGAGGAACAGCATGAAGAGTGGTGTTTTTTAGTGACTTTTTGATGTCCATTAGGTTCAGAGGCTCATGTGGAAATCCACACACACGCAAAGCGGCCTGGCTGCGTGGGTCACTGTGCCACGGGCCGTGCAGCTGCTCCGCATGGCAGTGCCCTTGGGTGGCACATCCAGCAGCAGCTGAGGGGGATCCGCCCAGCGGCGGGAGAAGGGGCGTGTGCGGTGGGGCAGGGCCTGACCCACAGGACTGTCGCTGACGACACTGACTTGTTCCCTTCGCAGGAAGAGCGAGGGCCTGAGCGGCCGCGTGCTGCGGAAACTCCCCTTCCTGGCTCATGCACTGTACATCCAGGTGGGTCCCCCGGTGGCCTCGCTCGGGCCCCCTCTCAGCAGGGCGAGCCTCCTGGGGTGTCGCACTCAGGGCCGTCGGGCGTGGCCTTATCTCCCCTCAGCTCCTCAAGGGACGGGCTTCTGGGGCAGAGTGGAGCACAGGCCTGGTACCTTAGTGTGGGGCCTCCAGCCCTCTGGGTAGAGGTGGCCGGCCTGTCCTTGCCCACACACACCTCATGTGGCGTCATGAGCTCACGGCCCAGCCTCGGGCGCCCGCGCCCCTCTGCTATCTGCGCTGGGGGTGGGGTGGGTACCGCAGTGGCCCCCAGGGTGTGGGCCACCCCACGATGCCCGCGTGTCCTTGCAGGCCCCCACTGTCACCATCGAAGGCTTCCTGCAGGCTCTGTCTCTGGCGGTGGACAAGCAGTTCGAAGACAGGAAGAAGCTTTCGTCCCGCGTCTGATGTGGGCTCCGCCGCCCGTGGTGCCCGTGAGCCCAGCCGGGAGGCTGCTCGGCGGAGCCTCCACCGCATGACGGGCCTGCAGAGCCACGTGTCGCCACGAGGCGTGTGCTGTGCCGCAAGCTTTAACACGCGTGTTAGAAGGCAGGTGGCCTGTCGCAGGTGGCTTGTTTTAAAGAGCAATAGTTCACGTTCTGCTGTCTTTTTGTAAAGAACCGTCTAGGTGTGTTTATTTCATCCTGCCTCTGGTCAGTGGGACACAAAATGCTGACAATTTTGTTTGAAAGGAGGATTGCTAGAGTTTAGGGAAACAGCGGAGAAACTGCATCCCGTAACGGTGTGATCGTGGCGTTAAGAGTGTTCCCGTCACTCAGGGTCGAGTGGCTCCGCTGTCTGCTGTGGGCTCGCTCAGTGCGACGTTTCAGAAACCATCTAATGAAGAAAGAAAAGCTATTCCTGTGTCACAGAAGTTGAGAAAATTCTGGAGACAGCGTTTGCACCGTAGTCAGCCCCCTGGGACGGCGGGCCCTCGGCAGGCGGATGGCACAGGGCGCACCCTCCCGTTGCTCCCATGACGTTATCACGGCTCAGACCAAGGTTCACCTGAGCAGGTGTGAAAGCAATTGGCCAATATTGGTATATTCCATAGAACATGTTTATTTTGTCTCACGCCAAAATAAATTTCGTATTAGTGTTTTATACACATTTTTTAAAGAATGTGTTACCTTTTATGTGACTTTAAGTATTAAATTTTTTCCAGAACGTTCTCAGTTTGTTTCTCTTGTCACTCGCAAATGCTTTGAACTTTAGTCAGAAATGGCTCACGTGGCTTTTAGCCTGTGTTACGCGTTGAGGGTGAGTGCGGAAGGGGCCGCGCCCATTTGGGGGGCCCGCGTACACAGCCACGGGGCAGGGTTCCTGGGTCACCCAGAGGGTCCCCCCACTCCAGGCCCTGGCGTGGGCGGGTTTAGTCTCTGCCGACTGCTGTCCTCGCTCCTGCAGCTTCAGAACCAGATCCAGTGACTCCCGCCGTGGGGACCAGGACCTGGCTGCGGTCCCCTGAAGACCCTGAAGTGGGGGTGAAGGTGGTGTTTGTGGGTGCCAGGGCAGGAGGGGGCCACTCCATGCCCCAGTTTCGGGGCTGGAACAGGTGGGGACCGTGCAGCAACCTCATTTCACAGCTTTGCTTCTGAGGTGCGCCCTGTCCGGGTTCCCGGGTGGAAGGCAGGGCCTGGGGAGGAGAGGGGGGGACGCGGGGAGGGCGACAGCCAGGGAGGAGCCGGTGAGGGGGGCATGTTAGGTGCAGAAGGTCCGTCAGCTACTCCCTGTTACTGCCCGTGCTGCCTTCTGCTCATGACTCTCGTGTCCTGGCCTCTTGAGTTAGATGCTTAGCTCGTGGTGACTCTTCTCCTCCAGTATGAGCCTCATAAATTTCGCTCCATACCCACCCCACCCACGGGACCCGTGGTGCCCACCGCGAAGCCGCCACCCCCACGGAGGCTCCTCTGCCCCCAAGTTGTTTATACGTGTCTCAAGATTTCGGAAGTATTTCAAACAGTTATTTTTGCTATCTGTTTTGTTTCTTCCTCAAGTATCCGTAGGAATGCATGGATTTTTGAAAGTTCGGTTTTTGTAATCCATTATCGTTATTTCTGTTTTCCAAACGTCTCATGTAGCCAGTGGCAGCCATACAGAGATGGAGGAGGCTGGGGGGCACTGACCCCTGCTGGGAGGGAGGAGGAGAGGCACGGGGTTCAGTCATGGGGTGACGGGCCTGACCCCGCCGGTTCTAGGACACCTTGGCTGGCCCAGCCGGGGTGGAGGGTCCCGGACCGGGGTGGTGAGGGCCAGGTCTGGGGGTGACGGCAGAGCTGAGGGCGTCTGCTGGTGTCCGGGCGGAGTGAGGGGAGGCCAGGACGTGTCCCCTGCGGGAGGCTGCTGCCGGTCCTGAGGTGACAGTCGTGGGGACATGCAGTGGACTGCTGGAGTGGCACCCACAGCAGATGGCATGGGGGTGGCCGGAAATCCACATCTGGCGTCCCTGGGAAGGAGCCAGGGCTGTCGCTGGGGACACGGCACCCCTCCCTCTCCAGACCCACACCTGTTCTCCGTCGTCTCACGATGCGCTTCCCACCGTTCCTGTTTCTGTCCCCCGTGCGGCGCCTTCCTCAGGGTCACAGAGGCGACTCCGCCCTCGGTCTCCACCCCGGTCCCTCGCGCTGCGGGTCTGAGCGTTCTCGTTCCGGGATCAGCACGTGTGTGCGGTGCATTTCTTTGACCCTAGCTTTTCCCTGAGGGGGCAGCAAACTGTAAAGCGTGCCCTTTGTCGCTTCTCCCCCTTGCGTGTCTCTCGCAGCTTTTTCCCTGCGTTTGTCTCTTTCTTATTTTGAAGTTTCCTCCAGAAATGTTTTCATTGTGGGTTTTGTTGGCAAATGTTTTGAAACCTCATGAGAATGTTTGTACTGTCCCCTCAAAACAGTCTGTTCTTTCAGCCCTTGCATGTTATACCTACTATCCCTCTGCTGTTCTTGCGGGATTTTTTCCCCACACTGCTGATTTCTTCCTTCGTCTTTGTAGGGGTATTTGTCAGACTTATTTCCAGTAACTTGTCTGTCTGTCCTAACGCTTCTGCTCCGGCTGTTTGAGCTTTTTCCTTTTTGTGAATTTTAAACTTGGGAGTTTCATTCCCTTGATGCCGAGCTCACCTTCCCCTGGAAGTGAGTTAAACGGTTTCTGGAAGAAATTCTTGGCCCCAAACCCCTGTGTCCATACACGGTGTCCAGATGCAGTCACAGTCCCCAGGCATACCAAGGACCAGATGGCCAGACACTGAGACAAAAGGACAAGACAAACAGAATCAAACGCGATCACATATTGAACTTACTGGGTATGGATTTTAAACTAACTGTTGTTGATAAGGACACAGCAATATGACGAGATGGCCAGTTTCACGGGAGAACTAAAATACTCTTTTTGAAAATCAAGTGGAAATATTAGAACCAAAAGCTACGTTAGCTGATATTAAGTACTTGAAAGGTGGATTCAGCAACCGGGTCACTGAAATGGAAGAAAGGTCAGTGGAAAAAATCAAGGGCAACGTGAAGAAAGCTGAAAGGATTAACGTACAAAAGAGCACGACAACCCGTCCTGTGTGGGCGTCGGAGCCGCAACATGCACGGGTTGGGGTCCTCGAAGGAGAAAGTGAGGAAGAAGAAATAACAGGAGAAACGCGGGCCAAGAAGTTTCCCGCGTCAGTGACGGGCATCAAAGCGCGTGTGCGTGGAGCTCCGCAAACGTGAAGCGGGACACGGGACCGCCGGCCGCACCGGCGGCCGCACCGCCACCAGACTCAGAATGGAGACCAGGGGGAAGCTGCGAGCAAGCGCCGACCGCCGACTCCGCGCGAGGACCGCGGCCGCCGTGACGTGCTGCCTGATGCCGTTTAAGTCCTGGAAAAAATAACAGCTCCCCTAGAGTTCTACGTCCAGTTAAATACTTTTTGAGAATAAACACAAAGTTGAGATATATTCAAATGAACGAAAATTGGAAAAGCACGTCGGCAGCAATCTAAACGAAAATAAACGATACAGGAAAATTTTCAGGCAGAAGGGAAGTTATTTTCCCACCCCAAATGTTTAACAAGAAAACAGAGGAAACCGGTAAACGACAGGCAGCGTGAATGCACGGGGAAGCCCAAGTGGCTATGACTGAATGCAGCAATAACAGTACTATCTTGTAGAATTTAAATATACGTAAAATTAGGATACCAAACGGTAGCACGAAGGCCAGGGTAGGTAAATGGGATGAAAAGACCATAACGTGCTTGCGTCATCCAGAACCAAAAGTGCCAGCTCTACTACCGAGGACGCACGTGGGAAACCATTAAAAGATGAATAAAAATCGAATATGAGGAAAATAAGGAGAAAAATCGGACTAGTCAGAAAATGTCAGAGAAGGATAAAAAAGGATCAGAGGACACATTACACAGCAGACTAATGTAAACCGAAACATAAATGTAGCCTCGGTTATGCTAAAATAACGTAATCGTTATTACCTTCCATCATTAAGTTACATTAATGTTCTAATTCAAAGGCAGAGAGTGCCGGGCTGCATCACAAAAATGCAAAGCAAACTTCGTTCGTTCAGGGGACGCGTAAATGTGAGTGCACAGACACGGAAAGGTGGGAGATGGCACGCCGCGCCGACGGAACAAAAGTCAGGAGAAGCAGTGAAGATTCGCAAAGCGTGGTGAACAGATTTGACCTGCCTGCCGTGCTCAGACCTGCATCCAAGAGGTGGCTGCAGCGACGCTTTCTCCAAGTGTACGAGGCTCGTCAACCCGAAGCATGACCTGCGGGGCCAGTGAAGCCGCGGCCAGTTGTGTCGAGACAGCTCCAGTGGCACCAGACAGCATCGCGGGATGTGCACGTGTCTTGCCTTCTACCAACGTGAGGCTTAGTGAGGCACGGAGGCCAGTGTGTCACACGCAGAGCAGTGACGCCCAGGAGGCCGGAGTCCACTGCCGGCCCGCTGCCCCACGGGTCACTTGCTCCCCGTTCTCCTGCAGGCACTGCCCAGCGGGAACCCCAAGGAGGGACCTTTCCAGGACGACCTGTGTCTTCGAGGGTAAGTCCTGCTCCCCAAACTTCACAGACTACCCTGTACCCCACGACCAAAACTGGTCCTCAGGACACCCGGACAAGCTGAGCCGATGTCAGGAAGGCCAGTGCTCCAGGCCCTTAACTTCTCCACGAAACCAGGGCAGCCCCCTCCCCCCGTGTCCTCCCAGGGCCCCTCCCGGCCAGATGAGGCAGACGCAGGAGGCACCTGGCCGCGGCTAGCCTAGGCGAGGGACGCGGGCATACCTGGCCACGACTAGCCCAGGCAAAGGCCATGTGCACACCTGGCCACTAGTCCAGGCGAGGGCCGTAGGCACACCTGGCTGTGGGTAGCCCAGGCGAGGGCCACGGGCACACCTGGCCACGAGTAGCTCAGGCAAAGGCCGCGGGCACACCTGGCGTGTCTAGCCCAGGCGAGGGCCACGGGCACACCTGGCCACGGCTAGCCCAGGTGAGGGACGCCCTGCTCTCTGCACAGGTCCCTTGATGCCTCCTTGTTCTGAAGTGATAGCTCAGCACACGCCCTCCTGGAAAGGGTCAGAGGCCCCCCTGGGAGCGCATCCCCGCATCCCCGCTGCCCCATTCACCTGCCTGGGCTGGGCCGGGGGAAGCGACCCTCCTCACGCCTTCTCGGCCCCCCAGTGGTTCTCCCGAGAAGGCTGAGGGCGTGAGGGCCCAGGACAGCTCGTCAGAGTGGACGGCGGAGACGGAGCAGCAAGCCGTGAGGGCCCGCGAGGCCTGGGCAAGCAGCGCCTGGACTCCGACGTGGGCGTCTGCTCTGCCTCGTGGTGGCCGGGACAGGCACACGGTGCAGCTGGCGGGAGGAGGGCAGCAAAGCTCGCACGTGCTTCAAACGTCGCAGGCTCCGGGGCGGAGGGCAGCTCCGGGAATGCAGCCCGAACAGGCCAGTGACATGGCTCCAGACCCTCTGGGGCTGTCCCGGGGTGGTGCCAGCACCGTGGGGATGGCACGAGGTCCACCACTGGTCTCCCGGCTGCCCAGAGCAGGAGCGTGCGGGAGCAGAGGAGGGGCCCGTGTTCCTGAGGGGTGGGGGAGGCCCAGTGTCCCAGTGTCCCAGCGCAGGGTGACGACCTGCCCGCCTGTCTCCACGTGCCCTGCGGGCGCTTCGGTGCAACCTCTCGGTGGGGGACACATCCGCCAGGAGTGGACCTTCGCGCTCTGCGTCTTCGACAGCGGTGGGGAGGCCTCTGGGAGGTGATGCGCTCGTGTCTGAGGCAGACAGTCCACGGGGCTGGGGCTGGCCACAGACAGATGCTGTCGCCTCGGGCCCCTCAGCGGGCGGTGACGGTCCCGGGAGTGTCCCCGGCACACTCCTCTGCTGGCCCGCGTGTCCCCATGGTGCCCCGCCCCTCACAAGGAAGCGGACACGCGACCCAGCAAGCGTCTTTGGGCTACAGAGCGGAACTTCCGTGGTCGTCCGGCCGCCAAGTCTTTCGAAAGCAGATGCCCCCGCGACAGCAGAGCCATGACACAGGCGCCTGGGTGCACGGGCTCAGGGCGGGCAACGGGCTGCTCCGCGAGGCGTCCCACCTGAGCCGGGCCCTGGGATGCCACGTGGCAAACAGGTGACATCGATGTCCTCAGGACACGTCCAGCCTGCCTCACGCCATCCACGAAGTTGCCGGCGCCTCGGGCAGCCACTCCCTCAGCAAGACCCTGAGCCCGAGCCCTCCAGCAGGAGCGGGGAGGGGCCGCCCGCAGGCCAGAGCAAGGGCCTGGGTGCTCACCCAGATGCCCCGAGGATCCCGCTCAGTGGCAGCCCTCCCCGTCCCTGCAGCCGCTGCCCCACCCTGCGTGTCCCCGTGGCCCTCACCTCCCAGGCCCCGGAGTTACCGTGAATGTGTCCCCGCCCTACCCCCCAGGGCAGAATCTGTTCCCTGAATATGGCGTCTGCAGGGCTCAGAGGTGTCTGTTCCATGGGTGAGCGAGTGAACTAACGAATGGGTGAGTAAATTAATGAATGGGTGAGTAAATTAATGAATGGGTGCGTGAGTGAATGCACATCTGCCTTTTAGACCTCGAGCCGTCTGCTGCAGGACGGAGGGCGAGGTCACTGAGGGCCCTGCTGTCTGACAGGCGCTGTCCGCTCATGTCAGGTGAGGGGCTGGGGTCAGGCTCCACGCCCCCCAGCAGACCTCGGTGGGCAGGGTGCGTCCTGCGGCCGGTGCTCCAGTGGGGCTGAGCCCCAAGCTTGCCTAAGGACAGGTGAGGCTGCACGGGGAGGCAGCCCTCGGCCTTCAGTCTGGCACTCTGTGGTCCACTCACTGACTGGTGGTGACAGGCAGTGGCCTAAGAGGTCTCAGAGCAGTGACTCGCTCTACCTCCAGCCCAACTGGGCGTCATAGGTGAACCAGAAGATGGGCCCTGGGGGTCCCAGAGGAAATTTGCAGCCGTGGCCCTGGGGCCGTGGTGCAGACCTTGCTGTCCTGGACGCCCGCCCCTTCCGATGCCCCTTGTGGGAGGAGGATGCTGGTCAGAGCCCCTGCCTGCTGCACCCGACCTCTCCGAGGAACGCTGCCCCCTCGGACAGTGGCGAGAGAGGTCGGCCCCCTGCCTGTGCCCCACGCGGGGGTCCAGCACTGACTCCCACCCCTGCGCCGGACGAAAACACCGAGCAGAGAAACCACTAGCTGGACCTGGCCAGGACTGAGAACTACGTGTCTGAGTTCGGACCTGCCGCCCGGGCCAAGGCCCCTGGTGTGGCACCCCTCGGAGCACGGGCCGGGCCCACAGGTTCCGGGCCCCTGGGACACCGGGCTGCAGCGCCACGTCCAGGTGTGTGTGGGGAGGTGCCAGGTGAGGCGAGATGTCCGGGCCCTGCAGAGGGCCTCACCATGTGCCCGTCAGCAGGGTCCCCGCTGGCTCGGCCAAGCCCTCGCACCCCCGAGCAGCCAGACACTCGCATGGTGCACAGCCACAAGTCCCAGGGGCTGGCCGACCACGCCCTGCTGGACAGCAGCTCTGGCTGCAGGGGCAGGAAGGGCAGCTCCTCAGGTCCCCAGAGGGCTTGGGCAGGCCGCCTGGGGGGCCCGGGAGAGCCTGCTGCCACTTCCCGCCGGCCGCCCGCCCCCGCACCCCAGGACGGTCACCACCTCCTGCAGCCCCTGCCGCAGCCCAGCCACCGGCAGTACCAACGGAAGGGCCGGGGAGGCCACTTGCCGCTCAAGGCCACGTGCGGGCCAGCCCTCGGTGGTGGAGCCCGAGGTGGCACGGGACCCGCCGGCTGTGCGGGTGGCAGAGAGCTACGCAATGCCTGTGGTCCAGCACCACCGCTACCACCCGCCCTAGCGTGCTCGCCCACGGGCCCCGCCTGGGCTCCGGTGGTGGCCGAGGTGGCACTGGTGGAAGCTCACACAAAAGGTCCTCAGCCCTCGGCTGTCGTCGGCGCCCCTGCCCGCCCTGCTGTTGACGGGGACCTTCTGTGCCGCGGGAGCCCAGACCCGCGTGGGTGGGGCGGGTGGAACGCTGTGACCGGATGGGCTGTGTGCAGGCCCCACGCATTGCGGCCACGGGGGGCTCCACACCGACCACAACCTGGAACTCGCTCAGCCACAGGACCCCGCGGCCCCAACAAGTCCCCCCTGCCTCTGCTGACCCCTGGGGGCCTGGTCCCTGTGCTCCCTCATGACACCCTGGCCCCTGGCCCCAAAGGCCCTGTTCCAGGCTGCGGGTGTGAACGCCCTGGGGTGCCCGTGCTTACCCAGCAGGGACCGAAGGACGGCTCTGCCCTCAGCTGCGGTCCAAGGCCCCGCAAAAACGCGGACACCAGCGGCTTCACATACGTCGCAGCTCGCTGTGACGTCCGCTTGCTGTCTGAGCACATTCAGACTGTGCAGACGCACAGCCAGTTCAGAACAGCTTCACCCCAGAAGGACCCCTGTGCCCACAGCGGCCGCTCCGCAGCCCCCGCCAGCCCACTTTCCACCCGCGTTGGTTCTGTGCATTTCGTGCGAGTGGAACCGTACGTGACCTGCTGTGACCGGCTTTTCGCCCGCTCACCTGTGCTGTGGCGTGTCAGGCTGCCACCCCTCTCAGCGACAGCTTTGTCTCAGTGGGTGTGTATCCCACGTCCGTTTATCTGTGTCACCTCACGGGCGTCGGGCTGTCCCCACATTCCGGCCAGCGTGGCCAGTGCTGCTGCGAACGTGTGCACAGGTTTCCCGGACGAGCACACCTCTGC
>NW_024351073.1:26035633-26040390 GCF_902729225.1 Pteropus medius | reverse complement strand
CTGAACAACTGGCCTCCCTTCCCAGGCATCACGCCAGGCGAGCACCGGACCAAGGCCGCCAGCTGTGCTGCGGACGTGGGCGAGGGCAGCCGATGCCCCGCCTTTATTTACGGACACACAAAGGCTGATCAGAGGAACGAACAGCAGGGGGCTGACCCAGGAACCAGAGCGGAGCTCTCAGCTGCCCTGTCACCTTCACAAGGGGGGCCTAGTGGCCCAGGGTCACTTTCTGTCTGAGTGCGGTTCCCGTGAACGCCCCGGATGGGGAAGGACGGGAGTGTGACCGCCACACTGACCGGGGGGACCTAACGCTGGAATCCAGAGGCTGCGTGCGTGGCTGCTGCGAGGCGGCTGTGCGGCCCCCACGGCCCCCCAGGGTCCCCCACGCACACACGGCGCCGGCTGGACCCTTCTGCTGTGAGGAGCCAAGCCGTGCGGCCCGGAGCGCTCCCGCGGCGGCTGCGCTAGGAGTAGATGGTGATGACCTCCCGGCCACTGCCCCTCACCAGCAGGACCCGGTCCAGCCCCTCGGTGAGGACCTCGAGGAACTCCATGTCTGGGAGGCTCGCGTTAAGGCCACAGCTGCACCGTTGCACATGGGGCCTAGGGCGGGGCGGGGAGCCCTAGTAGGTGGGCCGGTAGTCCGGGGGTGCCACACGCAGCCTGCAGGTGCAGATGCCGGCCCGACAGGAACCTGGGGCACCCTGCCCGCAGACCCCTGAAGGACATATCCCCTGCCACCCAGACGCCCCGGCAGACCAGAAGTCCTAGTCACTGACACGCAAACTCCTAAAGCTGAGCGCCAAGCCCAGACCACGAGCCCCTCAGCAGCCGGGAGCCTGTGGGGGCTTCTCCCCGCACACCCACTTAGGGCCCAGAGCCTGTCTGGGACAGGGCTGACCTGTGCCCTCTGAGGCCAGGCCTCCACTCTACAGCTGACAGGGCCCAACCACAGGGAGCAGGCCGGGGCCCACGCAGGGATGCAGTGCCCAGTGGGCAAGGTGTTCAGGCACCACCAGAGTGGAGCCTTGGCAGAGGCCCCAGGGCACCCGGCCGCCTGAGACGGGGTCGCAGGCACAGGCCATGGGGGGACTCCAGGATGGGGAATGCCAGGATGGGGGGTGCCAGGATGGGGGGTGCCAGGTGGGCGCCCATGGCCCCGTGCCTGCATCACTGTCCCCGGGGGCAGCACCAGGAAAGGATACAGTTCTCGTCCCCCTGCCGGTTTTTGGGGGGGCCCGGCATGTTCAGCAGGACCAGCTGAGCGTCCTGGGACTTGTTGAGGACGACGCCATTGAGCTTCACGGCTGTGTGCATCCTCCTGACATTCGACTGGTTCCTGCGGGAAGATGGTCCCTCTGAGCCCACCCGGCTCCCCTCGCCCGTCACGGGCCGGCGGGAGCGTCTGGCCCGCATGGACTTGCCGCCCTGCAGGCCCCGCGGGGGGTGACTCCATGGCAGAGCCATGATGGGGCGGGGGGGGAGGTGGTACTGAGCAATGACTGGGCTACGGCCTCCACGCGCGTCACACTGAGCATCATGAAGCGGCCAAGCTCGTGTGCGAGCAGCGGTCCACGCAGGCGGACGCGGTGCTGGCGAGCGTGGAGGTGCAGGGAGGTGCTCACGGCCACTGGCTCAGAACTGTGCCCCACCGGGGCCCCTGGGGCACGGCCGAACCCAGCTGCAGCTGCTGCCCGCACTAGCCCGCCGCTCCACGTGCACGCGGCGGCCCTCGCTCATGCAGGCTGGGGTCCCCGGGGACCCCAGATGCCGATGGCGGGGAAGGACCCGGCCCTCAGTGCTCCTGGACTGCTGCCCTGGCTACAGCTGAAGGACGGCAGCTTCCCACACTCTGCAACCCACGTCCTCACCACCTGGTCCTCTACGCTCCACAAAGTGGCCGAACATGCACTGTGCTACTTCCCCAGGGTCCTGGATGGACCCCCGGGGAGGGTCCTCGGCCAAGTAAGACTGGGGGGACTGCAGACCCGCCCCCATGGCAGAAAGACGGGAGGTGCTATACATGAGGGGTCGAGGGAGGCCTGCAGAACGCCCAGGCCACCCTCGAACCATCGAGCAGTCGTGACCACCAGCTCCCAGGAGTCAGGGACACGGACCCTCTGCCTCCCGCCTCCGATTTCGCCTGAGAAAACGAGAGCGTGGCCTCTGCCCACAGCACGGCCGGCGCCTCATCCTGAGAACCAGGAATTCGCTGCCTGCGGGGACCACAACCGCCATGTGCTTGGGGACGGTGGCAACTGCCACCACGCGTGTGTCAAGTGCTGCAGGGTCTCTTAGGGCTCAGAGTCTGAGAACACACGTGACCTTAAAGTCAAAGCTCTGGGCCTGAAGCGCCCGAGGCCCCACGGGGGGCAGGGCGCGGGCAGGGCGCGGGGCCTCATGCCCCAGGAAGCCAACGGCAGCCATGAATCAGAGCACACTGCCTGCTCAGGGTCCCCGCGCCAGGGCCTGGGGTCCAGCAGGAGCCACTGGGGCAGGGTGGGGGTTCTGGGTCCCAGGCTCCCGGTGGCATTGCACGAGGGGGCTGCAGACAGAAAAAGACCCACACGACACAGCCAAAAGAACAACACAGCAAGGCGCACACGTCAGGCGCAGCAGCCCCCGCCTTCCAGAAGCTTCCCCGGCCTACCCACGAGGGCGTCTGGACGTGGATGCGCCCTGAGCAACGTCAAGCTGTGTGCTCACAGGACACCAAACAGCCGCCTCTGCGTCTCCAGGCCTGTGGGGTCCACCCCCACCCTGCCCGGTGCCAGGGGTCAGGGCGCAGGCGTGGAGCCCTGACCTACGCCCTGCGGCCGTGTGGGGCCGGGAGCTCACGGGACCCCAAACCCTATGTTCTGGGGAGAAATCCTATTCCAGTGCATACAGGTCCCAGCTTTTGCAATCTGTGGATTTTAAGGGGGAGTTTCTTAATTTACCACACAATAGGGCAGCAAGTGGAGCCCCATGTCCTTGGCCAGCACAGCCCATAACGCGGCTGCCGCCTCTGGGACCGACAACGTCAGTGGCCTCAACATGCAGCCAACTCCAGGTAGGAACCAAAACAAAAATGCAGGTGCCTCATCCCCAGACTGCCCTTGGCCGCAATGCCGCAGGAGGGGACGCAGAGAGGCACAGACAGACGGGGGACAGCAGCCTCGGGGGTGCCCTGGCCGTGGGTCTACGTGCCAGCCTGACCATGCAGTGACCAGCCACAGCCCTCTTCACGTGGCGGTTATGGGACAGCCACCTTCTCCGGGCACCGAGGGGCCGGTGCAGGGGGACAGGCCCCGCAGGACTGACTCTTGCGTCTGACGCCTCGGTCGAGGGCTGTGGATGAATCAGCCAAATGCCAGCGAGCACGCACTCCCTCCCGCGGGCCGGAGCCACTCGGGCCCAACCCGCCCGTGTCTCAGGCGGAACTGAGGCTCAGGCGGGAACGTGCCGTGAGCCACTCTGAGCAGACGGGAGCGCGTGCAGCAGCAAACACTAAGCCACAGCAGCGGCGGACACACGCCGCCCGCACGGGACACACACACACGGGGCGCGTGGGGGGCATGCGAGGCAAGCAGGCGAAGGGGCGTCCTAATGAGCAAATGACTTACAGGTGTCCCCATTCTCTACATGGAAGAAAAAACACAGAGAACACGTTACTTCAGCAGTGACCGTGACACACACAAGCCACCGCGGGCTCAGCCCAGGCTGCCCTTTCCTGGCTTCCCTGGGTCCTCCTCCTTGAGGGGTCTCACCCCAGGGGCCCCAAAAGGCCCCCAGACCCTTCCCCAGACCCTGGGTCTTAGGGCCTGAAAACCCCGGGGGAATCGCTCGCTCCACCCTAGGACCGGGGGCTGTGGAATTGTGACAACCCGGGGCCCCTCCACACGGCACGGCCTCACTGTGCCCCATGGACACCGCTGCCAGCCCCGGGGGGGTCTCAGTCAAGGCTGCAGGCCCTGGCTCTACAGGCACCGTCAGCCAGTCCAAGCCGGGGGTCCCAGTCCACCCAGAAGCTCACTTCCAGCCACTGTGAGACCCGCCGGGAACAGACGAGCCGGCTTCACCGCCGCCCCGCTGCCCGGCCCTGGGCAGCCAGCCCCGCTGCGGCCCTCGGGCTGGTCCCCTGGCCTCCCAGCCCGCAGCTATGAAGGAGCTAGGCCCCGTGGGCTGACACTCACGGCTTCAGGCTGAAAAGGTCTTTGAACCCGGACACACTGGACTCTCTGTTCTTGTGCTTCTCGGCGACCAGCTTCTCCTTCGTCCAGGTCATCTGCACCTTGTCCGGTGTGGACGGGGCTGGGGTCCTGGCAGCTGCCGCGGAATGCGACGCGGTGTTCCTGTCGTGGATCAGCTGGGCCTGGCGGGAGGGCGGGGCAGTGACGGGACTCGCCACGGGTCTCCAAACTCCCCAGGGAGACGGCGAGCATGGGCAGGAGGGGCCGCTGCCCACAGGACCAAAAGGGCTTCGTGTCCAGCTGGACCCGGGGACCCTCGGACGGCCTCCCATGTGGGGGCCCAGCGCCACCCCCACCCATGGCCAATCGCCCTCCTCTTGGGCTTCTAGACCAAACTCAGCACTTCCGCTGTCTCCTCCTGCCCTGCCTCCGAAAGCCACCAGGGAAGGACCAGGACTCCAGGCTGACACAAGAGGACAGGCACGTGAACATCTCGGTTCTACATGCAGCCTCCACTCCCAACCCCCACATCCCTCCATTCCCTCCCTCCCCGTTAACCCTCCCCACTCACCCTTTCCCCCACCC
>NW_024351073.1:26030940-26034993 GCF_902729225.1 Pteropus medius | reverse complement strand
TCAACAGCACAGGGGCTGTCAGGAAGCATGTTTTGGGGTGAGCAGCAAGCACCACGGAGTTTGGAGGTGGGGTACGGCAGGAGGGAGCCCCAGCGATACACGACACACTCTGGGAGGCCTGTATGCAAAGGGACCAGAGGGAGAAGGGGAGGCCTGTGGGAATGAGGGGTCCGGGCATGGCGGTGTGGGGCTGCCGGCCCACGTGAGGTCAGGCATGGAGCCTGCGGGAGGGGTTAATGAGTCAGCTTAGGGACTCACTGTGGCAGGTGGTTTGAGGGTGGATAGGACAGGAAGGTGGCCCGTTAGGCCACAGTGGTGGTCCAGGCAGGTGACATGAGAGGAGGGGGCTGCACAGCTGGGATGGCTCTGAGGAGACCGCATGGGGTAGGCTGGGGTGACACAGCCTGACCCTGGCTAGGCACGGCCACTGAGGCTGTAAGCCCGCCCCGCCTCGAAGCGCATGGGCAGAGGTGGACGAGCAGTCAGGACACCAGCCACTCCAAACCAGGGGTGGAGAGGACCAGCTCACGTGATGGCAGAGGTCCCCAAAGCCCCACGGTCTGGGGGAGCACGGGGCCCCGCCCTGGCGCCGGTGGCCACGCCCCGCACGCACCTCCCGCTCCTGCTCCGTCTTGGACAGCTGCATCTGCTTCAGCATCTGGGACCTCTGCTCCATGACCAGCGTCTTCTCGTAGGTGAAGGCGGAGATGTCGTTCTCAACCTGGAAGGTTCCCGGGCGCGGAGGCGTCACGCGCTCAAAGTGCCGCGTGCTCCCCGTGTACCCCACGTCGCTGGCGTGTGCGCAGGCGCCGAAGCCCGGACCCGCCCCCTCGAGGGCCAGCTACGCGACCCTCTGCTCTCCCTGCCCTGAAGCTCCTGACGTAGTCCGCTCACTGTAAGGAGTCTTAGCAAAGCCCCCACGGCCTCCGTGCCACTCCGCGCTCTTCAGCCTGCTCGCTGACCCTCGCTGGCCGGGCACCTCATCGGTGGCCTGGATTCCCTACTGTTAAGTGTTGGCCCCTGACCACTAGCCTCCTCTCAGTCATTTTCACACACCCCCCACAGCCCTCGGGCTGCCCGGGGCCCCCTGCATCCTGGGACAGAGAACGCTGTGAGTGACACCGCATGGTGCTGGGTCAGGAGCACAGCGCGCGGTGGCCAGCAGGGCCTGGCCTCAGTGGCGATCCTCATGGTGACAGCCACGGGAACCCTGCTGCACCCTGTTGCACCTCGCACGCCCAGCGACGCCAAACTCGGCAGCGCCCGCGCTCACCATCTCCACCACCTCCACCTCGGCGTTGATCCGCAGGTGGTACAGGAAGGTCTGCAGGTCCTTCTTCATCTGGACACTGTTGTCGTCCACCTGGGCCACCGTGAAGATCCGCATCCGGCACCTCCGCCACACCTGGGGCACAGTGCGGCCGAGTTCCCAGCTGCCCGGCCCCAGGCCCCGCCCCGCTCCCCGTGACCCCGCCCACCTTGTGCTGGCGCAGCAGGAAGGGCAGCAGCATGAGCAGGCCCCCGTCGTGCACGATCCACCACACGTCGATGTTCCCATCGCTGAGGCGCTCCTGGTTTTGCGGGAACAGGTCCACGTTCTTGGCCACGAGCAGGGCCTGCTGTGCCGCCGTGGTGTCGCGGACGGTGTCTGTGGACAGGCAGCGCGTGGGCCGGCCGGGCTGGGCAGCACCGCACACCCCGTGCGCTCACGGGCGGCGCAAAGGGACCTCCCCCGACGGCCATGCTGGGGGCAAGGCCGGGAGAAGCGGGGCAGCGCGAGGCTTCCCACGGCCGCGCACTGCCCGTGGGGGCGCCACCCACCGACGAAGTTCTTCCAGGAGAAGGGGTTGTCCGCCTCCTTCCAGGACCGGGGCCACGCCAGGAGCACGGTGTTGTGCTTCATGCCCCCGAGGCCAGCCGACTGGATCAAGTGGGACATGCCGTCCCTCAGGCTGGACGACACCACCAGCTGGCAGAAGCCCTTGGTCTTCTCAGCACCCATCAGGGACCGGATGTTCTGGGGAGGGGTCGGGGGTCAGGACTGCAGCCTCATGGAGCCTGTGTGCCAGCCCCACCCACCCAGCTCCCGAGGGGCCTGGTGGAGGCCCTGGGGCCTGAACTCGGGACCTGGCAGGTACTTGTGTCTGCAGGAGTGGAGTAATGGCCACCACTGCCCACACAGCTCAAGGCTGTTCTGACGTGATCCACGTCAACACAAAACACCCAGCATCTCATGGGGACATCTCGGGCTGTGCTGACCTCCTGGCTCATGGAGAACCCACCAAAACCTGTCATGCCCAACAACTCCCCTAAGACAGACTGGGCTTCCTGGGGTCAGGGTTGGGACACCGGGCACATGCCCCATGCCCCGTGATGTGCTGTTTCTGCCCGCTCGGCCATACGCCCCCCCCCCCAAGGGGGAGTCCGACACACAGTGACCAACATCGCGTGTGGACACTGCTCCTCCCCAGCCATGCTGACCAGCCCGCAGTGGCCAGGCTCAGGGCATCCTTTGGTCAGAGCTGGGAGCCACAGAGAAACACTCCCAGGTCCCAACAGCAAGCGGCACTGCCCATTGGACTTTAAAGTCACTCAGAATGGTGACCCCTCGATGCCTTGGATGGCTGCCTCCTGGAACAGGTGGTCTCTGCCACGCTGGCCCCACGTTGCGCTCTGGAGCTGGGGCCATCTTCTGTGTGAGTCTGCAGCTCTGCGGACACCGGCTTTTCGCGCCGGGGTGGACCGTGCCTGGGGTCTCAGCAGCACCCGGTTCAGACGACACAGGATGTGAGTGAGGGATCTGAGCTGCCGCATGAGACTCTGGGCCGAGTCGAGACTTGGGAGGGTGCTGGGGTGACATGAATGCGTCTCGCACATGATGCAGAAGTGCGTTTTGGGGCCACAGAACAGACTGTAGTGGGTTAACGGTGGCCCCCAAAGATATATCCACATCCTAGTCCCCAGAACCTGTGAACGTGGCCTTATTTGTAAAGGGGACTTTACAGATGTGATTAAGGACCTGACGTGAGATCACCCTGAATCCAGTGACAAGTGTCCTTGTAAGAGACAAAAGAGACACAAACGCGGGGGGAAAGTCACGTAAAGACAGAGCAGAGCCCGGAGAAGTGGCCAGAAGCCTAGGGGCGCCTGGAGCCTGCAGCAGCCAGGAGGGACGAGGGTCCGCCGTGCAACACCTTGATTTTGGACCTCGGGCCCCAGAACTGGGAAAGGATAAATCTGTTGTCGTTGGCTCCGTGTGTGGTCACTTGTCCCAGCTGCTGGAGCACACTCGTGCGAAGGCCAGCACCGCTCCCTCCGCCCCTGCTGAGCCCTCGGGGCCCCTGAGTGGGCCACCCCGCAGCACGGGGACCTCAGGCCACCACGCAGAGAGCGCACATGTGGAAGGACGTGGAATAGGAGCTGGGCTGTCACAAGGTCTGAGCTGAACGTCCTGGGCATCAGGGCCCACGCCTTCCCGAGTGCAGCCGGCACTGTCTCTAAGGCCGGGTGTCGCCCGCTGGGGCTTCTCAAGCAGGTTTGAGGCCTTCGCGTTTCAAAGGCAAAGACCACGGAGACGAGAGCTGGCAGCATACTGCAGACCTTGGCGCGTGGCCAAGCAGAAGCGGCCCGGCCCCACTGTCCCCTCCCAGCCCACGCGCCACCCACCTCCTCAGCCTGCTGGGCCTCTGCGTGCTTGTCCAGGTAGGTCCCCTCCAGCACGGAGCCCACGATGGTCAGGCCCTTGCCAGCCTTGAGCTGAGTGGTGAAGGAGAGCAGGCGGGGGTGCTTCACACGCTGCTCGGCATCCAGGTTCAGCATCACCAGCACCTGGGGCCTGTGCAGGGACAGCGGTTACCATGGCAGCCATCGCCACATGCTCGCCGGCAGACAGGTGAAAGGTGGACAGGTAAACAAGCGAGATGAGTGAGACAGGTGAACAGGTAGGATGGGTAAACAGGTGCAGCAGGTGAACTGGTGGGATGGGTAAATAGGTAAGACAGGTGAACAGGTAGGACAGGTGTAACAGGTAAATAAGTGAGATAGGTAGGACAG
>NW_024351073.1:26025021-26030374 GCF_902729225.1 Pteropus medius | reverse complement strand
AGCGGGCGGCGTTCAACGACAGCCCCCGGATGCCGTCCCCCCACTCCTTCTCAGCCCTGCAGAGGGAGGGCAGCAGTGAGGCCCCTGCCCTACAGCCAGCCCCGGAAGCCGACTTGGCACTCGTGACAGGAGGGGGCACCCTATGTGGGGCCTCAGAGTCAGGGTGACACGGGGACGTGAAAGAGCATGTGACGGGGGACTCCTGAGGGGCAGGCGGCGACCTGGGCAGAGCTGCCTCCACGGAGAGCTGGGACTGGAACCGGACTTCAGGCAGCCTGCCAGGGCAAGGGCCACGCAGCCAGAGGAGCCCCCGCCTCCCCCAACGGCCGGGGCGCGGGGACATGCCCCAGTGAGGGACCACACTCTGAGAGGCACTTGGTGTGATGTCTACCGCTGCCCCCCAGCCGTTTTTCTGACCGTGAGGTTTTGTAATTCTGAAATCCATCACACATCGACGCTGCCGCCTGGGTGGATTTCAGTTTCCAAACAGCACAGAGATGTTTTGACTTGTACAGGTAGGCAAGGGCGCTTAATGCTGTGTCCCGACAATTGTGGGCTCGACTGAGAACAGCCGAGGAGGGGCTGTCCGCCGCCACGGCCGCAGCAGGAGGCTCGCAGGCAGAGAACCCCCCACCCGAGTGCAGGCCTGGGCGTCCGGTGCACCTGGTGGGGGGGCGGCACCCCAGCCCGGCCACAGCCGGGTTCCCGGGACCTGGAGAGCCGCGGGCCACACTCACCCGCGGTACTCGATGTACTTGTAGATGCAGCAGGCGACGAGCATGGCGAGCAGCGCGTAGTACCAGGAGCAGATGAACATCAGCGCCAGGCACAGGCTCATGCCCAGGAAGGACAGCGTCCTGCGGAGGGGGCGGCGCTGGGCGGCTGCGGCGACCGCGCTCGGCACCCCACGCCGCACACGCCGGCCAGACCCCCACACCGGCATCTGAGCGGCTGCCTCAGAAACAGTACTGGCCCCTTAGTGAAAACCTTCCGCTCAGTCCCCCCGAGAAGACCGTGTGGGCTCCCCGGGCGGAGATGGCCGCTGACGCCCACTCCACGCCCCAGGCAGGCGCCCGCTGGGCGAGCAGCTCAGCGCCGGAGCCCGGGGACTCTGCCCAGCAGCCCAGGCCCCGCGAGGAACGAGCCCGGCCCGCCCAGCGGTGGGCGCCCCAGGTCGCACGCGCACACCCCACGGCTGTCCTACCAGTGGTAGTACTGGAAGCGCGGGCGCCAGTTCGGGGTGCGCAGCAGCGTCTGCACAGCGCAAGCCAGGTTCACGAACATGTAGCACATGAGGAAGAACCTGCAGCCAGGGAGGTCGTCAGACGCCGGCTACGCGCTCCACGGCCCCTCGCCCCGCCCCGCCCCACACTGCACCCGCCCCGCCCTGCACCCGTCCGCCCACACCTGCACCCGCCCCGCCCCCTTGCCCGCCCCGCCCTGCACCCACCCATCCGCAGCAGCCCTAAGCCCCACGCTGCACCCCACCCGTCCTGCGGGAGCCCCTCGCCTGAGTGCTGTCCCATGTGTGGCCACCTGGTGTGTGGCCACCTGGCCCGCGCCCACGCCCCTCTACTGTCCCCAGGAAGGGCCAGCCCTGAGAGCAGGGCCTCGTGTGCCGCGAGCGGTCACGGTGGCGCCGCGTCCGCGCCCCGCACGCACATGGAGAGGATGGGCGCCACGCTGTCCAGGGAGGCGATGAGGATGCCGGTCTCGCAGATGAGCGCTGTGAGCAGCAGGGCCCACGTGGGCTCCCCGTTCGCCTTCCCGTGGCCGAACACCTGCAGATAGACAGCTGCGTGGGCAGAAGACAGGGCAGCAGAAGCCACTCCTGGTGCTCAGGTGACAAGCCAGTCGACAGGTCCAACTACAAGGTCTGCACACAAGTGCACTTCCAGGACACCACCCAGACACTCGACACCCAGACTCATGAGGTGACGGCAGCCAGGTGCCCACAAAGCCCAGGCGCTCCACGGCGCTGGCTGGTGCATGGTGTTACCACCCGGTGTCCTACACGGGGTTTCCTGGGGGCCTAAGGCCAGCCCTGAGAAGGAGGCACAGGCCCTTGGTGCCTAGACCCTCACCCACAGCCATGCAGGGAGGCAGAGCCTTCTGGAAGGTGTGCCTCATGCTCAAGGACACCAGGCTTCAAAAGCTTCTCCTGCCCACTCCCTGCTGCCCAGGGGTGCTGGGGAGGGAAATTCAAAGCGTGTCGCAGACATGGAAGGAAGTGAGAGACACCCAGGGCAGCGGCCCCGGCCTCGGTGGGGGCTCCATTATCAGGGCGTCCCCCAACACCACCTGAGGCCGCCCTCCTGCCCGCCACACGCAGCCTAGCCTGGTCCCCGTGCGGTCAGTGCGCCCGCCGCGGCCTCGTGTCTCCGGATAGAAGCCACGAAAGGTGACGAAACGCAGGTCTGCTGGGACCAGTCTCAGGAAGCGAGGGGAGGGCAGCCGGTGCCGGCCACAGTGACACACTCGAGCACGAGGGTCGCTGTCCCACGGATTCACGTGGTGAGGTCCGAACCCAGCACCGCAGGACGTGACTGGGTTTGAAGTTGGGATGTATAACAAGGTGGCCCGTGAGGTCACCAGGGTAGACCCTCAGCTGACATGGCCAGTGTCCTTAAGCAGACGAGGACACAGACACACAGGGACAGCCATGAGAGCACACGGGGGAGACGGCGCCTACGTGCCAAGGGGAGGCGACCCTGACCTCAGGCTTCCAGCCCCTGGACAGGAGAGGCGCAACCTGTGCGGAAGCCACCCCGTCTGTGGCACTTGTCACGGGGTCCCCAGGACACACACGTCAGAGGCCTTGAGTTCATTCCAGAAACACGTCAGCGGCCTCAAGCTCGTTCCAGAAAGCTATAGCCCAACTGGAAGCAGCACGGACTCCAGACACCACGCCCCTCGTCACCGTCACAGCAGGACAGTCCTGGGGCGTCACGTCCCACAGGGTGATGCCGGGACAGAGACTGACCCCCCAGGAAGTGGAGGCCCCCCTGAACTGTTAGGCCAGCCCAGGTGGGAGGGGCCGCTGCTGGAGGAGACCGTGCTCTGGGGGCCGACGGCCGGGGACCCCGCAGACGCCCCCGAGGGTCCCACGCTCAGGGGGGCCGGTGCGGTGGCGGGGTGTGGGACTCACCTGCAGGAGGGGGATGATGCCATCCCGGGCGATGGCCTGCAGCAAGCGCGGGGCCCCTGTCAGGCTCTGCAGGCCAGCGCCACAGGTGGAGAAGAAGGAGCCGATGACGATGACCCACGGGGACGGCCAGGCCAGCATGCCGATGACGAGATTGCCCTGCAGGGCCTCCCCGAACCTGCGGGGCGGTGGAGCGGGCTTTCAAACCCTGGGCTGAGGACCAAGAACTCTCCCAGCTTCTGAGGGGGCAGGACGCTGCGCCCAGCCCAACGAGCGAGCGGGCCCTGCTCCCCAGGTCCCTCCCAGGAGCAGGGAAGCCACAGTGGCTGGCTGTCAGCGCCTGGGGGAGCCGATGGCCACGCACGCGCTGGGAAGCCTGGCGCTCTGGCTGCTCCCCAACTGAGTGCTGGGACCGGCGGGGTTTCCCATGGCCTCTCCCAGGGGCCCCTGCACCCCCAGCTCCGCAGGGTCCAAGGTGACGCTGTGGTCCCTCCGCTCCAGGCTGGAGCAGGAGAGGGACATGTCAGACCAAACGGAGCCTCAACAAAGGGGCTGTGGGGTCGTCCTGCTCTGCGTGCGAAGTGTGACACCCTGGTGACCTCGATTTCAAAGCTAAAGTCATTCAAGAAAGCCAAACCTTACAGGCGGAACCAACATACTTGTCTCGTAAGACCACGCCTTCGATGCAGGCCCCAAAAAGCACGATGCAGGAGAGATCTCGGCTCGTCAAGGAAGCAGTGGGCACCGTGCTGGCAGCAGGTCCCGGTGGCAGGCAGGTCTGGGCCCCCCCGGGCCCACTGCTGTGTCCCGGTGGTTCCCGGGCACCTTCCTCACTGCTCAGTCCTGGGGCCACGGAGGACACGCCAGGCCTGCAGGCAACCACCGCGGGGACCGGGCAGGGCACACCCGGGCTTAGGACAAACCTCGGGAACAGAAAAGGTTCCTCCGGGCCAGTGACTGGGCTTTGCAAAACTGACCAGCACCCGCATGTGTGACGCTCCCAGATGTGTGTCGCTAACACGCTGGACATCGCGCATGGTGACGTGATCTCCACACATGGCTTATTTTACGTGCCACGTCCCCTTCCGTACCCAACTGTGAAGGCGGCGTCACCCGCTTTATTTTCTTACATCCGGTCGATACCGCCCAGGTCCCTCTATAAGGACGTTGTGATCACAGCCCCCGGACCCAGGGAGGCCCACCCAGAGCTGCTGGGGGCACAGCGGGAGCCACACAGGGCGGCGGGTGTGTCCTTCCCCAGCACCTGTGCCTCCCATGGCTCGACCCCTCCGAGGATACAAATAAAAGACGTGGTCACGATGGCCAGGATGGTCCCTGTGGGGATCGACTTCTGGGCGTCCTTCAGGTCCCCAGACCGGTTCGAGCCCGCCATGATGCCTGTAGAAGCAGAGGGCAGAGCTGACATGTACCGGGCAAACCTAGAAAATGCCACCTTGCTGGCCACGGCCCATCTGAGCAGAGCTAGGATGAAGGCGGCCAGGACCTCGGCCACGCTGTGCTGGAGAGGCACGAGCTGGGGGAGACCGTGTCTCCATGAGGCCAGGGCTGACCTGGGCAGGGACCAGGACAGACACACCCACAGCTATGGGCTGCAGTTCGGCCAGCTACGTGGTGCTTAGGGCTCCTGCTTTTCCGGACAGGGAAAGGCTAATGGGTGTCTCAGTGCAAAGTGCCTTCTGAGAGCAGTGTGTGTGCATATGCGTGTGTGTCTGTGTGTGTCTGTGCACGTGTGCATGTGTGTGAGCTTTGTGTGCAAGTGTGAGCATGCCTGTGTGCCTGTGAACGTGTGTGCGTACTTATGAGCTTGTGTGTGCCTGTGCTTGTGAACGTGTGCATACATACATGTGAGCTTGTGTATGCATGTACGAGGATGCCTGTGTGTACACATGCATGTGACCTAATGTGTGCATGCCTGTGTGCGCCTGTGCACATGTATGTGTGAGCTTGTGTGCACATGGTCTTGTGAGCTAATGTGTGCATGTATGAGCATGCCTGTGTGTGCACATGTACGTGACCCAGTATGTGCATGTTTGCACATGCCCGTGCCTGTGCACATGTGCGTGCATGCTTGTGAGCTTGTGTGTGCACGCATACGTGTGGGCCTGTGTGTGCATATGTGAGCACACCCTGTGTGCATGTGTATGTTGAGGCAGTGTGTGCCTGTGCACGTGCATGCATACATGTGAG
>NW_024351073.1:26013528-26025010 GCF_902729225.1 Pteropus medius | reverse complement strand
TCAGACCAAACGGAGCCTCAACAAAGGGGCTGTGGGGTCGTCCTGCTCTGCGTGCGAAGTGTGACACCCTGGTGACCTCGATTTCAAAGCTAAAGTCATTCAAGAAAGCCAAACCTTGCGGGCGGAACCAACATACTTGTCTCGTAAGACCACGCCTTCGATGCAGGCCCCAAAAAGCACGATGCAGGAGAGGTCTCGGCTCGTCAAGGAAGCAGTGGGCACCGTGCTGGCAGCAGGTCCCGGTGGCAGGAGGGTCTGGGCGCCCCCGGGCCCACTGCTGTGTCCCGGTGGTTCCCGGGCACCTTCCTCACTGCTCAGTCCTGGGGCCACGGAGGACACGCCAGGCCTGCAGGCAACCACCGCGGGGACCGGGCAGGGCGCACCCGGGCTTAGGACAAACCTCGGGAACAGAAAAGGTTCCTCCGGGCCAGTGACTGGGCTTTGCAAAACTGACCAGCACCCGCATGTGTGACGCTCCCAGATGTGTGTCGCTAACACGCTGGACATCGCGCATGGTGACGTGATCTCCACACATGGCTTATTTTACGTGCCACGTCCCCTTCCGTACCCAACTGTGAAGGCGGCGTCACCCGCTTTATTTTCTTACATCCGGTCGATACCGCCCAGGTCCCTCTATAAGGACGTTGTGATCACAGCCCCCGGACCCAGGGAGGCCCACCCAGAGCTGCTGGGGGCACAGCGGGAGCCACACAGGGCGGCGGGTGTGTCCTTCCCCAGCACCTGTGCCTCCCATGGCTCGACCCCTCCGAGGATACAAATAAAAGACGTGGTCACGATGGCCAGGATGGTCCCTGTGGGGATCGACTTCTGGGCGTCCTTCAGGTCCCCAGACCGGTTCGAGCCCGCCATGATGCCTGTAGAAGCAGAGGGCAGAGCTGACATGTACCGGGCAAACCTAGAAAATGCCACCTTGCTGGCCACGGCCCATCTGAGCAGAGCTAGGATGAAGGCGGCCAGGACCTCGGCCACGCTGTGCTGGAGAGGCACGAGCTGGGGGAGACCGTGTCTCCATGAGGCCAGGGCTGACCTGGGCAGGGACCAGGACAGACACACCCACAGCTATGGGCTGCAGTTCGGCCAGGGAAAGGCTAATGGGTGTCTCAGTGCAAAGTGCCTTCTGAGAGCAGTGTGTGTGCATATGCGTGTGTGTCTGTGTGTGTCTGTGCATGTGTGCATGTGTGTGAGCTTTGTGTGCAAGTGTGAGCATGCCTGTGTGCCTGTGAACGTGTGTGCGCACTTATGAGCTTGTGTGTGCCTGTGCTTGTGAACGTGTGCATACGTACATGTGAGCTTGTGTATGCGTGTACGAGGATGCCTGTGTGTACACATGCATGTGACCTAATGTGTGCATGCCTGTGTGCGCCTGTGCACATGTATGTGTGAGCTTGTGTGCACATGGTCTTGTGAGCTAATGTGTGCATGTATGAGCATGCCTGTGTGTGCACATGTACGTGACCCAGTATGTGCATGTTTGCACATGCCCGTGCCTGTGCACATGTGCGTGCATGCTTGTGAGCTTGTGTGTGCACGCATACGTGTGGGCCTGTGTGTGCATATGTGAGCACACCCTGTGTGCATGTGTATGTTGAGGCAGTGTGTGCCTGTGCACGTGCATGCATACATGTGAGCCTGTGTGCGTGTGTGCACGTGTGTGTGTGCGGAGGGGGCCATCTGGAAAGTCAGCTCTCTTGTAAGGACAAGGACGACCGCAGCGCCTGGCCTCTGACAGCCCCGTGTCCACCCCGGGCGCCACCCAACAATGTGCTGGGTGTTCTCCACAAGTCCCCGCCGCGGTCACAAAGCTACTTCTAACCACGCGATGAGCCGCGCTGCCCGCTCGGAAGAGCTGGGGCAGACCTCAGGCCACACAGGCCACACAGCGAGGGGCCGGGCCTCACCGGTGACAGATGGGAAGTAGATGCCGACCAGCATGGTGAAGTAGGTCGTGATGTCGGTGAGGACGTAGGGCAGCCCGCCGGCTCGGGCCTCCTCCGGCACGGGCACGGAGGGTGTGCCTTTCTTGTCCACAAACTCCCCCTTGTCTGCATACGCGCTCCACAGGTTGTCTGTGGGGAAAAGGCCGGGCAGCGGGCCTCTGGAACCTTCCATCAGGGCCAGCAGATGCACGTGGCACTGCCCCACGGGCTCCAACTTTGGATGAAGACCTCTGAGCACTGCACCTAACCTCCAAGTGACAGCTTTCCACCTTAACGTCAAAGCTGACAGCACCCCGCTCAGGACAAACACGCCCTGACAAGCGCCTGAGGGCTCTGGGGGTAGGTCTCAGGGCAGGGGGTTGGTCAGTGACCCCTTCCCACGACCCCCCTGAGGGAAGACCTGACCCCACCCCTGCTCTCAGTGGCAGCGATACCTGGCCCGCCTGCCACCTGAGCGAACGCCCCGGGCAGGTCCCAGCCTGGCCCGGCTGCAGCCCGCGGCCCCTTCCCCACAGATACCTATGGAGACCCCCGCGGGGAGCAGGCACGCCCCACTCCCTTCCCCAGGCCGGCTCCCTCAAACAGGGCGCCCTGTCTCCACCTCCAGCTCCCCGTGTGGCCTGTGACCAGCGCCCCCCAGGTCCCAGCCCTGCCCAAGGCCGCCCCACGCACCCAGGAAGACGCCACTGGCCACGCCCGGGATGCCCTGCGTCTCTGTGAGGTTGTTCTGGGCGAAGTACGCGTCGCAGGTGGCGCTGGGCTCTGAGCCATTGCAGAAGAGGCCCCAGAGCGCCGTGGTGAGCGTGCCGTTGGCTGTGCTGTGGGTCTTGGCACAGATGTCGAAGCCGCGTCTGGACAGCGTGCGGTTCCCCAGCAGACACACCCTGGGGTGGGGGTGCGTGATGAGCCGTGTGGCTCCCCGGGGCCGCGGCGAGGGCCAAGGGCCAGTCGCGCTGCCGCCCTGGCCGGGCGCCCGAGTGGACACAGGATGGATCCTGCTCCCGCCGAACAGCTCCCTCCACGTGGAGCACCAGCCACCCCCAGCTTCCTCCCAGTCAGCCCGCTGACAGCTGGCCTGACACCTGAACGCTGGCCACTCGTTCTGTGACCCACGGCCACTTCCTTGTGACTTGGCGTCCTCGTCCAAAAGGGACAAGGAAAGAACCCCTCGGGGGCTCTCGTGAGGACCGGGGGAGGAGGCCACCGTCCCCAGGGCCGCGAGCCACCCCGTACACCCAGACCTTCACCAACCCTCCGGCCGTGTCCTTGCAGATGGCCGACCATATAGAGCAGGGGACAACTCACCCATAATGCCGTGAGAGAAGGTGTAGCCACCAGCCCAGGTGCCACCCCCAAGGCTGCGGGCGAAGCCTGACTCGCAGGCCGGGACCGCTGTGCCCGCACGGAGCCAGCGCTGGGTGGAGGGACAGAGGACAAGGGACTCGCGATGCCAGCCCCGGACTCACGGGATGTCGGGCGGGTCGAAGGCCGTCTTGATGACGCCGGCATAGATGGCGAGGATGGACAGCACCACGCACGTCAGGAAGACCAGGGCCAGCTTGTTGACGTACTTGACGCCCACGAAGACCACCATGGCCATGAGGACCAGCATGCCCGTGCCGTACACACGCATGTTGTGCAGCATGGCCGCCGCCTCGCTGCCCGCCGAGCCTGTGTGCACGATGGCCGCGCCCGGGGAGATGTAGGTCTGCGGGGACGAGGCAGGTCGGGAAGGGCGCCTGCCCCTGCCTGGCAGATGACCACTCCAGGGGAGGCCAGCGCCAGACGCAGCTCCCTCCCGGGGCCCCACACCGGTGCTCCCACGACAGACCCTCGGGAGTGTGAACAGCGAGGGACAGGGCCGACTCTGAGTCGGGGCTGAGGGCCCTTCAGGGGGAGGCCGCGTCGGGACACAAAGAGCCCAGAGGAAATCGAAGAGCAAGCGATGTCTCCCTGCCAGCGGGTGCAATGCCAGCCCGGGGAGCCCGGCGCCGGCCCAGCTCAGCCCTCCTGGGACACACTGGGCCAGCACCGGGCGCGGACACCGGACGGATGCCCAGCACGTCTGCTGGGGGTGGACCACGGGACCGAGTGAGCCGTCACTCAGCTCCGAGAAGCGGCGGCGCCAGGTACAGGGGCCTGACGGAGAGGGGGTCAGGAGCACGTCACCCCGTCGCCCGCCACCAGGCGCCTGGAGTGCGGGAGGCTCTGGGGCTTCCGGAAGCCAGGCCCTCGGCTCGGGAACAGAGGGACACGGGGACAGAAGGGATGCAGGCCCCGCAGGTCCTGGAGGGCGTGGCCTGGGGGGCCTGGCCAAGCAGGAGGGTGCGTCCACCTTAAATCGCACGAGGAGCTAAGAGCCAGCACTTCGCGGTCAGGGGGCCTGCTGTGCAGGGGCCTGGGTGCCACTGGGCGGTGAGGACAGCGGAGGGGAAGGGCCTGGGGGCCGGCACTGCCCTGGGGGTCGGCACCGGGCAGGGAAAACCAGCCCAGAAGGAAGCACTTACCAGGAAAATCTCAATGGTCCCCAAAATGTACATGGCCCCCGCGAAGGTTGTGCCCAAGTAGAAGCAGAGGCCCACAGCGCCCCCGAACTCCGGCCCCAGTGACCGCGATATCATGTAGTAGGAGCCGCCAGCTGCAGAGCCCAACAGGAAACAGCGGGTCAGGGACGGCCAGGCACTGTGAACACACACGTCACAGACCACATGGCCGGCTCTGAGGCCGAGGCTGAAGAGTCACAGCGAAGGACAGCCACGGGCAGGGCACAGGGCCCGAGAGCCGTGCCCACGTCTGAGCAGCCCCAGGTGTCAGACCGGCACCTCCAGCCGCCTGACTCCGTCTCTGAGGCCTGGGACTGGGAGCCGCATAAGTGTCACCTCCGCTGGCCCTGGGTGTCCCCGAGGACACCCAGGCCCCGCGTGCCTGTCCCTGGCCACTCGATCAGTCAGGGGTTCGTGCTCGGACACTGACCAGGAGCCATGGCGTGGCTCTGGAATGCCTGGGCGGTGTCCCGGGTGTGTCCCCCATTCTGAAAAGCAAACCTAAGAGCCACTCTGCCACTAGAGCCACCCCCCAAGTGAGCGCACCCCTTCAGGGGCTTAGTCCAGGCCCTGCCTCCCGGCTGGGCGGAGGGCAGAGCAGTGGCCAGGCCCCGGTGTGTGACCCACAGCGGCCGCTGCCCTGTGGCTGCGCAGAAGGCCGGGGGCGGGGCAGCATGTCGAGGACGTGGGTGCAGAGAGCCGGCCTCACGCACGTGCCCATGGGCCGACCGCGGCAGGCGTGGTGTGACCTTTGGCATCTCGCATCCAGGCGGCAAACAAGTGCGAGGCGCCTTCACTCACGAGAGCCGGCACAGCCGTCCCCGACCCCAGCGCCGAGGCTCGGGCCCTGCCACGGGGAGGGAGCAGCCAGCCAGGGCTTCGGGGCTCAAATGGCAGAGCAAGTCCCGGCCCTAGAGAGCCGCTCCTGCCCCGGTCAGCGGCCCCGGAGGTGAGCAACGCAGCCTGCACACGTCGCCGTCAGCTAAGAGAACATTGGTCGCAGGACACTGAACTTCGGAACCAGAGGGACGCCTCGGTCACGGCGTGTCAGCTGTCCAGACATGCTAAGGCCGAGGAAGGGCCGTGGGCGCGGACGTGAGCTCCTGCTCCAGGAGCCTCCCGCTCACAGGCAGCCTCTGAGCGCTGGGGCAGGTGCTGGGGGACAGCCCCCTCAACAGCCCGCCCTGCTCAGGCAAGCCCTACGGTGCCCTTGGGGGCCACCAGGGACGCCAGGGACACTGGCCCGTGAGCCCACGTGACGTCGCTGCCCAGAGGTGGGCTCACTGTCGCCACATCTTCCACAAGGGCCTGGCTGGGCTGAGGACGGCCCCCTCCTGCCCACCTGACCCCTCTTGACACAGAAGCTTCTGGGCTCGGACGCCAGTGACAAGCTGCAACCTCCGGGCAGGGAAGGGCATGCCCGCAGTGGGCCCTTTGGGACAGGGCTGCACCTCCCTGCCTCGCCTGGGACCCCGCGGCCAGTCGCTCACCTGGGACCACACCGTTGGTGGCTATCGCGCTCATGGAGATGGCTGTCAGCATCGTCTGCAAGGACACAGGAGACCCTGGAGAGGAGCCCGCGAGGGCCACGCACAGCGAGGGACAGCGCCTGCCCCCAGCTCCTGGCTGCAAAGGGGCACCTGGGCATGGAGCATTCGGGACTGCAGCCCCCACCTCACTTCCTCTCCCACTGAACCCCCAAAGCTGAGCTCCTACCGGCGGCCCAGAAAAGACCCAACTCAACCTTACCACACACACTGCCTGGGTGTGTGCTCTGTGGGGTGTGAGGGGGACCCGGCCTGGGTGCCCACCCCGTGGGGCATGAGGGGGACCCCGCCTGGGTGCCCACCCCGTGGGGCATGAGGGGGACCCCGCCTGGGTGCCCACGCCGTGGGGCATGAGGGGGACCCGGCCTGGGTGCCCACCCCGTGGGGCATGAGGGGGACCCGGCCTGGGTGCCCACCCCGTGGGGCATGAGGGGGACCCGGCCTGGGTGCCCACCCCGTGGGGCATGAGGGGGACCCCGCCTGGGTGCCCACCCCGTGGCAGACTACAGAGCCGTCCAGGGGGCCCTGCCCCAGCTCTCACCACCTGCTCAGGAAGCAGCCACACCCATGGGCTGGGGAGTAATTTCCTTACAACCTAAAGACCAGGAGGAACGGCCCAGAAAGCCGAGTCCCCAGTGTCCAGGCAGCAAACCCGACAAGGCCCACCCGGACCATTTTTTATCCAGAGCATGTGTGCATGCCTGTGTGTGTGCATGTGCGTGCACATTCGTGTGTGTGTGCATGCATGTCTGTGTGCGTGTGCACGCCTTTGTGTACGTGCCAGCACGTATATGTGCTCGTGTGTATGTGTATGTGCATGCATGCACATGTGTGCGCACATGTGTTCGCGCACACATGTGCCTGTTCACATGTGTATGCACACTTGCGTGTGTGCATGCATGTTCATGTGTGTGCGCACGTTTATGTGCATGTGTATGCGCGTGTGCGTACATGTGTATTGGCTGCTCCAGACACTTCCCGACCCTTAGTTGGAAACATGTCGTGGCAGGGAGAGCGGGGTGAGACCACGAGGTGACCGCACTGACCACAGCGCCCGGAGGCCGAGGGCCGAGGCGCTGCAAAGCCCACGGCGGCAAGGGGAGTGATGAGCAGGGCCCCGGGGACTCTGCTCCCGGCACAGCTTAAAATCTTTCTGACAGACGCCTCCAGGTGACACACGGTGACGAGAGTTTAACCGCCCTCTTCACAAGGAGAATAAGGACAGTAAGAACAGGCATGGCCGGGAGGGGACACTGGGCAGCCTCTGGAGGCTAAACCAGATGCAGCAAAAGGTGGCGAGAAGGGACCCTATGTCGGGGCCGCAGGCTGCGTGCCTCTGGTACGTGTCCCTCCTATAACCGGGGTCCCTGAAATGCCCAGAGGGTTCCGCTGGAAGGGCACAGGCCTAAGTGACAGTGCCCCACGCCAGTCCCTGGCCACCCGGGTGCCCTGCACTTCTGCACAGGCGGCTAAGACTCCCAGGGCCAAACGACAGCCCGACCGCCTGCAGCCGCCGGCCTCCCCAGGGCAGAACACATGGGCAGCCTCGGTCCCCGGAGAGCCCGCAGCCGTCCACGTGGTGGGCCCCCGACGTCCAGCTGCCCCCAGAAGCATAGGCGCCAAGCCCGGGGACTGGCCGAGGCCACTCACACAGGTACAGCACATGGACACGATGAGGAGGGACTCCAGGACCCCGGCCGCCCCCACGATCCACGTCAGCCGCAGGAAGAGGATCACACCGAGGATGTTCTGCAGGCAGGGCAGGTAGACGCCGATGAGGGTGCCCATGCCCGGGCCCTGTGGGGAGAGCGGCGTTTCGGGGGAGCTGCCTGCCCCGCACGCCCCGGGAAGGGGTCGTGGGCACAGGAGGACAAAGAAATGGACCGGCGAGGGTGGGAAGCTTCAGCTGCCCGGGCCCGGAGAGAACTGGGCTCCAGGAGGGTCCAGAGCAAAACCTGCCACCCCAGGCCAGGGCGGCCTCCAGGAGGGACAGGGGCCTGGGGGCCCCGAGGTCCCGGGGGAGGGGCCTGGGGGTCCCGAGGTCCCGGGGAAGGGGCCTGGGGGCCCCGAGGTCCCGGGGGAGGGGCCTGGGGGTCCCGGCAGAGAGGTCCCGGGGAGGGGTCCTGGGGGTACCTTGGCCTCGCGTCTCTGGCTGTCCTCGGCCTGCTCATGCTCCACCACGCCCTGGCTCAGGTTGGTGTAGTTGGCCAGCTTGTTGAGGAGCGAGGACACCATGGGGTTGCTGTCCATCTCCTCCTGTTTGGGACCAAAGGCGGAATCAGCCACCTCACCCTGAACCGAGATGCCCCGAACTGCCCGGGCCCCGCAGAGCTCCCGGAGCCCACTCCGGGGCCGCCTGGGACCCACAGGTCTGAGCTGGGAGGCCGGGCCCAGTCCCCGCAGGGCTGCAGTCAGGGCCCCGGGGCTGGAGCCCGGGCTCGGGCCGTGCTGCCCAGGGCCACCAACCCAGCGAGGGCGCCCAACTCCCGCCCCTCACGGTGTCCAGCGGGCAGCCGGCTCCCAGCACAGCCTCAGACGGCGGTCTCGGCGCCGTGGCCCCCGCACGTGCCCAAGCTGAGCCGCCTGCGCCCGCCGCCTGCAGGGCCGAGCCCGCGTCACCTCGAACAGCGCCATGTTCTTCCCCTCGAACAGGCTCGCTCTCTCCGTCTCGCCTCCGTTAACGGCCGCGCTGCTTCCCCTCCAGTGTCCATCTCCTGCGGGAGAAATCTGGTCAGTGTCAGCGGCTGAAGGGGCTAGAGGCAGCTGGGAACCAGGGGGATGGACGGCGGCCCTGGGGGTGGGGGGCCGGTGCCAGACGAGGACCCATGGCTGAGCCAGGGCCCCGGGGAGAGGCGGGAGCCGCGGCCGGAGGATGGCGTGGGCACTGACGAGGGCCGTGTGTGGCCGCAGCCGTCCTTCCCTGAGAGTGGACACGCGGGTCCCCTGCCGACATCACACTGTGTGGCCACCGGGTCCCAGCCCCGCCCCCATCCAGAGGAGCCAGGCAGGATCGGCTGACGTCCACCATGACGGTGGGACAGGCCAGAGCCCAGGGGACCCTGCACCAACACCACGACGAGCCAGGCAGCCACAGCGAGCCTGAGACGCGCTGCGTCCCTCCAACAAGACCACCGGCCGCCCACACCCACACGGGGCCCGAGCCTCGCAAGCGGTGTCACCAGCTGTCCACCCCACAGGATGTCCCAAGCAGCCGTCTGCCCCACGGCGTCTGGGAGAGCGGCTGGCCCCAGCCCAGCCTGCAAAGCTGGCGCACAGCCATGGACACACCACGGGCTGGGGGCCTGGTCGGCCGGAGCAGGGCCTGTCACACAGGGGCGGCTCCTCCCTGCCAGGACCTAGCGCTGACACAGCCTCTGGCAGGAACTCCCCAAACGGGCATCTGACTGAGCCACCCAACCCAGGGACCCTGCCAATCGAGGAACACAGGACAGGGTCTCGGGCTGCTGGTGGCCAAGGGCTGCTGGTTCTAGGCCGGGCCTCGCTGCCTTGGCTCCCCCACGTGGGAGGTGGGGCTGAACACCGGACTCTGTATGCGCCCCTAATTCCCCCCACTCCGCAGAAAGGCCAGGCTGGGCAGGGGCCTGAGGGTCTCCCAAGGGTGCTGGGCCACATGCCCGGTCACCTGCAGCCGGCCCAACGGCCTCCCCAGGAGTGGGGGACACGGGCCCTGGGAGAGCTGTGGGGTGGCAAGGACGTCCCTGAGGGGGTGACGGGGGCTTCACTCTGAGGGCGGCAGGGTGGCCCTGGAGGAGCGGGGACCGCTGTGGGTGCCCCCGACGGGCAGGGCAGGGCGGCAGCTCTCGTCAGGGGATGAGAGGAGGGAGAATGGGGTGTGGGCCTCGGCAAGGCCCCCAAGCCGACTGCCCGGGGCCCGGACCTGTGTTAGGGTCACACTGTCCTGGTGAGCTGGGGCAACTGGGCCAGGTGGGGTGTGGGTGGGGCCCTACGGCCCCCCTAGCCGGCAGCAGGACCCAACATGGCCTGCACGTCCCGCCCACCAGGTCGAATATTGCCCCAGACAGGCGGGACCAGGGCTGGGTGCCCCCGGGGCTTGGACGAGCTCCAGCACCCCCAGCCAGACAGCACCCCATCCCCCGGACGATGGTCTGACCCCAGGCACAGTCCACACGTGTGGCAGGAGCAGCACCGCGGCCCGGGGAGCCCGCGGAGGAGCAGGTGCCGATGCAGGGTGTCTCCCGCCCTCTACACCGGGCAGCCCCCTCACCCGAAGCCAGAATCACAGCTCAGCAGTGAGAGGCACCGCTGGTGGGAAGAGAGACAGACCAGGGCACTGGGGCCTCGTCCACGCGGGATGCACATGCTGAATCGCGGCCTCACTCCGTGTGCCACCTGCGTCCCCCCACACGCCCGCAATGGCCAGAATCCCCGCCAAGAGCCTGGACACAGCAGAGCTCCCAGGCCCACGCCGGCCGGCAGGGGACACAGGGCCACCGCTGCCGGCCGGCAGGGGACAGAGGGCCATCGCCGCCAGCTGGCAAGAGACAGAAGGCCACCACTGCTCCCCTGCCTCCCAGGGACATGACAGGCGCCCCAAGGGGAGCCCACACACGTAGTCCGGTGACGTCAGAGGGGAGCCAGGCAGCTCCGCCCGCCCCTGGGCTGCTGCAGGCAGATGCACTACCCCGGGTACAGCAGGGGCGGGGGGCACAGCTTCCGAGACGCCACATCCGCACCTTCGTCCATGACGAACGCGACGCTTTCCAACTGAGCACGTGGCTCTCTCTGCAGGGACCTGCTCGACGGCCAGGCCACAGGGTCAAGCCCTATGCCTCATGCACACAGGCTGCCACGGCCACGTAACGGGGCCCCCATCGTGCGAGGTGAGGAGCAGCGACAAAGCAGCCCGCTCCAGGGACCTGCAGCCTCGGGACAGGCCTGGCAAGTCTGCGGGGTCACGGGAGGTGGCGTCTCTGCACCCCTCGGACTCTCAGAGCTCCCCACTTGGGGGGCCTTCCAGCCTCTGTCCAGGAGCTCCGAGTTCCAGTCTGGCCCTTTTGGGTCTCGCGTACCCTATAACACATCACCAGATCTCCTGGGGACAAACACCTTAGAAGCAGCCCCTCCGCGTGCCGGCCTGTCACCGTCAGATGGGCCGCGTGGTGTGGGCCGCTAATTCTGCTGTGACCATGCCCGGGTGTGGCGCCGGCAGGCACACAGAGCCAACCCCCGGTGGCCACCTCGGACCCCGTGCCACAGCTGCTCTGCCAGGACGGCCGGACCCAGGCCCCCAGGTCGCCACAGAGGAGCTCAGGGCTCAGCCCTGCCGCCCTGCAAGCTGGCTCCCAGGCCCAGAACATGCTGGAACACATGCTCAGAGCTCAAGACGGAGAGGGAGCCCACAGCGGCTTCGTTCTGTGGCCCCTGCGTGAAGCGGGGCCTGCCCTGTCTGCAC
>NW_024351073.1:26011912-26013435 GCF_902729225.1 Pteropus medius | reverse complement strand
TCACTGTCACCAACAGGCCTTGTAGGGGCCACGTGCCAGTAGTCAGAGGATGGCCACCGCAGGGCAGGGCCCAGCGCCCCGCCATGGGGCGTTCTGAGTTATGCCTGACCCCACAGAGGGTCTCGAGCAGGGACACCAGGCAAAGGCTGCCACTGGCGTTTCCCGGGGCCTCAGCCTGGTGCTCAGCGTAGATGTGGAGGGGGCTGCCTGCTTGCATAGGTCCCATCGGGGTGTGAGGTGACTTCTTGACAGGACCCCATGAAAAAACAGGAAGTCACCACCACACAGGACACTCAGGGAGGCATGTCCACTGGCCCGGCCTGGAGGGCTCCAGGCCATGAACCTCCACCAGGGGACTAGACGTTGGACAGGCGCAGGCAGCCAGCCTGGTGTCTGGGGCCACCCTAGAGCCAGGTGGAGCACGCCGCCCCCCAGCGGACCAGCCCCCCAGAACCCACACGGACCCCTCCTCAGCCCACAGCCGCCGCCCGGGAGGGGCCCGGGTCGCTGGAGCCACGGCAGGTGGACCTGCCCCCTGGGCTCCATTCCCAGCGGCTGCTGCGGGGCTCCCGGCCCCGTCCTCGCCGCACGATGCCGGGCACTTGGCGAGCAGGAGAGTGTCATGCTGGACCCATCGCCAGTGACTACTCCGGCGAGAATGGCCAGCGGACGCCGGATGGGGTGACGGCTGGTGCGAACGGCATGGGCCGGGCTCAGGGCACCCCCCGCGAGGCCCCCACTCAGAGTGACGGGGCCGGAATGTACAACCCACCCACCTGGCCGGGGGCCGAGGCTGAGATCAGGGTCGGGGACTGACACTCGGTGCAGGGACCGACTCCGAGTGTGACCATAGGGAGCGTGAGCCAAACCCCAACAGGGGCCACCGGCTTGGCCCAGAAAGGCCGGCGGCACGGGGCCAGAGGGGCCGCAGGAGGCCCCTGGGAAGGACACGGACAAGGGTGACAGACGCAGCACATGACCGGTGCTTTTGACGAGCGACAGGAAATCTGAACGAGACCTCCAGTCGGCAAGACCGTCCTGATTCAGCGACACCACGGACGGTGAGACCTCGAGGGAAAACACCCTCGGGCGTCACGCCCGCCGCCCGCAAGCCGGGACGACGGGAGTCGCTGGTGTCCAGGCCCACGGCGCCGGCGCGTGGACGCCGTGTCCTCACAGCTTCTCCGAAGCCGGGTGACATCGCACTGAAGGCGAACAAACCCACGAACGTGTGTTCCGACACTCCGCTCCCTACGCCCGGCGTCCCCGTGGCGGAGCCCGGTCCGGGCCCCTCTGTCCCCGCCTCGCATTGAGGGGACCCCGCCCGGGTCCTTTCTCTGGAGACGGCAAACTGGCTTTCCTAGAGGTAGCGGCGACGGCCGACACGGAGCAGAGGTTCCGACCGTGCTTCCGGGGCAAACGCGAGGTGAAGAGGGCTCTCTGGAGCCACCTCTGTCCAGGGGACACTCGGGTCCCAAGGTGGCCGGCTGACGGCCGGAAGGCAGGCATGGGCGGACGGAACC
>NW_024351073.1:26004405-26010968 GCF_902729225.1 Pteropus medius | reverse complement strand
CTGGGCTGCGGGTTCCGAGCCGGCGGCCCAGCCACTGCCCGCCCCTCAGCACCCCAAAGACCCCCATTCCCGAGCTGCTGCCCGCCCACAGCAGGCAGGAGCAGCCTGCTGAGAGCCCACACCCCAAAGAGCCACCCGTCCTGGGCGCCTGGCTCTGCGGCCAGCCCTTCGGGTCACCCTACACAAGCCACGCCCAGGCCTCAGCGACCACACACACCTGTGGCCCCTCCAGCTGTCAGCAAGTTCCACAGCACCTGTGCTCACAGCCCCTCCAGGGCTGCCAACCCCAGAGGCGGGGGACAAGGGCCAAGCTATGCACTCCCAGATGGACAACAGCCGCCGGTCGGCAGGCCTGGCCCAGGCCCCAGGCCCCAGGCCCCGGAGCCGCAGCCCGCAGACGCCAGACAGCTGTCCCAGGAAGGGGCCAAGCGGCTGGCACCGGCCGGCACAGAGCGCGGGACTCGGGCGGCACAGGCAGGCCACCCTGACCGGCGCCACCTCCTCCTCCCTGAGGGGCCGTGTGGCTTCCGTCTTCACCTTGTCGCTTTCATTAGAAAAACGTTTAACACTCGGCGGAGCTGACAGACGCTCTGCGAAGCCCCACACCTGCCACGGGCGCGGGCCACGCCCGAGCACAAACGTGACCCGTCCGGCCGAGGCCCGGCACATCTCCAGTACACGGCACCGCGGACGCCCTGCGGGACGGATCCCGCCAGCCCGGGAGGCGCCCGGGGGCTCCCCACACCCACAGGCAGCCTCTGGCCTGTTTTGCCCTCGACCAGGGTTTCCCGTGTCCGTTCTGAGGCCACGTCTCTGGCTCCCGGAAGCACACTGTTAACCCCGGCATCAGCGAATGCCGGACAGTGACCAGGGGACAGCAGCAGCCCAGCAGGCAGCGGCCCCCTCCCCCAGCCATGGCAAACTCGGTCACTGCAGGCCGCGGGGCACTCGGGCGCCGTGTCTCTGAGACAGTGTGTCCTTGTCACTATCGAGCAAATGTAGTCTAGTTCTCTGCAGAGAGGAGGGGACGCCCTCAGCCCAGAGAAGCAGGCAGGGTGCTGGGACTCAGCCGAGGCCACCAGAGCCACCTTCTTGCTGTGGCCCGGGAGCCCAGACCGTGGTGGGCTGCTGCAGGCTCCAGGTCAGAGCCTGCGTCTGGCCGGTGGCGTCCCAAACGTACTGTGTCCCCCCCTCCAGTCACAGCCGCCATCACCCCCCTCCCCACGCCTGAGCCGGCACATTCCACCCCCCTCCCTCCTCCGGCTCAGACGTGGGTTTCACCTCCGTCTCCTCTGGAATGGCTGCCCAGGAAGGAGCAGGGTCAGCGGCCGGCCTGGGCCAGCATCGGCAGCCGTCACACCTTCCTGCCAGCAAGCACGGGCGGGCGGCCCGGCCCTGACCACACCGTGGGCCACACAGGGGCCGGCACTGAGGTGCGGCCAGTGGGGGACACGGTCTTCCCCTGGAGCCACAGACTCCTTCAGCGGAGTCCCCTCCGGTGACTGGTGACCTCATGTGCGTCCCATCGGCCAGACTCCGCAGCCACCTGCCCAGCAGCCGGGCCCCGTCTGAAGTGCTAAGTGCTGGAACGAGGCCATTGCAGGTTCCACAGCCCTAAGGGTTAACCCGCGACCCCCGGCCCTCGGCCCTGCCACTCCGCAGCCCGCGTCAGCGCTGGCGTCCGGAGCGCAGCAACCGACAGTCCAGGCCCGCGGGTGCCCGCGGGGTCTGCTCAGGCCGGAAGCCCGGACGCTGGGGCTGTGAGCCCCCAGCCGCTGAGGGCGCCGAGCCGGCCGAAGGAGCACAGCTTCTGCCTGAGGACAAGGGAGCGCGGAGCGGCCAGAACCGCTCCCCGCCCTCCGCCCGCTGCGGACCTCGCGTCCTGCGGTCCTTCCGGGGCACCATCTTCCGAAAGGGCTGGCGGGCGGGCCTCTGCCGCCCTGGCCTCCGGCAGAGAAGGGTCCTCCAGGAACATGCCTGCCAGACACGGGCGCACACGGTGCCTTGCGCAGGGCCTGCGTGTCCCCACTGCCTCTCCCGGGGGCCATGCTGCTTCCCAAGGTCCAGGCTCTGTGGGACCCCCTGGGGGGCAAGCTTAGCCTTCCCCCCCTGCACTCACACCATGCCCCCCCCACTTCCTGCCAGACAAGCCAGCCCACGCCCAAGCAACGGGGCTCTGACACGGGTAGGGCCCAGAGTCCCCCCATGAGTGACGTCCATGCGTGCCTGGTGTCCGGCTGGACGGCCCGCTTGGAAAGGCAGGCGGGCCTGCGTCCCGCCCACGGCTTCCCTACGGGGCACGGTCTCACTTCCCACAGGACCCTGACCTGGCACCCCGTGACACCAGGCAAGAGTGGCCTCGTGGGGCAGAGGGGCTGGGCCCCTGGCCCGCAGTGCACCTAATGGGGCGAGGCATGTCCCTCTCACCCCCCACTGACCAGGCACATCCCACGGGGCTCCCCCGTCGTCTCCCACAGCCACCCACTGTTGGGGGGTGCTCATGGGAAACGAGGTCTGGGGAGCTGCAGGAAGGAGTCACATGTACCACCTTCGACCAGGGCCAGTACCGTCTCCACCTCGACTCACTGCTCCACCTGGGGCCCTCAGTCCCAACTGACCAGACAGGGCCCCCCCACCCCGGCATGGTGTGAGTCTGACACCAGCACAGGCTGGAAAGCAAGGCACTGCCAGGCTCCCGCCCACAAGGGGTCATGCGCGGCCAGAAGGCCCGACACAGCGGCCGGACGCACCCAAGAGTGAGCATACAGAGACAAAGCACACACATGTGCACACACGTGCAAACAGCACACATACAAGTGTGCACACACAGCACACACAGCACACATGTGCAAACAGCTCATATACATGTGTACGCACAGTGCACAGAAGCACACAGCACACGTGTGTACACAGCTCATATACATGTGTGTACATGGCGCACAAGCACACAGCACACACGTGCGCAGAGACAGCACACGTGTGCAGACAGCTCGTATACATGTGTGCACATGGTGCACAAGCACATACAACTGTGCGCAGACACCGCACACATAGAACACACATGCACAACACACTGCACACTCATGCTGGCACACCCGCTCGGGCACACACACCCACGCTCACACACAAGCACGCAGCATTGCTGGGAACCACAGCCCTGAGCCCCTTCTCAAGAGAAGGGTGTGTTTCCCAAACTGTCAGTCTAGAGGGCGTGCCCCTTGTGGGAAACAGCAGCCCCCCAGTGAACCCCACCTCTGACACCCCCAGTCACATGGCTGCTTGTGGCTCTGGTTACCCCTCCAGCGCAGGAACACGGGGCCGATGACGAGGGCGCTCGCGGGGACCCTGCTGGCTCCGGGCAGCTCCTGTTACCAGCACTGGCTCCTGCCTGGCTGCGGTCAAGCCCCCTGGATGGAGGGAGGAGGAGGCCCGAGAATGACCTGGCACTTCTCTCCCAAGCTCAGCTCAACCCGATCCCTCCCCGGTGACCAGCCTCGCGGCTCCGAGAGCCCAGGCGCCGAGACCAGACAGAGCTCAGGAGACAAGAGGCCACGGCCACCTCTGGGCAGGCGGGGCCCTGGAGAGGGACAGTGAGGCACAAGGAAAACTCAGGGTGGCCCCGGAGTCCCCAAGGGGCTCGACCAGCCGGGTGAGCAGAGGGCGACGCAGACTCAGAAACGAGGGGTGCCCAGTCCGAGGGCAGTGCTGGGCCACGGCCACTGCGGACACCCAGGCAGGCCCAGGGCGGGGGACGCTGCGCCCCAACGAACCGAAAGCAGCTCGGACTGCAAACACTGGCCCGGCAGCCGGGGGACCCAGGCCTGTGAGTCACGCAGTCCCAGGGAGAGGGGACGGTGCTCAGAACAACCCAGACACAGGAAGCAGAGCCGCAGCCCGGATCCCGGCCCCCGCCGTCCCCACAGAACCAACGCGCATTCCCACCCCTCCCCCAACCGCTTTCCCAAGAAGAAACACCCAAGGAGAGGGGGTGGACGGCAGCCAGGAGCCCGCGGGGGCCGGAGGCCAGGCGGGGCCCACGCGCCCCAGGCCCCAGACAAGGCCCCAGGCAAGACCCCGGCACCGACAGCAGCGCATGGCCCTGCCGGCCACCCCCCGGCCCCACCGGGACAGACACGCTCACCGGGGCTCGCGGCCAGAGGTTCAAGGACCCACAGGGCAGCCATGGAGGCGGGGGCCCCGGCCTCATTCTTGGCCGTCCCGCAGCTCAGCGCTTATCTGCACGGGGCAGGTCTGCACTCTGCAAGGAAGTCCCCTCTTCTCCATGAAGGAGAGGTGTTAACCCTTTGAGCTCTGCCCCAGCGTCCCCCAGAAGGGGCCAGTCCCCAGCAGGTGCCGACAGCCAGCCACCTGCCAGAGCCAGGGCGGCCCCAGGCCCGGCCTCCACTGCCCGGGGGACCCACCATCTGGTCCTGGGTGCGTGCATGCCACTGTCCCTGTGCCTCGGCCTGCGGGGCCCCACTCGGGGGCTCGCACCCCCACAGAGGAGGGTCTTCTCCCTTGAGGCCCCCACTGGCCTCATGCCCAGAGCGGCTTGCAGACACCTGCCACCTCCCCAGAGCAGCTGTCACCAGGAAATGGCTATGGGACACCCTAAAAACACGCTGGGAAGGAAAGTACCTGGCCACGTGAACGGTGGCTGAAACCCAACGCTGAATCACACTGTCCCCTCTGGCCTCACGTCTGCAACCAGCAAGGCTTTTAAAACTCATGCCACGAGGTGACGACAGGACACCGGGCGGCTGGCAGCACGGAGCGATCGGCCAGAAGCTGGGTGTAGCGTGTCTGCCTGCGGGCGTCACCCCGAGCCTGACCCCCGTGCCCACGGCTGCGCCCAGCCGTGTGGCGGTGAGAGGCTGTCTACAGTGGCCCCTAAGGACACCGGCCCTGCTAGGCGTCCTGCTCCAAGGTCACCCATCCCTGGACGCAGGAGCCCAGGTCTGGAGGTCAGTGATTCGGCTCCCAGGACCATGGCCACTGCAGCTCCCCGCAGGCCGAGGCCTCCAGAGGGCAGGGAGACGAGGAGCTCGCCACTCGCTCACGGTCCAACCTGGACAGACAGCCGCCTGCACGGTCTGGGGACCTGAGCTGAGGGACACAACGCCGAGCTTCAGCCCTGGCCAGCTCGGAACCCACAGGGCACCTCACCCCTCAGCACCCCCTTTCCCACGGCCCTAGAAAGCTATCCGAACCCCAACAGCACAGAGTGCAGCCCCCACGAACCTCTAAGGAAGGACGTCTGGGGTCACTCGCCAAAGGAAACACCCTAATGGAGAACTAGATGGTGCCATGTGGCTTCTGGTCCCCTCCCGGGTCCCAGGGCGAGAAACAGCACAGGGACACCGAAAATGCCCAGGCCCCATCGAGGCGCTGTAGAGGGGGGGGAACACGTGTGGGGGACAGCAGGGACACGCACAGGCCCACAGAGCAGCCCGGCACGGGGTGGGCCGCACACATGGCTCAGCAGCACACCGACTCCTGGCCAACCGGCCTGGGGACACCCCCCCCCGCCAACAGCAATGAACACACAGCCCCGCTGGCCGGGGCCCAGGACCCACACACCAGGGGCCCCCCAGCCATCAGCCCTGCACCGGGTGCTGCAGTGTCACGGGCTGGAGGCCCCCCTCAGGAATGCCCCCAGGGCCGTCCCGACACCCTCAGCTTCAGACCCAGATTCGGGGCCCAGACGCCTCCACCCAGGCTGGAGCATTTCCCTCAGGGTGCTGCGTACGCGGGCTGTTCAAAGGGGCTGCCTTTCAGGGGACTGGCTGCTCGTCCTTGTCACTGTCCGACAGTCTGACTCCAGCCGATTGGTCAGGCCCAGCACAAGGTACGAGGACAGCCACAAGTGCTCACAGAAGGGGCCTGCATGAGCAAAGGACCTGTCTGCGGGGTCAACTGCTCCCCGCTCGCGGCCACTGCCCACCTTATGAGCAGAGACACGTGGGCAGTGGGTTCACTTGGACAGAGCAATTCCAGCTTCGTGATCCAGGTGGGGCAGACGCCCGCAGCCTTCACAGAGCACACGGGGGCGGCCGCGCCCAGCCACCCAGCAGCCCCACAGCTGCTCGGCCCCTTGGGGCAGCCAAGAGCTGGACCCCCTTGGAGGCGTCCCTCATGCCCAACTCCACAGCAGCCAGCCACACTCCCAAACAGCAGCAGCTGCCACCACGAGTGTCCACAGCTAGGACACCTGCCCCGGCATGGCAAACAGGTCGAGCAACTTTCCACAAGGAAAGAACAGATGCCCCACACCACACAACCCAGTGCTGGTGACCAAGCTGCTCTCTAGCGACCACCGCATGCTTGCGCATGCACACACACGCCCAAGTGTGTGCACGAGTATGCACATGCAGACACACGTACACACATGTGCACATATGCCCACAACCACGCACACACCATGCACATGCGCACACACAACCGCGCACATACACGCAGATGACCATCTGCACGACTCACGGGCCCATGCACACACACACACACACATACACAAGTGGGCACACACATAAACATACACGTCCGTGACTCAGACCCGCACACGT
>NW_024351073.1:25999502-26004377 GCF_902729225.1 Pteropus medius | reverse complement strand
CACAACTATGCACATGCACACACACACGCGTGCACAGACAACCGCCTGCATGACTCACAAGGCCATGCACACGCACACACGCACATGCATGCACAAACGGGCACAAACATACATACGCGTGCAGCAGACACACACCCGCATGACTCACAGGCCCACACGTATGTGCACACGTGGGGTCGGCAAAGGCTTAAATATCTCCTCGCTTATTTCTAAGGGGAGGACCTGTTGCTGAGGACAGCAGGGGACCCTGATGAGCACCTGGAGAACAGGGTCCCAGGGCTCGGCAGCCACGCTCCATCCAGCGCGGGCCCATGACCTTCTGTTCCCGTGCTGTTAGAGACGGATTTGGTACAAGACACGTTTGATGCCTGAGACGGAAGCCCCGGAAGGAGGGCGTGAGCCGCACCGCCTGGAGCGAGTCCCAAGGGGACGATGGGCAGGGGTGGCTGACGGGGCCACCGCACCGTCCTTCCTGTGCCGGTGGGACGCATCCCTTCCTTCCTGAAACGCAGTGGTAGACGCTGCCGTGTCCTTGCCCAGCAGGACAGAATCTGTCCCACCTGCCCTTCAACCGCAATGCTCCCTGAACCCCCACATGCCAGCCCCCCGGAGTCTGCGTCCTTGCCACCCCAGTGGCAGACACCCCGCACGCGGCAGCTAACTTGCTCAAGGCCTGGGGCCATGGCCCAAGAGGTCCCATGACCCCTGGACCAGCCCAGCTGATGGCCTCGCAATGCTACCAGCCACCCGCTGCCCACTGCCAATGGCCACCAGCCACATTCCCCGACAGGACAAAGGAGATACTCCCCACGGCTCCCTGGGTCAGCATGTCAGGAAGCTCTCAGGTCCCCTTCACAGAAGGGACCCCTGGGTGACCAACAGGACCCGATCAGCAGGGTGTGACATCACACAGGAAGGGACCCAAAAAGCGGAACAGGCCTTGGAAGCAAAGGAGGTGGAGTCAGAGCTGCAGGGAACCTCAGGTGGGCGGGCAGCCGGGGCGAGAGACAGGCCACCAGCTTACAGGGCAGACACCCGGCCACAGAGGCTGCAGTGCAGGCTTCTTCAGGGACCTGGGCCTGCGGCCTGGGCAGGGGGCTCCCAGAGAAGGGGCTGGGCTCCTCAAGTCAGCTACGACCACTGCACCGCAAAGGCGGGGGGGGGGGAGCCCCTGCTCCTCTACCTCCTGAGTGTTTTCCCCGAGAAACAAAGTACTGAGGACAGGGACACAGGGAAACCTGTCCTTCCCAAATCCGGACCAGTCTCCATCACAGTAAAATGCAGAGTAAGCGACCTGCCACTCAGGGGACTGGCCCCCAGGAAAGACGAACCCCAGTCGCTCGAGAACACCCGGCCCCACCTTGCCGGGGAGTGGGGAGGCGGGTGGGCCCGCAAGTGTGTCCACAGCAGAGGCCGACCCTGGCCTTGGCCTTCGGTTCCTGCGTCAGATCTCCCTCCCAGCGCCTGGCCGACTCCTGCAGGGGGCCCCAGCCACCGCGGGGCAGCAGGGGTGCAGGACCGCTATCTCCCCAGGTCTGAGGCAGCAGACACAGGCCCACCCACCGAGGAGCCAGGGTCAAGGCAGCAGCACTAATCCAAGGTCGACGCCCGGCGTCTGGCACCCACTGCGCCGCTGCTTCACACCGAGATGGATGACAGGCTCCCAGGGAGGCCCGGAGCCGCAGGCGCCTTCCTGCTCCAGAGCCACGGGCTGCGAGGCCCCTGTCTCCCGGACACAGGCCAGATCTGGCCTCACTGCATGCCGGGCGAGGTGGGCATAGCCTCCCCATGCGCTGTGAGAAAACACGGTCCTCAGCGCACGCCCTGGGGCCCCACCCTGACGTCCACAGCGGCCAGGGCACAGGGTCTGCCCACGCTTTCTCCACTGCCACCCGGAGGCCCGCACAGAAAGCCAGGCACCTCCCTCGGGTGTGTGGGCCAGCCGGGGTCAGGAGGGACCGTCAGTGGGCCTCAGTGATCCTGTGATGGGACAGGCACGGCCACTGCCTGGGACCACGGAGGGGGAACCCACACACGGCTCCTGCAGGACCTGCCCCCACAAGCAGGGCGTGGGTGGCTTCCCCAGGCCCCCCGCCATCATGCCAGTGACACGGTGCCCATCGCATGGATCCCTGAGTGCGGCCTGTGTGCTGCTGGAGAGAACAGCACTGTGACAGCACAGCAAGGTGACCTCCTCCTGCCGTGTCTTTCTGAGGAAATGTGAGGAGTGTAGGACACGAAACGTCCAAGTCCCAGGCTAGCTCCGTGCCAGCTCAGCTAAGTGTCACTGCGCAGCTCAGACCGTGAGGGATGGGTCAACGAGCGAGCACAAAGCCCACCCTTGGTGCTCCTGCGTCTGCGGTCACCAGGGCAAGTGTGATGCCTGTCCAGCCCTCAGCACGAACCCGAGGGGGGACTCAGAAAGCAAAAGCACTTACGGGGGGGCTTGGGGCTCGAGACCTACTGGGCGAGATGCTCACCCCACGTGCAACGTGTAGGCCCAGGGCACCATGTGAGAGCTACTGAGAGCGGAAGGAACGAGCAGCGGGGAAGTCACCCCCAGCTTCGAAACAAGCCACCAAGTCTGGAGAGAAAGCAGACAGGACCGGAGAAAGGGCCGGCAGGCCGGGAACCGGACGCCCAGCTCCTCTGGGAAGGGGGTGGCTGCTGGTGGCCCCAGGAAGCTGCTCGCCCAGGGACCACAGGGCACACTCATCCTCGGCGCTCGGAACCACAGGCGGTGGTGAGAGGCAAATTCTGAGCTCACGCTGGTTTCAGGCCCCTGTGCCAGAGAGCGGTGGCGACCAGCCCCTCGCCAAATGCAGAGCAAAGCTGGGCAGGGGCCTCACCCTGAGGGAAGGGACACTGGAGGGGTGGGGCAGGACCCAGCTGACTGATGGTGCAACAGCCCATCAGGACAGCACCCTCAGCAGCCCCCAGCAGTGTCCCCTGAGGGGCATGACCTTTCCTGCCAGGGCAGTGGTCCCGCAGGACCTGTGCCCTCTGACCTGGTCCTCTTCCTGTAAGTGCTGGGAGCTGGGAGCGCCCTGTCCTGGCTGCACTGACACCTGGAGCGCAGGAGGGGGGGGCGCTGCAGGAGCCGGGCTGGGTCCTCACTCCCCCCCTTTCTAGAGGGAGCTGAGAGCGGAGAGGAGGTGGCTCCGGGGACCGCCCACCCCTCAGCTGCACGGAGCACGACTCCGACGGGCCTGGGGGGGCCCCCCCAGCAAGAGAAAGTGAAAGTGCCACAGACCTGTGGACTCCAGAACAAAGAGGGCCAGGGGTCCCCCGGCCTGAGCGCAGCCCCTGGCGGCGGGGTAGCCCCCCCCTCCCCCCGCCCGGGACCTGCGGTCCCTCCTGCTGATGAGCACAGGTGGGCGAGCCCAGCCGGGCACACAGGACTGGCTCTCGCAGGGGTTTATCTGACCCGCGGCCCTTTGCCCCACCGCCTGGGGAGCAAAGGCCGGAAGAAGCAGGAAGGCGCCCGCGGACGCACCACCCCCGCGGGGCGCGGGGGTTCTCACGAGGCGCCTCCCCCGTCTCCAGAGCTACCCCGGGGCGTCTCCCACCTCCCACGCCTCCCCGCTGCCCCACCCTGAGTGCGGGAACAAGGTGCTTGCAAGCCCGGCGCGGGGGTGGGGGCAGCGGCGGAGGGGAGCCCCTAGCCCCGGGGGCGCGGGGCGCGGCTCGGATCCTTCGCCCCGCGACGAGGCTTGGTGGGGGGCTCTGCAGCGGGAGGGGGCCGGGGCCGGGGCAGGGTGAGGGAGCCGCAGGAGGAGGCTGAGGACCAGGTGGGGCCCTGAGAGGGGAGGCGACGGGGTGGGGGGGGAGCAGACCCACACCCTTCCTCCAGTCCCCGCCCCGCCCGGGGGCGCCCCCAGACCCGCGCAGCCCGGCTCCGCCTTTGTCCGGCGGGCAGGTGCGGCCGCGCTCACCCCGGCTCGGGCGGTCGGGCTCGCGGCCCTCGGGGGCGCCCGGCGCCTCGGTCGGCTCGGCCGCCTCGTCCTGGCCGCCGTCGGCCCGCGCGTCCACGGGCACCACGGTGAAGTTGGTGGGCATTGCCGCTCCGGCCACTGCGCGCGCCGGCCACACCGCTCCGGCCGCGCGCCGTCCGCTCCGCCCGCTCCCGCCGACGCGCCGCGGGACTTGGGCGCAGGGGCGGGGTCCGCGCGGGCCGACCGGCCCCGCCCCCGCCAGGCCCCGCCCCCGCCAGGCCCCGCCCCGGACACGTGACCTCACCTGCGGACCCCGCCGCCCCAGGCAAAGTTTGCTCGGGGCGCGGCAGGGCTGGGCGCCTTCCGCCGAGGCCTTTCCCGTAGCCAGTGCCTGCGGAGCCCCCGCGCCCCCCGCCCGCCCGGTGTCGCCCTCCCCAGCCGGAGCCCCCCGGCTTCTACGCTGCTCCCCGTCCCCACGCCGCGGAGCGGTGCCCCCACACAGCCCCTGCGACACAGAGAAGCGTCCCCACACCTGACTGAGCTGGGATCTGGTCTCCTCCACCTCTGCCCGGAGGCTCGCCCAGCGGTGGGACGGCGTTTCTTGCAGAAGGGAACTGTGGTCCGGAGGTGGGAGGCTGCTCTGGGGACTCGGTCCACAAGGGACTTAACCTCGTACAAGGCGCCAGGAGAGGCGGCAGGTGCAGCCCCGATGTCCTTTAATCTTACAGCCAGTGATGGACTCACTGTCCATCAAAAGGCAGTTGATGGGAAAAGTTAGGGCCCCTAGGTGCGTTGAGTCGCCCAGTTTTACCCTGTAACGCAGAAACACAGTTGGCATGGGCACAGGCGGTCAGCACACTGAAAGGGAGTCGCCGGAAGGGCCTGGTGGGGGTCGAGAAGCGCAGGAGTCCCTGCGGGGGGGGGGGCCGGGGGCGGGGCC
>NW_024351073.1:25946114-25996522 GCF_902729225.1 Pteropus medius | reverse complement strand
CAGGTCACAGGCACCTTGGGGGGGGGTGTCAGCACCTGAGGCAGGTCACAGGCAAGTACTTTCCAGAACCCCGAGTGCCTCTGGTCAGCACGTCACCTGACGCCTCTAGGGGGCGAGAGAAACACCATTGCATCACATCAGCCGCTTTTTAAAGCTGTACCTGGGAACCTGTAGGCAGAGGCCAGACCCACAGCTGCTGCTGCCTTGCCCCCTAACCCCCCTGGGGCCACAGCCAGGGCTCTTGCCCATCAGCCAGCACCAAGCCAGGGTGGGGGGGCTGCTGTCTCTCCCACCCTCTGGTACCCCCAGGCTCCCAAGGGCCGTCAGCCTCAAGGAAAGGCCGGGAGTGACTCACGCCCCTGCCCCGGCCACGGTGTGTCCCTCTGTCCACTCCTGTCAGGCTGCGTGTACCACTCAGTGTCTCACCAGAGAAGTGGCCCAGGGCCAGGTGGGCCAGTGACCTGGCCTCCCTCTCCCCCCGCAGAGGCGTACTGTTCGGGGCGGGTGGTCAGGACCGGCCCTAGGGGGTCACAGCAGCAGGGCTTCGTGGTGTCCCTGGCCCACGCTGCGGCCCTTGGCCAGCTCCGCGCCAGCCTCCGGCTCCCGTCCAGGTGCCCAGCCAGGCCACAGGCCCCGCCCTGCGCCAGAAGGCGAGTTTGAGGGTGGGAGCTGGGAGCACAGCCCTGTGCTTTGGAGAGTCCCTGGAGACACTTCCAGGGACGGGCCAGCCGGTGCCATGGGGGTGGGGTGGGGATGGGAACAGTGGCCTGGACGCTGGGCACTCTGACCCCGTTTAGGCGGCTGCTCCCCTTCGCTGCTCCATCTCCCCCAAAACCCAGTACACACCAGCCGACCGCACGTGCAGCTTGCTCCCCGCCATCCAGTCCCTCGAAGGCCATCACACGGGACTCGCTCAGGCTCTGTCGGCATGTGACTGGTGTCACCTCAGGCTGCTGGCCAGTTTCACCTCTCAGGGTGCCTGGGTTCCACTGGGGCTGGGGTGAGTCCAGCCACCTGGCCAGCTCACAAGACCCCCATGGCGAAGCCATCAGGGCAAAGCCACCAGGGAGGACTCCAGCCGTGGGAGCACAGCCTACGGCCAAGATCGACGCTGAAAATGACAGCTGCAGAATCCCTCAGAACGCAGTCCTCACGAGAGAGAAGCCCGCCAAGGGGCCGTCCTTGACGTCACGCTCTGTCCCTCCGAAGCGCACGAAGGCGGGCGCCAGCGCCGTCCCCCCGCCCCCGGCCAGGCCGCACCGGCTGGTCGGTTGCCGGCAGGTAGGTGGGGGAGAGTCCCCTCCACGCCCGGCTGTGTGGTGTGTGCGGCCGCCTGGGAAACCGCTCGGCAGTGGCCTGGGACACTGCACACGCATCTCCGTCATCACCCGCAGTCCACTCCTGACGGAAACGTGCATGCCCCGGGGACACGCACACGGTGGCTGGTCGTGGACGCTCGCCGTGGCTGTCCCTGCAGCTCCGCTGTGCTGCCCGGCCGGGCATCAGCCCTGTGCACGTCGGCAGGGCGGGGCCGCCGACCGAGTGTGTCCTGTGGAGCTGCGCCGCCATGGCCCACCTCACAGCCCGTGGTGGCAGAGGCCGGTGAGCCCGTCCACCCGGAGCCAAGGGCAGGCAGACCCCGTCGTGGGCGGACGGCAGGAGGGCGCCGCTGGGGCCGCCGGCTATGACCGGGGAGGGGCTGCAGCAGGGGGCTGACCCCGCCACGGGCACGGGAGGGCGGCTGTGCCCGCGTGTGCGTCCACCCGTCACCGCCCAGGCCCGGTCTCTCGCTTCCTGGCAGTGGGCGAACTGGACCCTTCCACCGCCCGCCTGCCAGCACCAAAAGGGCAGGTCACGAAGATGCCTGGTGCTCCACGAGGCCATGGGGGCCAAGGCTGCAGCCCACACATGATCCCACACGGCTCTCGTCTGTCCCATTGGGCAGGTGTCTGGCCCTGACGGGCCTGGGCCAGGCCGCAGATGATCCGGGCACCTCTGTGTGTCCCTCTGGTCACTCACAGTCTTACGGGCAGTGTGCAGCCTCGCAGGGAGCCGTCCTTGTCGCCCGCCAGGCAGGCGTGCTCCGCATCCTGATGTGCGCAGCCTCGACACGCCACAGAGAAGGAGAAGCACCCGTCCCAACAGCGTGACACCCGCCGCCTGGGTCTGAGCAGCATCGGCGCGCCAGCCAGTGGGTGCTGGGACAAGGGACATAGCCCCAAGAGCCCACGTCCCTGTCCCATGGGGGGGCAGGGGGACAGGATGGAGCTGCACCCGCTGCCCGCCAAACCTCGCCGGGCACCGCAGGGTGAGCCTGGACGCCCGGGCATGGCCGTCCTCAGACAGGGGGGCTGCGTGCCATTATCAGGAAGGGACGACGGTCCTGTCGTCCATGGCCAGCAGGCAGTGGTGCCTGCCAAGCATCAGAATCTCGGCCCGCGTGGACAGCGGGTTGAAAGCTCCTCCTGGGGCGGGAGGGTGTCTCAGCCGTCCAGCGCGGTGCCAGTGATGGCACCGAGTGTGGGCGTGGCCCTGCGTCGCTGCTGCCTTGGGTCCTGGCACCCCATGGCCCGTCTGCCTTCTTCAACAAACCTCAGGAACTTGTCAAAACCGTCCACCCGTTTGGACTTTTCCTTCCCTCGTTAAAAAAAAAAATAACTTTGTTTGTGGGAAAATGAACACGACGTGACACAGGCCGCGTCGGCCGCGTCCGAGTGTGCAGCCCAGAGCGTCGAGTCCGCTTGCGGTCACAGACCCCAAACCCCCCGGCGGGGCTTGGGCTCCTCACGGAGTCAGAACCGCGTCCGGGAGGAGGACGCCGGGGGGGCCAGCTTCCCCCGGGGAGCTGACGGCCTCGCAGTGGCCAGGCGGGCAGTTTCCTCGCTCGGCCGCCCCGTCTTCTTCGTGAACCTCCCTGGGTCCGGGGGTCTGGGCTCCGGGGGCAGGGGACTCTGGAGGGGCTCCCGACACGCCCACGCGCTGGAGTGGGGCTTTGCCCACACAAGCTCCTGAAAACGTGAACGTGCCGCTTGCCTTCAGCCCGTGCAGCCATCGCCACCTCCTCCTCCAGCACGGTCCCCACTAAACACTCACCCCTCCCGCGCCCCACCCTTGAGAACCGCCATCTACATCTACCTTCTGTCTCTGTGAATCTGACCCTCCAGGGACCTCGTATGCGTGACGTCACACGGCACTTGTCCCTTTGTGCCCTAAGTCCCCCAGACTCGCCCACGTGGCAGCCCGTGTCGGGATCCCCTTCTTTCTAGGGGCTGAGCACCATCCCACTGTGACCAGACCACATCTGGCTCTCCGTGTGCGTGGACACGTGGGTTGCTCCCACGCTTGGCCACGGTGAATAATTTTGCTTTCCTGATGATTCCCCCTGTGCAGGGCGACGTGGGACAACCTGTTTCCATGTTGTCACACGCACGCACACGCACGAGCCCCTGGGAGGCGACGGGAGACATCTCGGTGGGGACGGGCGGGCGGAGGGGAAGGAGACGGCCTCCGCTCGTCCCCTTTGCGTCCTGCAGCCTGTGCCAGCATCGCTGAGACAAAAATACTTCGCAGTCGTTTGAATTAAGCAGCTGCTGTGCCCAGAGATAAAGCAGGCCACACTCGGGCGCCTAGGGCGGCGATTTCCAGCCTATTATTACCCACGGCCCAGATAAAGTGACCAACGGCCAGTCCCAAGGTCACACCGACGGGGCCTGACGAACCGCGAGGGCCGAGGGCCAGGGAGAGGGTGCGCCCGCACGGGCTCCTGCCCAGCTAGGCTGTGGCCAGGGCCCTGTGCTGGTGTCCGAGGGACACGTCTGCGTGTCCACCGGCCACGGACCTGGACGCACGTGGGAGCCGAGGTCACGGTCCGTTCTGCCAAAAGTTTTCATCGCCTCAAGTTCTAAGCTGCAGATTCTGCTCGGCCCACTGAACCAGAAGTCACTTTTTCTTGACTTTCTTCTCCATTAAGAGGAGAGAGACGGGACGTTTGATTAATAGTTTCTGAGTTAGATAACTGTCTCTCAGTTTAATCACCTCATTCAAACCTTAAATATTTGCCCTGAATCACACGGCAGCGGGCAGACTAATGTGCTGTTATTAAGATTCATTGCTATCTACAGAGAAATAGTTTTATGTGTAAACACTGCAAGCCATTAGTTTCTATTTTCTCGGGGCAATGATTTAAAAATACATTTTAAAAATAAGCTGTGATTGCCTGGGAAATCTCCCGAGGCCACACGGGCCTCTCGACTGTTGACGTAAGGGCGTCCAAACCCGTAGACATTTCTATAGGAGTTTGAGCCAAACTGACCACACGTGCTTGGGGAGCAAGCTCTCAAACGCTACTGAGAACTTCAGTTTTGCAGCTTCTTTTACTCATTTGGGCCCAAGGAGGGGACATAGGGAAGGTGACATGGAGGTGGGGACGAATAGCAGCACAGAGAACAAGATTCCATGCTCTCTGGAGGGTGATCAGGGCTCAAAGGTGTGTCAGCCTAGGGCACAGAGCCGTGGGCAGGGCATGTCAGCCTAGGGGCACAGAGCCGTGGGCAGGGCTGGCTGACGGATGCGTCTGGGCCTGACTGCCCACGTGACCTGCCCAGTCAGGGGTTTGAGATCGGGTCACCCTGTGAGGTCACTTTGCACAGGACCCCTTTTTTCACCCACAGCTGAAACCCACACATCCCACGCGCCCTCGGTGCAGCAGCCAGGCCCTCCCAGGAGCGAGCGCCACAGACCACGAGCCTGCGACACGAGGCTCCGGGAGCACAGAGAGGGGAGACCAGGGCAAGGCTGGTGGGGACCCCTGACCGCAGAAAGGGCACACGTCCCCGCCCCAGACAGGAAGGGCCTGGGCCGGGATGAGCACCCATGGGAGGCGGTCACAGAAAAGACGGGAGGACGCGCACGCCGGTCTCCACACCGGCAAACACGGCTGTCGGAAACAGGTGCGACGGTGGCACTGCCGGACAGACGGACCCCGAGAGGACCCTCCCCAAGCCGGGGGCAGCGGGCGCCTGCGAGGAGCGCAGAGGCGCAGGACCATGAGGACCAGCGTGCGGGTCACCGCAGATGCGCCTGGACCTCAGACGTTCGAAGCGTCACGTGCAGAGCCAGACACGGGCGCGTGGGGACAATGGCCCCGGAGGTGGGCACGGGCGTGGACTCCCACGCTGCGTGAAACGTGGTGGCAGAGCCAGTGGCACGCGTGCCTCACAGGCTGAGGGAGGGCGGAAACAGTCATAGAGAAACTGGTTTCACCGCGGGAACAGAAGGGCCGCGCCTGAGACTGCGCGGCCGCCGGGCCCACGGCTCTGCCCGCTCCTGCGCCGCACGACGCAGCCATAGCCAACGCACGGCCTGACCGACCGGAGGAAGCAGGCGCGTCCCTCCCACCGGGCAGGTGTGGCGACCGTCTCTCAGCAGCTGGCAGAGGTGAGGATTCGAGCCGCACATGTGCCAAGGCCCACGACTCTCTCGGCCAGTTTCAGAGAATGGGGTAACAATAGGGTCTCTGACCACAGAAGGTTAACTGCAGACAGGAAACGGGAAGGTCCCCGGGCGTTGGGAAGACAAGCCGGCGTCCCAGGGAACCGAAGGGCGGCAGAAGAACCACAAGGAACCCTGCGGCTGACACCTGAACTAGACGATGAAAGCACGGTGGATGCAGCTAGAACGGTGCCCGGGAACAAGCTGTCAGCACGGGAAGAATGACAAGGATTGAGCGGTGGGTTGAACTGCGTCCCCACAAGGGTAACGCTGAAGTCTCGCCGCGTCCCCGCCCGGTCCCTGTCCCATCCCCGTAGCTGTGTGTGTGGCCTTATTTGGAAACAGGGTTGTTGCAAATGTGACCGGCTTCAGAGAGGTCGCATTGGAGCAGGGGGCTCTGATCCTGCAGGACTTGTGCCTTTTAAAGGAGAGACCCGAAGACATCGGGGTGGGGGGGGTGCAAGGGAGGAAGTCATGTGACGCTGGAGGCAGAGGGCGGAGCGCCGTGGCTCTAAGCCCGGGGACCCCTGGAGCCCCCAGAAGCTGGAAGAGGTAGGAAGGACCCTCCCCTGAGCCTGTGGAGGGAGCAGGTCCTGCCGACGCCTGCTGACACCTCTGGCCCCAGAACGGGGAGAAAATACATCCTTGTTGTTTTAAGCTACCAGTTTGTGGTACTTACAGCAGCTCTAGGAAGTTGATATGAATAGTAAGAAGGTACTGTGCAGAACTTTGAGATAATAATTTTGAAATTGTAGACAAAATAGATAAATTTGGGAAACATAGCATACAAAAATTTACACAGGAAGAAACAGAAGCTCTGAATAGTAATATATCTCATTAAAAAATTAAAGCCATGATTCGAAACCTTCACGCACACACGCACTCTCTCTCTCTCTCACACACACACACACACACACACACACACCCAGATGGCTTCATTGGTAAATTTTTCCAAACACTTAAGGAAGAGATAACACCAATTATACTAAACTCTTCCAGAGAACTTTTTTAAAAAAGAGGGAATATTGACTAATTCTATCCAATCAGCCTTTGTCATCGAGGAGCTAACATAAAGCCACGATGAGACATACTACACCCCACTGAAAATACCTAGACTGCGACTGATTGGCGGACCTGTCCTGTCCTACTTTTTACCTGGAGGGGGAGTGGTGACCAAAGAAAAATTCTGAAATGTCCCAAATTAAATTACGGTGCCGGAGGCTGGGAAGGAGGCGAGCTCATCAGTTAACAGCCAGCAGAAGCCGAGGCCGCCCACGCTCCTGACCGTGAGTCAACAGACACCCAAGGCATCAGGAGCTCAGGCCTGAGCAGAGCGGAGCACGGAGCAGAGCACGCAGCAGCCCGCACACCTGTGGGGAGGGGAGGAGGGAGGGGAGGGGAGGGGGAGGGGAGGAGCTTCCTCCCGCTGGGCCTCCTGCCTCGGCCTCTGTAGCCAGTGCAAACCCTCCCAACCTACATCTTTCTGTCCCAAACTCATTGTGATCAGATGGCCTCTCTCCAAGAAATGGGGTCCAGGCAGACAAGCACGGACCGGACCAGTGAGCCCACCGAGCACGGGGAGCACATCTCAGCACGGACACCTCGCTATGGTTGCTTTCTTCTGAATCTTGGTGGTGGAAAGTTCTAGAATTAACCTTCTCAGATGCAGGAAGGTGTCTTCCCTCCATCACCTTCCGGTGCTTAGCCTTAGCACAGCACCCAATGCAGCGCCCATCGGTGCTCGGTGGTGATTTGCTAAGTGGGGAACGTGCGGAGTTGGTCAGGGCCGGAAGTGGCAGGTGGCTACAGCTGCCTGGCTCTGTTCGCCTGGCTCTGTCCGCCTGGCTCTGTCCGCCCTGCCGCAGTGGGGGGTGTGTGTGTGTGTGTGTGTGAGTGTGTGCACCATGCTTGTGTCTGTGCATGCCGAATGTGGGGTGTGCGCACACACACTCACTGTGTTTAGCACACTTTTGTTTTATAGGTGGCCTGGGGCAGCCCGGGGCCAGTCACCCACCCGCTCTGAATCCCAGGACAGTGGCCCTGTGACCTGCTGCTCCTGCAGACACCAACCCGGACCTGCTCCACGCAGAAGCCCCTGCCCCCGCCCACCCTCACCTCCCGCCACCTTCTCCGGGTTCCGGTTCATTCTCTCGCCCCGCTGCCGTCTGAGGGGGCCAGACCCTTTGAGACCCCAGGTCTGGTGGCCTCCCACAGACCTTCTCACCTGCTCGCACCCCTGCCGACCCCTACTCCACCTCTCGTCGAGGGCTCTGTCCTCGTCAGGGACAAGCGTGCCTGGACATCAAGGAAACCTCCCCGCCAGGCCTCCCCGCCCTGCGGCCCCTCTGTCCGTCCCTGGGGGGCAGGGCGCGAGGCAGACGTGTCCCGCTGGGGCTGGCTCCTCACCGATGCAGGGACAGCTGTGCCTCTTGCCTCTGGAGGGCAGAGGCCCTGCCCGGCTGGGGCACTCCTGGGACCGCCGATGGCACTGGCCGGTATGGAAGCGTTTGGAAAATAAACACCCGCCTGGGCGAGTACGGCTGCGGCCCGGCTCCGAGCCACACGGCGCACCAGCGGGCGTGCAGGGTGGAGCCACCCTGGGCCCCGGGCTTCCCGAGGGACAGGCGGCCGAGCCCCATCGCTCAGGCCCAGGGCCGGGGGCACTCCAACGTGTAGAGAAAAATGTCACCCAGGCAGAGACACGGGGGTCCTGACTCAGGGGGACGTGCGGTCATTCAACAGGACCAAAGGGTGGTCAATTGGCCAGTGATCACCAGTGAGCATCTGGAATGTTCCCTGTGTCCTGGAGAACAGCCCCCGCCTTTGGCGGGGAGGCCCTGGGGGAGAGCGTGCGAGGCATGAAGGGCGGCAAGCAGCACGGCAGCTGCCGAGCGTGTCAGGGTCTGCTGGACGGTCAGGAAAGCGGGGAAAAGTAGCCAGGGCCACTGTGGCCGAGCCGCTGAGTCAGCGCACCCCGCGGGCGAGGAGGCCGGGGGAGGGGCTGTTCTTGCTTTACCTGCCGACTGCACGTCTGAGCTCCCCGCGCCGATGCCCAGATGCACGTCCAACCTCCGACGGCCTCGACACCCCTGCAGGGCCAGGGAAGGATTGTTCACGCACGCGGGCCGCTTGGCACCGTGTCTGGGCCGCCGGCCGTGCACAAACGACCCTCCCGGCCACCGCAGTCAGACAAGAAAGAGAAATAAAAGGCATCCAGAGTGGAGCTGGAGAAGCAAAACTGCCGTCATTCGCAGATGATGTGACATTCTACATCCAGGGGACCCTCGAGATTCCACGAAAGCTGTTAGAGCTGATCAATGAATTCAGCGAAGTCGCGGGGTATACAATTAATATTCAGAAGTCAGTTGCATTCTCATACACCGATAACGAACTATCAGGAAGATAAATTAAGAAAACAATCCCACTTACAATTGCATCAAAAAATAAAATACCTAGTAATAAATCTAACCAAGGAGGTAAAAGACTCGTACTAGGAAAATTATAAGGCATTGAAGAGAGAAACTGAAGAAGATACAAAAAAATGGAAGCAGACGCCGCGCTCACGGGCAGAAAGAATCGACATTGTAAAAATGGCCACACGACCCAGATTCGACACAATCCTATCCGAGTACCAACAGCGTTTTCCATAGAACTAGAACAAATACTCCTAACATTTACACAGAAACACTGGAGACCCCAAACAGCCACGACGATCTCGAGAAAGAACAAAATGGGAGGCACCGGACACCACACTACGAGGCTCTGGTCATCCAAACGGCACGTCGCTGGCATGAAAACAGACACGTCGATCAATGCGACAGCGTGGAGAGCCCGGAAGTACACCCACGCCTACACGGTCATTGAATCTATGACAAAGGAGGCGAAAATATGGAATGCGGTAAAGACAGTCTATTCAAAAACGGTGTTGGGAAAACTGGACCGATAGATGCAAAAAAATAAAAAATAAAAAATAAGTGAAACCAGACCACTTTCTCATTTCATTTACAAAAATAAAGTCAAGATGGATTAAAGACTTAGATGTAAGACCTGAAAACATACAGTTCTTAGAAGAAAACAGGCAGTGTACTCTCTGACGCCGCTTTTAGCAGTATCTTTTTGGACATGTCTCCTCGGGCAAGGAAAACAAAAGAAAAAATAAACTAATGGGACCACATCAGACTGAAAAGGTTTTGCACCGTGAAGGAAACCGACAACAAATTGAAAAGACAGCCTACGAGTGGGAGGAGACATCTGGCAACGGCACATCCGGTGAGCAGTTAACATCCAAAATGCTAAGGAACGCATACGACTCCACATCGAAAAACAAACAACCTGATTTTTAAAAAGGGGCAGAAGACCTGAACAGGTATGTCTCCAAAGAGGACACACAGATGGCCAATGGACATATAAAAAGATGCTCAATGTAACTAAAAATCAAGAGAAAAAGCAAATTAAAGCCACAAGGAGATGTCACCTCACGCCCGTCAGAATGGCACTGTCAATAAATCAACAGACGACGAGCGTGGGTGGGGAGGTGGAGAAAGGGTGCCCCACTGGTGGGCGCAGGCACTCTGGAAAATAGTTTGGAGGTTCCTCAAAAAATTAAAAATAGAGCTATCTTATGACCCAGCAGTTCCACTTCCGGATATTTATCTGAAGAAATCCAAAACACTAATCTGTAAAGATCTGTGCACCCCGACGTTCACGGCAGCGCTATTCACGGGAGCCAAGGTATGGAAGCGACCTCGGTGCCCACTGACAGACGACTGGCTAAAGAAGAGGCAGTGTATACACACGACGGAATATTACTCAGCTACAGAGAAGAAAGGAGTCTTCGCATTTGCCACGACACAGATGGACCCGGTGGGTATTAGGCCGAGTGAAACAAATCAGACAGAGAAAGACGAAGACCCTGTGATCTGACTTATATGTGGAATCTGAAGCACGGGTCCCCAACCCCCAGGCCGCGGACCCGTACCAGTCCGTGGCCTGTTAGGAACCGGGCCGCACAGCAGGAGGGCAGTGGCCAGCGAGTGAAGCTGCATCTGTATCTGCAGCCGCCCCCGGCGCCAGCATCGCCGCCTCGGCTCCGCCTCAGATCCCTGGGCGTTAGATGCTCATAGGAGCCCCGGCCGCTGGTGCCACAAAGGTTGGGGACCGCGGCTCCCAAGAACAAAAACAGAACCAGACGCGAAGATGCAGAGGACAGACCGGTGGGCGGGCCCGGGGGTGGGTTGGAAAGGAGAAGGGATTAAGGGGAACAACTTGGCAGTTCCGAGTAGTTGGGGGTGAGGACCCAGCGCAGCCGAAGCACTGCGAGCTGAGTGCGGTGCTGGGTGCGCACCAGGCCAGGCCGGGGGGCGCTTCGTGAGTTCCGTAAGCGTCTAACCACTGTGCGGTGCTGACACTAATGCATTACATGTCAGCCGTACGTGAAAAATAAGTTTGAAAAGGAAATCACGAAGGAAAGAATCTGCTTTTTGCTATAAGAACGCTAAGCTTTACTTTCTTTGGTCCTTGAATAAACTGTTGTCATTTCCCTCTAGCTAAGCCTCCCATTCGTCGAGCTTGGTGACAAGGTCGCGTGCAGAGGGAGGGGCAGAGGGAAGGGCAGGTGGCGCCACGTGCCAGTGTCCGCGGCAACTGCCCAGCGGGGTCCAGCAGAGCTGCAGCGGTCAAGCCCGTTGGTAAAGGCCAGGGGGGCAGACACGAGGGTCTGCTCATCATCCCGCCTCCTGCGACCCTCCGGCCCGGAGATCAGAAGGGGGACAGGAAGTTTGCCTTTCATGGGGACAGAGTCCCATCTGGGCAAGATGGAAAGTTCTAGAAATGACAGTGGTGAGGCGGCAGGATGCTGCAAATGTGCTCGAAGCCACTGAACCGCACGCTTAAAGACGGGCGAGCTGGCGAATCTCATGTTGCGTGTAGTTCACCACAATTAAAAATACATTTCGAAGCCCCGCGCCGTGGCGAGGGCAGAGGGGACTGCCGGTTCGTGCGGTGACTCTTGTCCCTGCGCTGTGAAAGCTGGAGGGTGTGACGCCCACCCCCTATCCTCCCCAAAGGGTAGGGTCTCATGGAGCCCTGACCCCACACGTGGGGTAGTAAGAAGGCCACCAGGAGCATCCTCAGGGGCCATGTGGGGTCGGCCTGAGACCCCCGGCCCAGGAGGCTGGCAGAACTTCCAGGCCTTCCCTGGATCACTGCCGTCCAGTTCCCCTGGAGGCCCAGGCCAGGAGGAGGCACAGTGCCCCACGGGTCCCCAGGGGTGGGGAGGTTGCGGGCTCCAGGTGCCCGGCCAGCATGCCACTGACCTTCATGAGGGGCCAGGCTGGGCCTCTACAGCCCCCCCTGAGTGAATGTGGCAGCACTCAGGAGTCAGTGACAGTTGACGTCGTCCGGGGAGGAAAGTTACAGCCTTGACCTTGGGGAACAACTGACCCGATTGAACGGGAGGAAAGAAAGGCTTGGGCTGGGGTGACAGTCGCCCGCTTCCAAGGGGAGCGTGCGTCCCCTGCCTGGAGGCTGGTGACTCAGAAGGGGCAGGGCAGGCGCCCGCTGCTGTCAGAGGCTGGACCTCGTGCCCTGCTCACTGTCACCAACCCCGGGCGTGAGCCTGTGGGCCTGAGGTTAGACCGCGTGGGCAGAGGTTCCACCAGGGCGGGCCACGGCTGAGCTCCATTTTCCCCGAACGAAGGGAGGCAAAGCCCCTGCGAGCACGTCACCCCCATGGCTTCGCTCCTGGGCGTGGGTGAGAAAAACGCAGGAAACCACCCAAATTTCCCTCGTTTGCTCACGGGAAGCTCTGCTGCAGTGGAGGTGGCTCTGATGCCTCCCCCCCACTAAGGTGGAGGACCCTCCAGAATCTTCCAGAAGCCGGGTCCCCGGCGGGTCCCCCGGTGAGGCTGGCTGTGAGAGGGTGCCCCCATGGCCAGTGTCCTGGGCGGGGCACGCCTCCCCCGAGGGGCCTTACCGGCCTTAGGAGAACCTCGTGGGGGGCAGGCCCAGGGCCCCAAGCTGGGGCAGAGGGCCCTCTACCTGTGGGCAGAGGTCAGGAAGGTGGCTTTCCCCCTCCCCAGGCCCAAAGTGAGGAAGAGAAGGGCTTCACCCCTCAGCAGATGTGTGGGGCCCCCAAACCTGCCCCGGCCTCACGCTCTGCGCCCCCTTCAGTGGGGCCAAGGGGAGGGAGGTGAGAGGTCCCTTCTCTGCCCGCGTCTGCAGCCTTGGACAGAGTGGACGGTGCATGAGACCCCACTCGGCCTTCCGGGGACTGGGAGCGTCTGCCCAGAATGGAGAAGGCGGGGGGGGGACACACACGGGTGACAAGGGGAAGGAAAGGAGGGGGACCAGGCCCTGGCTGCCTCCTGGGCTCAAAGCAGCAGCCAGTCCAGTCTGAGGGGGGCTAGGGAGTCAGGTGGTGGGGGTTGGGGTACTGGGGGCCGTGGGGAGCAGCCCGAGGCCCCAGGCAGAAATCAATGGAGAGGGTGGTCTGGGGGCTATGACAGGCTTAGGGCAGTGGGGTGGGGTCAGCAGGACAGGAAGAAGGTCTCTGAGTGAGGGCCCTGAGGTTGAGCTGGAACCTTCTGGAACCCCTCCTGTCCCCGTGGCCTCCTGGCAGGGTCTGGATGGTGGACAAGGCCCCTAAGGACCTTAGGACGGGGCTCATAGGAGGACAGGTTGGAGGCAGGGCACCAGATGCCAGCCTAACAAACCCACGCCAGACGCCTGCTGCGGCCATGGCTGTGGTACCCCCGCCCCCTACTGGCCGTCCTGCTACTCAGCACTGTCACCAGGACGCCAGGGGCCCTGGGCCACCCTCCATCACAGGAAACCCACCACCCTGATGTCTCCCCCACAGGTCACACAATGTCCCCCAGTGTCCCCACAAGTCCCACAGACCTCCACAGTGTCCCCCGGTGTCCCCACAGTGTCCCACAGTGTCCCCACAGAGTCCCTTCCAGAGCGTGGCCAACATCTTTTCAGTGGTCACCTCGAGGTCACTCTCTCTTTGGGGTTCCACCCCTGGAGCTCACTCTGCCTGCATGGCAAGGGCTGTGCCCCATCACTGGGGGGCGCACGTGGGCAGCCCCCCCAAACAGGATGTGGACGCAGGAATGACCCCGGGTGCCCGTGCAGCCCCCCATCTGTGCCCTGGGACACCGCACACTCAGCGGCCGGGGACAGACCGCAGATGACAGAGGACCCTGTGCACGACCCGGGCAGCCAGCAGCCCGGAGTCCAACTGGGGCCTCAGCAGTGACGGGTCCAGACGGTCAGGGCGTGGTCAGGGACCGCCCCACTGCCCTCCGGGCCGCCACAGAGAGCAAACGCTCCCCGACCGCCCACACGGGGCGCCCCTCCACTCCCGCCGCGCCCATCGGGGTCCCTGCGCCTCCTCCTGGCTGCGACGCCCCCGCTGGCGGCCTGGGACCCCGCCCCCCAGTCACGGCCAGCTCCGCCCGCCGGCTCCCGGAGGCCCTCGGCCAGTCCGCGGCCCCGCCCCGCAGTCCGCACCGTCCCAGGGCCTTTGCGCCGCGGTCCCCCGGCGGGACACCGGGGCAGCCGAGGCCTCTCTCTCCTCCCGGACGCGGCCCCTCCCTGTCGTCCGGCCGTCCCCGGAACCCCCAGCCGGGACTGACGGGCGGCGCAGTGGGGACCGGCGGGCAGTGGGGACCGTGGGCCCCGCCCCGTCGCACGTCCCTCACCTGGGCTGGCGACACCCACCACGCCGGGGCTCAGGGAGCCGGGCAGACCGCGCTCCAGGGAAGAGCCACAGCCCCGTGTCTTGCGGCACCGGGACGCGGGGACGCGGAGCCGCCAACTCCGCACTGCCGCGCGGCCTCCTGGGGCCTCAGCCCGCCTCACCCACTGCGCCGCTGTCCCCGGCCCTGCCTGGCCTCCTCAGACCCCCGTCGCCCACCCCTGGCTACCTCCCCCTTCAGGGGCCTCTGCCCAGTCCCTCTCGGCCTCTGGCCAGTCCAGGTGTCCCCACAGGGCCAGCCAGCCAGGCCTCGTGTGGACAGTGAAGGGCCCTCCAAGGACTGGAGGCTCCTCAAGGGTGGGATCCCTCCCGGAGACCACCGCGCACAGTGGACGCTGCGCTCCCAGAACCCGCGGGCTCTCGGTGGGCGGAGCATCCTGGATTCCAGGGCTCGGCCGCTGCCCGCCCCGCTGGCGCGATGGGAAGGGGAAAGGCCCGGCCCCCAGGAGCTGCGCTGGTCACCAGAGCAGCGCGTGGACGGAGCTCACAGGACCCTCTGCCTTCAGATGCGGGTGGGAAAAGCGCACACTGTCCCTCCAGGTCGCCTGTCACCGAGTCCCACTGACCGGCCGCAGGCCCGCTGGACCCACTCTGTGTGCACAAGGTGGAGCAGGAAGGCGCTGTGCAGGGCCTGAGGTCTGGCCTCCATGCGGGGAGCTGCGCCCTGTGTTCCGGCTGCCGAGCTCCGTGCCCAGACCTCACCATGGGACACGCCGTCCAACCCCTGCTGGGTTTTAAAGTCATACCATGGCTTCCAAGTGCAGCCTGTTACCAAACCCAGCCGTGAGCATAGTTTGAAGGGCTGAGGGGACTAAGTGCAGGCAGGGCCTCCCCAAGCGGGACTCCAGGGGACGCGGGGCTGAGCGAGAGTGTCACCGACTGGGGGCCCTGTGCCTGGCGCCCCTGTGGTGCCCATGTGGCTCTGTGCAGGAAACGCAGAAGGCTTCTGCCCGGGAGAGGCTCTGGCCAAGGAGGGTGGGTGGGTCTCCCACTCAGGGCTTCTGGCTCCCCGGGGGGCCCTGGAAGGTGGAGGGTGATGTCCCCGTCCCTCCCGGAGGGCAGACTTTGGGCAACTTGGCTGCTGGGCAAGCCACACTTTGGAGCCGGGTCTGCTCTGGGCACCGATTCCTGGCTCACATCCCAACATCCATGGTTCCTTCGGTCACTCAGTCCTGGTCTCGCCACCATCCACTGGCCCCAGGACACTGGTCACTCCCTTGTGGGGGTCCAGCCTCCTTCTCCGGGACTGCCCCGGGAGGCACTGGCTCCTGGCTGCAGAGTAGGTGCCCTGGCATGGACTGGAGGCCAGGCAGTGGGGCTGCCCCGTGGGGATGCCACAGGACGGGGACGCCTGGGGTCACGTCCCGTCTCCTGCGCCCGCCCCACCTCCAGAACCCTTTCCCAGGCAAGCCCACCCAGCCCCCGTGGGCACCACTCAGCCTGCATTGGTCCCTGAGGCCGCTGTGACCCAGAGTCACACACCGGCTTGACACACAGAAACGCGCACTCAGAGCTCTGGGGCCAGAAGCGTGGCATAGAGGTGACTCAGAGCTGCGCTCCCTCCGGAGGCTCAGGGGACGGTCTGCCAGTCTCTTCAGCTCCCGGTGTCCTGGGTGTCCCTGGGCTGTGGCCGCATTGCCCAGTCTGCTCTGTCTTCACACGGCCTCTCTCTGCGTGTCTGTCCCCTTTGAGTCACTTACAAGGCCACTGTCACTGGATTCGGGGCCACCGGAATGATCCAGGCTGAGCCCCTATTGTCCTTAACTTAGTCACGTCTGCAAAGACCTTTTTTCCAAATTAGGCCACGTTCACAGGAGCCGGAGTTAGGAGTGGGCATGACCTTCACGGCCACCATGAAGCCCACGACAAGCCTCAAAGCTAAAATAGGGTGTAGGTGCAAGCTTGGAAGTGTGCGGGCCCCAGGGGGGCCCAGGATGTCACTCCTGCTGCTCCCTGCAGCCTCCTGCGCATAGTGAGACTGCGTCAGGCCACGACCCCTGTGCCCTGTCCCTGTGGCCCCCCCCCGGGAACGCCGTGGCCCCTCAGGGCAGCAGCAAGTCATTCTGAAGGCCTCTGGTTCCACGAGCTCCACCGTCCCTCTGTGGGCCTGGCTTCACGTCCTGCTCACAGCCGCTCACAGTGGGCGGAAGAGCCAGGCTCCCCTGACCTCTGCTCTGCCCGGTGGGGCTTCCTGCGGTGGGCAGCTCGGCCGGTGACAGCACTGTCGCTGTGACCCTTGGGCCCACATAGGCCAGGAGGGCTGAGGGCAGCACACGAGTGGGCGGGGAGGAAGCTAGCAGCGGGGGTCAGCTTCTCCTGAGGCCCCCGCCCCACTCCGCGAGGACACAGCCTGGTGACACGCGGTGAGATCTGGCTCACTCTGAGACGGTCCTCGCGGCGGGGGCAGCTGACGACAAGGGGCTGGAGCCCCAACCCCTCAGCGGGTGTCCACTTCCCTCCCAGGAGAGGCAGCGGCCTCGCTCGCACTGGCTGGAGTCCTGGGACCCGGTTCCCCCTCAGCGGCCACTTGCTTCTCTTCAGGACGGGCGGTGTTTTGGGGGAGTTCCGTGCGGTCCCCTCCCTACCATCCTGAAGTGCGTGGAGTCATGCTCTGAAGCTGGGCAGATGGTGACGGTGACATGTGCAGAGCACTCGCACCTCTGCTTCGGGCCACCAGTCCCAGGAAGGGCTCCGGTCACAGGTGCTGGAACGTGCCCGCCTACAGCCCTGCCTCCCGGACACGTGGCCACAGCCCTGTCAGCACACCAGGCACGGGCAGGGACAGCGGCCGCTGAGCTGTTTCGAGCCGGGAGGCTCCGGGGTGGGCTGGCCAGGGCGGCTGCGTCTGCATCGGTCAGCGCCCCAAAGGCCGCTCTCCGTGGCGGGCTGCCTGTGGCGGGGACCGGAGGCCCGTGTCTGTATCAGGGTAGACCTTTGGGGATCACACAGCCCGGGCCAGATTCGCAGGTGGGCCGGAACCCTGCAGAGCCATGCGCCTGGGAGCAGCACGCCTTCCCTAGAGGCTGTGGGAGCCGCCCAGTCCACGGAAGGCCTTGCGCAGCGGCTGGAGGAGACCCAGGCCTGAGGGACCTGCAGCTCCTGCCCAGTGCCAGGCACCAGGACCATCCCCCCGAGGCTGGTGGCCCTGGTCGTGGCTGGCTCGGTCCAGGCAGTGTGGCACTGTGGTCTCAGGGGGCCCTCGGCTCCATGTGACTGCTGTCTGCACACTGGCACAGCCGTCCAGCTGCCCCCAGCTTGTTGACTCTGACAAGCTCAGTGGACGCAGGTGACAGGTGCACTGGGTGGGAGGCCGGCGTCCCCCGCTGGCCCCTGTGCCCCTCCCGGCGTCCCCCAGGCGGGTGTCCCTCCCCCTGTGAACGGGGTTGGGCTCAGCCCACCCTTTGCGCGCCTCGGCGCCGCCCACGCGCTATCTAATCCAGGGGGACAGCGGCACTTGGGTCTCCAGGCAACACGAGGCAAGAGAGGCCCCCGGGGAGGGCTCAGGTGGCCAGAGGGAGGGGAGCGTGGGTCCCCGGGGAGGTGGCTGCCAGGGAGGGAGGCTCAGTGCGGGGCAGGCAGTGGCGAGCACCTGGCTGGGAGGGCACAGGGCTCTACCGTGACCACAGGGTGGACCGCGACACGGAAGCTGCTCGGGGACACCGGCTGGGGGCTCGGGGTGGAGCAGAGCCGGGGGCGTGAGTGGAGCTAAGCCTGCCGGAGGGTGACGGGTGCCGTGGCTGTCCCAGTCCAACGGTTTAGTCTGACAGCTCTGGCACCACAGGCCCCGCAGATGGGGAGGCCTGAAAGACAGAAGTGCGTTGTCTTGGTCCTGGAGGCTGGACGTCTGCTCAGAATCCGGGTCTCGCATTTTGCCGATGTTCCTGCGAGGCTGCTTTTCGGGTGACATTGACAGAATCAGTGGATTCGAGTAAAGCAGGGAGCCCTCCCCGGCGCCGTGGGCCTCGTGCAGTCAAGCGAAGGCTGACCTCCCGAGCAGACCGCGTGGCCTAAACTGTCACTCCACCTCTGCTCCCCCGTCTCCGGCCCACCGGCCACCCGCTGAGGGTGGACTCACCGAAGCCAATCTTGTGTGCATGCACATGTCCTCCTGGGTCTGCTTCTAGGCCCAGGGGCGGCTCTTCACATTTTTCCGGGTGTCTGTGGTGAGTGTCACCGCTCAGCATGGCTCTGAGGGGACCTTCCAGAGTCGAAGGCCCCCAGTCCGCCTGGCCCCCAGCGGCATTGGACCAGGGCCACTGCAGAATGAAGGCTCTGGCTGTCTGCACCCGGCAAAGACCCCGGGCCACGCTTGCCCAACTCCCGATGACATCGTGCAGACACGGTCCCCTTCATGGGCGTGAAGATAGGACCTCCATCCCCCCAAGGCCAACCCAGGCAAAGGGCCAATGCTTGTGCCTGCCCTAGCTCCGGGGTCTGTGGGGAAGGCCAGTGGCAGCCAGGGGGAGGCGGGGGTTGCAGCCCTGGCAGCCAGGATACAGTCAGTGCAGCCTGCCGGGCGCCCCTCAGCGCCCAGAGAGCCAGTTCAGCGGGAAGGGTCTGCGGGGCAGGAGGGTTCAGGGCCTGAAGGACACAGCTAGCTGCCTGGCCACCTCTGCCCTCCGCCTGGCTGGGCAGCTGAGGCCACTGTGCTATATTCTTTGTCCAGGGAGGAGCCCGTTCTGGGGGGCAGTGTGAGGAGCCCTGCAGGCTGGAAGCCGGCCAGCGTCCCCCTCCCGCCCCCAGACCAGCACGGAAGGTGCCACGCAGGGCGCCATGTGAAACAGGAAGGGCCCTGGGCAAAATCATCTCCTGTGAGAGGCCCGAACTCGCACCTCGCAGAGAGTAATTTAGATTAAAAAGGACCCACTCCTGGGAGAGGCTGGCGTGGTGAGAATTGGTTTAATCACGGGAGCTTCCTCCGGACACGGGGGCGGGGTCCTCCGCTCGGGCGGGCGGGGCTCGGCTCTGCTTGGCCGTCTCCCCTGCCTGGGTTTTTGGGGGGTATTTCTTTGTATTGTGGTAAAGTACACATACACGACCTCAGCGCTTTAATCACTCTAAGTGCGTTCGCATTGTGCAGCCATCACCACCATCGTCTCCAGAACTTTCCCCTCGTCCCAGCCTGAACCTCTGTCCCCACTGAACGCTCACTCCCTCCCCTCCCCAGCCCTGGCTCTGCCATCCACCTGCGTCGAGTCCGAGCACTCGGAGACCTCGTGGGCGAGGACCCACACCGCGTTTGTCCTGTGCACGGTGTCTCAGCACAAAGTCCTCCAGGTCGACCCACCTGGCAGCGGGTGTCAGAACCCCCTTCCTGCTCAAACATGCCGTTTGAAGGACGGACCCCACTTTGTCGGTGGACGCCGGGGGGCTCTGCCTTTTGGCAGTGTGCGGTGACTAAGTGCGGGGACAGGCAGCGAGGTCTGGGGACGTGGGAGCTCCCGTGCTCTGCGGCCGGAAGGGCCAACCCCACCGTGCAGACCCCGGCCCACTCTGCACGACCAAGCTGCTTCTCTTTGGATGCTAAAGCCTTTATTTAAAGGAGTTGGCGCCTCAGCACCCATGACCCCCCACTGCGTGGAAAGAGCAGCCAGCCTGAGCCTTAGGTGAAAAGGAAGAGCAGGGGTGGGCTCGTCTTTCCAGCCCAGGGGGCACTGGGGGGCAGGGTGATGAGGCCCACGGGGGTCTGGGCGGAAGCCCGCGCCCTCAGGCCCAGGCGGTTACAGATCCGTGTGCTGCCGCGCTCCGCTCCATGAAATATTTAGGGCAGGAAAGCAGAGTCCGCCCAGCCCCGGTCCCCGACACCAGAGTGGCATCCACCCAGGCGGGCAGCAGGCAGCTGGGGGGGCGCAGCCTCTGTGCCCACGGAAGCAGCCCCTTCAGCCAAGGGAACTCGCCTCGAGCTCACACCTGACCTACCCCTGAGTGGCTCGTGACAAACACCGTCCGGGCGGGGTGCGGGCGCTCGGGGGCCCAGGACCAGCTGAGGGCCCGCCCTAGCGGGTGACCTGGGGAGGCAGCTGGCCCTCATCCCCCAGTCCATCCCCGCTGCCCTCAGCCCCACGCTCTCCCTCCTCCTCTGGTCAGCTGTGGGCTGAAGGCGGGGTGCCCACCCTGCCTGGCCATGGCCATGCCTGACTGGACTGGGCCCCCCGGCCCTTGCTGCCCAGGTGGATGGGCTGTCCCTGTTCCCTTGGCCAGCGTGGATGGCCCCCCTGCTGGCCCTGTCAGCGGATGCCCCGGCCCAAACGGCGCTGACGAAGGGACAGGCCCTTGCCATTGCCCTCCTCACTTCCAGAATGTTCCACTCAGAGTCTGCTTCAGGTGCAGCCTGCCCCAGGGCACCAAGACACAGAGACACAGAGGTGGACGAGGAGAGTCGGGTTGCTGGGGAGCCAAGCTGACCTCCAAGGCTGTGGCCCTGGGGGGCAGCACACGGGGAAGAACGGGGTGAGGAAGTGTGTGCTCCTTGGGCTGCCTCCCCCCGCACGGCTGTGATCGTCCCCAAATGCCACTGTCCTCAGGGCAGCCTCTTGCACAAGCTCTCCTTCTAGGCTGGGAGCCTCTCCCTTTCCTCTGCCCTCTGCTGAGGGGGGTGTCCTCAAGCCTTGACTCTGGATTGGGGACCCCCTCTGATGATCCCGCAAGGGAACGGCCCTGGGGGGTCCCGCCAGCACCCCTTTACTGGGAATGAGGTGACAGCACTGGTCCGGCCTCGCTCGCCTGGGACCCCCCAAAGTGCGCGCGTCATTTCCGGCTCGTCACATCGCAGCCAGACTTTTCCTGTGACCCCGGAAGGCTCCGTGGTTCCCTCATGAGCCTTGGCCGCCTGGGCGCTCGGCCTCCTACGCGGGCAGCTCCTGCCCCAGCACAAAACAGGGGCCTCGATGAGCTGAGCCGACGCGGCTCAGCAGCTGGCTGTCACGACCCCTGTGCACTATGGGCTCACAGGGGACCCTCGGGGAAATGTTGGCTGAGCCAGGGACACAGATGGGGACACAGAGCTGGGCTCCGTCCTGCCGCGGCAGAGGCGGGAGACCCCTCTGCGGGTGCTCCCCGCACACCGCTGCACTGGTGGGAGCTGGCCTGCGGGCAAAGGGCGACCACCACACTGCTGTTCCCACTCCGGGCTGGACACCGCAAGGAGGCCCTGGGGACCCCGACGCCGCATCTGGAGCCCCAGAGCCAAGAGGCTGGGTGTCCCCGAGCTCCAGAAAACCCCTCCCGCGCGGCTCCCTGGAGCGGGGGCGGGATTCGGGCAGGCGCCCGCCACGCTCCACCTCCTGGCCCGCGTTTCCTTGTTCAGACTTAGTTTCCAGTGTCCAGACGGAAGGTCGACTAGCATGGCTTTCGTCCCCACAGAGCGGGCGTGACACAAAATCATTCGATTGACCTCCGGCGAGCACCGCTGGAGCCCGGCATCTACGGCAAACGCGTAGGCTGCAGTCGGGGAGCGGCCAGGGCGGCCTGTCCCCACCCGGGGCCGGCCCCTGAGGGCGGAGGTAGGAAGGAGGGATAGAGGCCACCCCGGGACCACAGCCCACGGGAAGAGGTGAAGGTGGGCGTGGGAGGGTTCTAGAGTCGGGCGGGGTCCCTGGCCTCAAACAGCCCATCGACCCGGTGCCACATCAAGGACTCAGCAAGGCCACGTGGCAAGGCCCCCTTCCACATCAGCAGGAGGGCAAAAATCGCAACAGCCGGATGGGGGCGGGAAGATCAGGTGGGACCTGAGCTGGGCCCCCGGCCCCAGACCCTTCCCCCAGGGCATAGCCAGTGTGCTGGATGCCAGGGCCCGCCAGGAGGGGGGCGCCCGAAACAGAGTGTGGCTCCAGGGGCACCTGCAGAGTGTGCTGACCCAGGGCCACCCACGATGGGACGGTGCCCCTGGGAGTCCGTCTTCTAGCCCGGAGGCGAGGCTGAGGCCCCGGCCGGGTCCCACCGGGAGAGGGTGGGGGCTGAGCAAGCCTAGGCTGGGGTCAGCATGGAACTGGCCACTACCCGTGGGTCTCCCAGGGCAGGGCATGTGGACCCTGTGCCAACAACAGCAAGACCACCTGCGGCTGGCCAGTGCTGGTCTCTACTCCAGAGGCTCCCCGAAACCTCACTGAGCCCCACCCCCAAAGTCCTTCCTCCAGAGCTGGAGGGGCTCCTGCCCCCAGAGAAATAATTCACGCTCTGACCGAGTCTAATCAATGACCTGAGGAATCACTGCTTCTGGAGGAAAATGCAAGGACCCATTCTGGGTGATCAATGAGTGGCCAGGAGGGACCCTGTCCTACCTCCCCCAGCCTAGGGACCAGGCAGGGGTCAGCAACCTGGCTGCTGACACTTCTCAGTCAGAACCAAAGGGGCGTGAAGGTGGGAGGTGGGTGATTACAGTGGTTAAAGGCACTGAGGTCACTGGGGGAAAGGACACCCACCGATACTGACCCGAGGGCTGTCGTGTCATCAAGGCCAGCCTGCCAGAGGCCTCACTGACCCTTGGGCGGTGGCGCCAGAGGGCCGGGAAGCCTCGCGCGGAGGAGCCCAGCCCCCACACACATCCGGACCGGGAGTTGGTTGGACGCTGCGCTCTAGGAGCGAGGACTTCAGGGAGCTGTCACCAGCCAATCTCCTAGGACAGTGCCCCGGCATCGCGCGCCAGGCCTCGCGACAGCGCAGACCGACGGCGGCGCGGTCAAGGTCCCCCGCAGAGGAGAGCGCTCTGCACGCACCGCGGGTTTCGACCAGGCTAACCACACAGCGGCCTTGTCCTGCCCAGGCCACCGGCCACGCGCCGTAACGCTCCCAACGCCGCCCCGGCCCGCAGGGAGCCTCGGCCCGACTGGACTCTGCGCCCTGGGCGCCCGCGCGCGGCCAAGCGGACGTGCCGGTCCCTCCACCTACCGTAGCGGCCGGGCTCGCGGCCGTAGCGCAGGATGGGGAGCGCGTCCACCCGCAGCGGCTCCGGCGCGGCTGTCGGGTAGGGGTCCCCCGCCCCGCCCGCCGCGGGGGTCACCACAAAGCGCTGGGACATGGTGGTCTCCGGTCCCTGTCGCCCAGCCTGTGCGGCCGCGGGTGGGACCCGAGGTGCTGGAGGGGCGGGAAGGTGGGGGCGGGGCGGGGCGGGGCGGGGCGGAGCGCGCGGGCCCCGGGGCGGGGGCGCCGGGGACGGACGCGGTCCCGACCGTCGCCGAGGTCCCTTGCCCGCCATGGGACACAAAAGCCTTGACCTCGAAGCCAGTCGCGTCCCCTTCCGAGCAGCACAGCCTCGGAGACCTCGGGCCACCCCAAGCGTCAGGCTCAGCACGTCAGGGCCTGCTCCAAGGGAGGCTCAGGCCACCGGACGCCCTGAGATCTCGGGTCCCGGACAGCCGTCACCCCCGGTGGAAGGACGGCCGCCTGCGCCCACCGAGGGCCGCTGCCGAGCTCCGGGAGGGAGGAGGCGGCCAGTCCGCGAGGTCCGGGGCAGGGTCGCCCTGGCCCGGTGTCGCCCACGGCTCTCAGCAGAGCGGAGGGAGGGAAAGAGGAAGCGGGACTGGCGCTGGGCGTGGGAACCCGCGGACGAGGAAACCTGGGTGACTCCGGCCGCTCTGTCTGCCGGCCTCAGCGCACACAGGGCGCTGTGACGGCATCGCCGCCATTCACGTTTACGCGCGCAGCACGGTCCAGCGCGCAGCCTGGTTTGCACATTCCCGCATTCGAGGAGTTTCCAGCAGCGCCTGGCTACCCCGGCCAGCAGACGCCGCAGCGGGCGGAAATCCCCGCCCTTGGAGGCTTGCATTCTGGAGTGGAGGCAGATGTGAGAGCTCCGATTAAGAAGCAAACGAGAAGGGGCCTGGGAGGGGAGAAGCTGTGAAAGGGGTGCCCAGGAGGGCCCCAGGAGAGGATGCCTTCTGAGCAACGACTGCAAGGTCAGTGTCAGCTGTGCTCGGCTCCCACTCACCTCACAGCCCGCGATGGCCGCGCCGGGTCCAGCCATCACACTTGCATTCCAGCAGTGGGGTGAGGAAACAAGGGAAAGGCAATTCTCCCCATCCCGCAAGGGCACAGCCCTTAGCCAGGACATGGTCGAGTGGCCACACCTGCCCGTGAAGAAGGCTGGGAAATGTGCCCGCTAGTGTCGGGCTCTGCGATCGAGGATGGTAGGGTCAGGGACGCGAGGAACACAGGACGAAAGGCCGGGGTTTCCGGTGAGGAGGATGCATGTCCCGTGACCCCACACCTCCATTCACTAGGCCGAGTCCAGGCTCTCACACCTGCAGGCACACCTGCCACAGCGGGCCACATCGGTCTCCTCCCCGCTCAGCCTCCGGGGCGCTGCCGGGTGCTCAGGAGCCGCTGCCCACCCCGCACAGAGCTCGGCCTGCGGCAGCCCCGCCCCTCCCGCGCCCATTCCTCAACACTTCCGGGGCGTTCTTGCCCGAGATGAACATTTGAATCATTTTGGACAGTTTTCCCCCAAATACATTTATACTTTGACTGGAAAGGCATCCGACCTATAAACAACTTTGCTGAGAACGGACATCTTTACGGCTGCAGGTCCTTTTCCAGCTCCTGTGCGTTTTTTCATTCCGTTAATTGACGTGCATCCACATTGTTCTCGCAGTAATGGATCCTGCCACCGTGCTGATATGTAAGAACGAAAATAAAACATTTCTGGCTTCCGTGTATTTCTTTTGTAACCCGCCACCTCACAGATTTCAAAATTCTATTTTTCAATTTATTTTTCTAGTCCAACATCTTAGGTTTCACAAGGGAATCTTTGTACCTATAAAGAATGATAGCTTTGTCTTTCTTCGTTGTTTTTACTTCTTCTGTTTTCTTTACTCCTTTTTGTTCTTGCTTTGGAATTTTCTAGAAATTCTAGGGCAATGTGAAGCGCCACACTTGCTATTGCTCCTTGTGTAGAACTGGGGTCTCCCCGTGAAACATAGTGCTGGCCAGTGGCCTGGGGTGGGTGCTTCTGCTCTGCGGCATCCGCTTGAGGCCCCAGTGGCCATCCTCAGTCATCAGAAGCCAGCCGCACTTAAGACCTGGTGCCAGCTGCGAACGGACTTGACTTGACTTGACTGGCGAGGCCTGGAACGGAGCCATGGAGGGAGGTGTCCACACGAGGCTCTCTGCCCCTCGAGCCTGCTCTTCCCTCGTTTAAGGCCTGCCTGAGAACCAGCTGCATCTCCAGCTTCCCCTTCAAGGTGCCCAAACCCACCCAGTCCGGCTACACCTGCAGTGGAACAGGCTCTCTGCCCACCCGCTCCCTCATCACATGGCCGTCCTGGAGATCCGAAGATGCTGGAGCCATATGGCAACCACCGTCCACGTGGCCGCTGCACTGCCGGCCTCTGGCCCACATGGGTGGAGGCTGCATCGCCTAACCTGGGGGGTGCTTGGCAGGTGCCTCGGGGTGCCTCAGACCCCTCTGCCTGTCCTGGTGGGGGGATGGGACCCGAGCCAGGAGTGGCCACCCAAGTGGCCTCTGGCCATCACTGTTCACCTGTAAGAAAGATGTAAAATCTCTAGTTACTTGTTCAAAATGTTCAAACCAGAATAATGCAGCCTGGTTCACGTAAGCTGTCAATATGCCCAGTAAAGTGATGTGTGAGGGACGAGGTGAGGGGCCGGAGGGAGCAGCTCAGCAATGCCAGGAAAGGGCACAGAGGGCCGTGAGACAGTTTCGAGGCGGGGAGGGCACAGAGCGAGGGACGCGCTAGCGACCCAGCCTGCTTCCCCATCCCTCCCCTTCATTAAATCCTGTTTCCATGCTCAGTTTTTCTTCTTTTTACTCTTTCTTTCTACTACCTTGACCTGAATACTCAGTTTAAACACCCATCTTCACTATGTCTCTGTTAGTAGAGAACACACTGAAGACTACGCATTTTCCTCTGGACACGGCTTTGGCCTCGCCGCGGCGGCCGATCTTCTCTGGGTGCGCCCCCAGGGGCGTGGTTTTCCACATGGCCTATTGTGGTTCTAATCTCAATTAAAAACATTTTTATAGCCTCTACTTTGAAATTTTTTGTATGCGTACGTGCATTTATTTGTCGATTTGCTATTAGCTGGGGCCCACTGTACGGACAGCCACTGCCTTTGGGGAGTCCATGGGTTCTGACAGATACACACAGCAGGACAGAGCGCCACTGCCACCTCTGTGCCAGGCCCCTGGAAGCAGCGGACGGTTTCTCTCCCCACCTTCCTTTCCAGCACGCCCCATAAAGTGGCTCTCAGCAGACAGCATGTGGCCTTTGAGTCTTAGCCTGGAAAAAATCTAAAGCCTATGTGAAAAGTGTCTGCCCTGCTATAAAAATGTACCAGAAAAGCACCTGTAGGAAGTCTGACTCTCAGGGGCAACCGTGGCTGGGCCTCCAGGCTCGGTGATGGCAGAGGGTGGGCTCCTCAGGTGGACCCCAAAGTCATTTAGTTCAGCAGTCCCCAGCCTTTGTGGCACCAGGGACCGGTGCTCCTATGAGAACCTAATGCCTGACGATCTGAGGCGGAGCTGAGGCAGTGATGCTGGTGCTGGGGAGCGGCTGCAGACACAGACGAAGCCTCCTTGCTCACCCGCCGCTCACCTGCTGTGCGGCCAGGTTCCTAACAGGCCACGGACCAGTACCAGTCCACAGCCTGGGGGTTGGGGACACCTGGTTTAGTTGACAGAAGATGGCCAGCAGAGGGCATGAGTGTGACTGGCGCAGTGTGTGTGTGTGTGTGTGTGTGTGTGTGTGTGTCAGAGTGGGGGGCTCTGGGTACCCCTGAGGTGTCGGCAGGCCATCAGCACACCCACAGACGGGAGCGAGCAGGCAGGTCCCTGTGTCGTCTGACGGTGCGTGCAGGGGCCCCGCTGTTCCAGCAGCTGGCCTGACCACCTGGGAATTGCTTCAGGGACTCCGGCCTCTCATACCCCCCAGACAGGAGCAGCTGTCCTGGCTTGTCTCACTTGGCCACGCCAAGCCATCTACAGGGTCAAGGAGGGCCCCTGTGGGCTGCAGTCCCTAGCACCCAGGGGACCCTCCATCTGCCTAATGCCACCCCCTCCTCAGTACGCACCGGCTGAGAGGCCTACCCTGCAATGCACTAGGGGTGACATGGGGACGCATGTTAATCAGAACACACGCTGGACGATGAGCCGACAACTTGGGTGTGGGGAAACCTTAGGGTACTCTGGGTCCCATCGGGTGATACGCCTCAGGGACAAGGACACTCATGACCAGGAGCCTGGAGCCCTCACTCTGGAGTTGCCTTTGATGACTGCCCAGGTAGGACGAGGCCCTAACCACGCACACGCACACGCACACGCACATGCACACGTGCACAAGTCGAGGGGGGCGTGAAGCCTTGCCTGCTGGCTCCTGAACCTGAGCGATCCTGGCCCCACTGTCAGACGTGAAGACAGGCCACACGGGAAGTCCAGGGGCTGAGCCACACGGGCCCTGCAGCTGAGTCCCCAGCGGGGCTGAGCCGTGTGTCACAGGCGGTGGGCCCGTGGGCCACTCGCAGAGGGCGGCAAGGAGGCCCATGTGCCTGAGCCTCTCCTCAGTTCTCTACCTCAGGGCCTGACATAGAGAACTCCGTCCATCCGCCGTCCTGCCCACCTCCTGCCCGGTGGGGCCAGCGCTGCGGCCATCCCCTGCGCGTCACTGTGAACAGAACCGGCCAGCAGCGGGCTTCGCCTAAATACTCCCCTTTCATTTAATGACACCCAGTCCATCCGCCTTGGACCTCCCAGGGTTTCACATGCCACCTGGCATCCTCCTGTGAGAGCGGGGCAGGCCATACCTCGCTCCCGAGGGGACCTGGAGCAGCTCTGGGGCTGCCTCACACTCTCTTCAAAATGCAAGTCCCCTCTGTGTTCAACGCCACCAGCGGCTGCGTCCTGGGGACAGGTGACAAGGGTGCTGAGCTGGGGTCCCGGCTGGGGCGTGGCTCCCTCGGGCCAGGAAGGTGGCTACCCTCACACACCTACGTTTCCTTTGGGAAGGACACAGGCTCCCTTTCGCTCCAGGCTTCCGGGGCCGATGCACACCTCGTTTCAGAAGCTGCCTCACTGGCCACTTCTGCTCTCTGTGACGGGGTGGGCGACCTGCCCCCAGCACCCAGGGCCGGCTCGGTTGAGTGTGCTATGGTACCGCACTGCGCTCAGGGAAGGGGGGCCTCTCCTGCTACAGGACGGCCCTACTACTTCCGAAAAATGCTTCCGCGATAGAGGGCCCTCGCTCTGAAGGGGCACCCGAGCCTTTCTGGGGGAGCAGAGTTGTGCCCCAGTGCCTCCTGGGGTCCACAGGACAACTCAAGGGGGAGTTAGTTTTTTTTGGGTGCCACTACCCCACTTTCAGATTGTCCTCCAGCTCTGAACCAGCACCACCAAGGGGTCCCCTGTGTACCCACTGGGTGCTACCCTCCATCTTGGACAAAGGGCCCTCAGTTCTCCCAGGGGACCCTTCTGTGTTATTTCTTGGTTTGCTTCAGTGTCCAGGACAGTGTGTAGTGCCTCTGGCATTCATATGTTAAGGTGGAATGGTGGATGGATGGATGAATGAAGGATGGATGGATGATAGATGGTGGATGGATGATGGATAGATGATGGATGGACGAATAGATGGAAGATGGAATGATAGATGGATATGAGGAATGGATGAGTAGATGAATGAAGATGGTGATGACGGTGTAGATGAATGGTAGGTAGATGGATGGGCAGTGGATAGATGGTAGGTAGATGAGCTAGTAGATGGAGTGGAGAATGGATGGAGGATGAAGAGGTGATGATGAATGGATGGAATGGAGATGAATGGAGGATGAGTAGATGAGAAAGAATGGAAGTGACGAAAAGAATAGATAAGTAATTTAATAAAGTGGAATATTGACCATTCGCGCGTAAATAAGAATATTTAATGAATGAAGATAGATGAATAATGAATAGATGAAGAATCGACAAAGATAGATGAAGATGAGCAATGGAATTTTGTTTATTAATTAAATGCTTTAATGAAAGAATGGCAAATGAATTTTATTAATGAATGAACGCGAATAGTGAATGAATGGAGAATGAAAAAAGAATTAATTTTTTAAAGACTCGCCATCATGAATGAAGCAGATGAAACATTACCTTATTATCTGAATGAAAAGGAATGATGAATGGAAGGAATGAATGAAGTAAGCATTAAGTGACGAATGGAATGAATGACGATGAATGGAATAATTTGATGAATGAACTTGAAGACGATGAATGGTAAGTGGAATGAAGAATGAATGGAAGTGAATGATTTTATTAATTAAGTAGATAGAAGAATGAATGAAAGTGAATGAAGATGGATGATTATGGATGGTGGATGGACGGTGGATGGACGGTGGATGGATGGTGTAGGTTGCATGTACTAGATATATTCTGTCTCAGACCTTCTCTGTCTTCTGGGTGAGAAGGCCGTGAGATTCAGACTGCCAGCTGTGGGCAGTGCCGGAGCCACCGGCATGGGAGGCAGAGCTGACTGGAGTTGCAGCCTGTAGAGGCTTCAGGGCTACACTACATGCCCCCCAAGCCAGGAGAGGCACCTTGGGGAGGCTCAAGGCTCAGGTCACCTTGGCACTCTCGCTAGAGCAGGCTGAGATGCCCAGCCCAGGAAACCCGAGCTCCCCGGGGAGTGAGGGGCTGGAGGCGCCCGGGGGATCATGTCACTGTGCCGAGCAAGGCGGCGGGTCAGGTGGCCCGAGTGTCCGTGCTTATGTGTTCCCAGTGGGGCAGGGCTTGCCGCAGGGCGTGTCCTCAGCCAACGGCCGACCTGCTGACCTGGGAGCAACATGGCCACGCTTGGGACTGGGGCCTCCCAGTGGGCGTGGGTCGATGGGTCTATCATGGGTTTTCTGAGCCTCCTGATCCTGCAATCCCCCGACATTGACCTCAGAACCAGGCAGTCCTGTCTGAGGCTGGCCAGGCCCCACAGTGCCAGACACCATTGCCAAGTGAGCCCAGGTAAGGACCAGGGCCACCTCCCACTGTGCTAGCCACAGGGTACAGCAGACGGACCCCACACTCAGGCACAGGGGTCCCCACACCCCTGCCGCAGGCCTGAGGAGACGGCCACTCCAGCTGGGACCTCCTCACGTGGCACTGTAGACATCGTTCCCAGAAATGCCCACCCACCCCCTCCCCCACAGCTGTGCCCACAGCTCACTGGCCAGACCCTCATCCCCTGCCCACACCAAACCCCAGCAGATGGGGCAGGGTTACAGAAATGGTCACAAAGTGTCGGCACCTGCTGGAGCCCTACCTCGGAGTGGCGGGCGCCCGGACAAAGTGGCCTCCCCAGCAGAGCAGAACGACAGGAGGGGATTCCACAGCGGCGAGCGGCTGCGGGGCCCCCCTCCCCCCGCCAGAGCCTGGCCTCTGCTCTCCCCCAGCCCCTCGGGTTTCCATCCGGCTCTGCTAAGTGCTGACCCCAGTAGCCCACCCCTGGGGCTGGTCCTGGCATCTACCCCACCTTGAACCTGCCACATGCCACCCTTCCGTGTGCCTGGCCCCTTACCTGACTCTTTCTCCCCCTCCCCTAGACTAAATTCCTCAGGGTACTTACACGGTCCTGCCTCAGCATGCAGCGCGAGGAAGGACGCAGAATTCAAGCCCAATGGCCGTGGAGGTCCAGGGCCAGCGAGAGTCGTCCTCACACTTTCAGAAGAAAAGGAGAATTAACGTTTACTGAATGCCAACTGCACCGCGGAGGAGCTCCGGGCATCATCCACCCAGCCAGATCCATCCGCCATCCATCGTCCGTCCATCCGTGCATCCGGCCACCTGCCATCAGTAACCATCCACGCACCACTCATTCACCCATGATACGGGGACATGCCAAGGACGAGATGCCGCCCAGGGCTGGGAACACGAGTGGGGGGCCCTGCGGCACTCTCCTGAGGTGTCTGCGATCAGGAGGCAGGTGAGCGGGGGCCAAGGCCGGCCGTGTGGTGGGCCGTGCGGGAGAGGGAGCGAAGGGCCCGCAGAGGCGCTCACCCCACTAGTCAGGCGGGAGGAGGTGGGCGTCCACGCGGAGAGGCCCCCGGGCAGGGGACGGATGACGCAGGCAGGTGCGGTATGAAGATGACAGGCCACGGTCGTCTTCCTGGCCTGGCCCTGCTGATCAGGCTCCTGAACCAAAGTAGCCTTTGTTTCAATCCTGTTAAGATATTCTCATCTTGTGTGTCTGCCACTTAGAGTCCAGAGGGTGACGATGACAATAACTGAAGTAACCTTGATCCAGGTGCTTCCTTTTTGCTCTGAGGCTGCCCTCCACCTAAAACTCAGGGGTCCCTATCACCAACTCGCCCTGTGTGGCTGCCCCGGCTCCTCCTGGCTCCTGCCCACTCTAGTCTCATCCTCCCCCTCTGGACACTCTGCTGGGGCCACGAGCCGCGGGCGGAGCTGGGCTGTTCTCCCAGAGCCGGCGAATCCATCTGGGTCAGGATCCCAACCCGCCCGGTCCTCCCCTTCTGCAGCCGTCTCCTGTGGCTCCCGCGGCGGCGCTGCTGTTGATTGAAGGGTGAATGAAGGGTGGTATGTGCGTGGGGGGGTCGTCTCCCCAATTTCCTGCAAGAAAACCTGCAGCCCCTCCAAACCCCCCCTGATGTCAGCTCATTCTGTTTCAGGAGGAAGGCAGCGGGCGCCCCCTGCGGGCCGCTGGGGGACTCAGAGCTGGAGAGGGGCAGCAGAGGGAGTCCTGTCATTCGAACCCCATCATGACCACCCCCACCTCCGGGGCACGAGGACCAGGCGTCCCAGGAGCCTGCGGGAAAGAGCACTGCTGCCCCCTAACGCCGGCGGTCTGAGCCGGGCTCCAGGCGCGCGTTGGCCGCCCAGCCCGGGTGTCCGTACCCTCGGGGGAGGCGGACAAGGCCTTCAGGGAGGGGCCGATGGGGACTGCGTCAGGACGCACAGCCCTACTCTTGGCGTTGCCCACGATCCCCACCCCTGCATGCCCCACTCTCCTCTTCTCTGGGGTCCCCAGTACAGCAGGCGCAAGTTCCTCCTGGGATCAGTGCTCTACTCACCCCTAAAAAGGGGGCATCCGAGGTGCTCCAGGAGGCTCCCCGACCCGCAGCGGCTCACCCCATCTTGCTTACATCCCTGAACCAAGGCCCATTTCATGCGGGCTGACCCCAGGAAAAACTGAGGCACAGAGAGAGGGGGGCCAGGGTGTGTGGGGGTGACCCGGGGTGCCCCAGGGGGAACCGAGGTGAGCGGGGCTGTGCCACGGTGCTGGCGTAGTGTCGGGGAGAAGCTGCCGACCGTGCGCAGGAGGACCCAGCTCGGGGCGGTGGCCCGAGCGCACAGGGGGGTGGGGGTGGGGATGGGGTCAGGGCGGCTGCAGCCCGAGTGCGCATCCGCGGAGGGCGTCAGGGCGCCGGCGGTCGGAGCGCTCACCGGGGGTTGTCCCGGCGTCCACGCCCCAGCGCGCATGGGAGAGGGGGGCGGCCCCCGGCGGCCTGCCTTCCAGCGCCCGCTCTGTGCCAGGCAAGGGCTCTGTTTTGCCCCAGCAGGGGCTGTGTGGCACGCCTGGTTTGCATTCTGCCTTCCCCCTACTCGACCTCGTATAATGGACATTTCCCGTGCCAGTGAATGCTCTTCGTGTGTTTGGCGTTAAGGGTCACGTGCATCCAATGTCCGATGTTCCGTCACTTGCCTGATCCTTCCTCTCTGACCCGACACATGCGTTGGTGCCAGTTTCCGTCCTGTAAATAATGCTGTGCGCGCGCACATCTCACGATCCTCAGCTGCATGGCCGCCATGGGCTTTGTGGGGCTCCTAATGGTTGCCGCTCAAGACCCCCGCTGCCACTGCTGCCTGAGGTCCCACCGTCGTCACCCTCACCCGCTTTCCCTGGGACAGACGCTCCCGAACCCCTCACCAATTGCGTGCCTTCTCAGCAGGGCGCTGGGGCTGGATGGCCCTGGCGGGGGGTGCCCCCCACACCTTGGCTGCACCTCCCTGCCTCCCACCAGCCCGAGGCCCAGCTTCCCCCTCTGCGCGTTAGGGGTGGGGTGGAGGACGGAGCACAGACAGCGGCCCTCCATTATCACTGGAGGGTGGTCGCTTCCCCTCAATGAGGTCGTCAAACCCAAGGGCATAAACTCAACCCTGCTGGGTTGACCCTCGGGCAGACGGAAGGCCGCCTCCCTCCCATCATGGCTGCGTGTGTCCCTGGGCCCTGCGAGGCCCTCCGGCGGCTCCTGGGAGTCCAGGGTTCGGCAGGCCCAGGATGCGGGTGCTGGATCGAGCCGGCCCTGAAGGCGGCCAGTGTCGTTCATCCGGGCTCCCTTTCCCGAGGTCTGGGTTTGGAGGGTGGGCCCGTAGCCCTCCCCGCCCACTCCCGGGATTGGTTAGATCGTGTGGGAGACCCTGCCCCTCGCAGGCCCGCGTCCTGGGGCAAGTTGTCTTGATTAAAGGGAATAAGCACGGTATTCGGCGCTCAGTTCGGAGCCTGCCCACTCCGTAGACCAAAGACCCGGCGAACCGCAGGCCTGTCCCGATTTACAGGCGGCGGAGAAAGAAAAAATATTACCAAACACCCTGTCGTCCCAGCGGACGGTAGGAGGCGGCCTCGCGGGCAGGTGTGCGTCTTACAGGAGCAGATGCGCATCTCAGCGCCTGCTCAGTGTGGCAGGACTGCTTCCTGACGCTGACCCCCCACCACTGCTGGGGGACCCGGCTGCAGCGCAGGAAGACCCCGCTGGGGAAGCAGGGGAGGTGATGGTCCCAGGTGTGCTGCTAAGAGGCGGCAGTCGGGGGCTCAGGCTCAACCAGAGGGATCTAACCCGTCGGTGATCAGCTCGCACGTGTGCACGAGGGTCCTCTCTGTCGGTCTCTGTTTGTCTCTCTGTGATCTGTGGCTCCCACGTGACCCCCAACCCCACGTGACGGAACAAGGCTGGCACCGGGAGTCCTCGAGCCAGCCGTGCGCCCTGGCTGTTAGAGGCAGGTGGCTCTAGCACCGGACAGAGGCTGTGCGAGCTGGCGACAGCGGCTTACGGAAATGTACCTCCAGAAAAAGCCAAAGGTCTCCTCTTCGTCTGCGAACTGACCGTCCTGCGTGCTGCCTCCCTCGGGCCGCGGTGAACACTGTCGGAACTTACCCACGGGGGGCGGATGCTTCCTCACCGCGACCACCGCCACGCAAACAAGGACACCCTCCTCTCCCCGACTGGGCGTCCAAAGTCTGTCAGCCACAGGTCGCCTCCGGTGACGTCCATCGCCTGTTAAGATCAGCAACACTAAAGCATTTGTGAGCACTACGGGAGAAACGAGGCGCGGGCACCCCAGCGAGGCCGTCGCCTGCCTCCCGCGCGCCTCCCGCTGTTCGCTCCGCAGCTCCACTCCCGGTGCCCCAAGAGCGCGGCCAGGCCCATCGCGGTCCTGAGCTGGCTGAGCTGGCGTCTCGGCCACGGGGAGCTCTGCTGCGCTGGCTGCTAAAGCTTTCTGCTCACGCCTCCCCGCAGCCGGGCAGTGCTAACAGGACCTCAGAGAACGCGGCGGTCGCGGACACGCTCTTTGCTGTGGCCTGAGCTGCGTCTCCCCTTTGCTCTGTCGTGTAGGGCTCCGCACGTCCCCTGTGCTGTGTGTCAACCGGCTGGTCACCTGTCTGGTTTGTCTGAGGTTCTGTTAGGTCCAGCAGGGCCCAGTCCCCACCCCGCCGTGTGGGAACCGGACTCCTCCCTTACCTTCCTGTGGGAACTGGACCTTGTGTCCGGGTCGGACGCTACATGCCCACCTCCTGCTTCACTGGACCTTCCTCCCTTCCCCACCCCAAAATATTCCCACCAAAAAAGCCCGGCTCGAGCCCCACGTGTTTCAGGCCCCCCTCTGCACTCCGGGCTGATGCCACCTGCGTCTGGGCCTGCGGTCACTCCGCTTCACCCCCGCGGTCACTCCGCTTCACCCGGGCGGTCACTCCGCTTCACCCCCGCGGCCTGTGCGCTCCTCTCTCGGGAAACTTAAAGCTCCACCTGGCGAATGCACCCAAGGGTGTTCGGTCGGTAGCCGCCTTCCGTGCTCTGCCACAGGCCCCCTGCAGTGCCGGGGACCCACTGCATGGAGTTCGCTGGCCCAGGGCTGTGGGGCGGGGGCCTTCGCAGTGGGTGCCGGGGGCAGTGCTCAGAGCCTGCCTCTCCCGCTGCCCCACGGCCCCTGGGGACGGAAACACGTCCCCACGCCTTTACTGGGCCTCCTCTCCGTCCCGGACTTGTCCATTACATCCCAGAGATCCCTGGAGGGCCCCTCCCCTGCCCCGCTCATCTGCCCTTCGGGTGGCAGGGGCCCAGTTATGGCGCCAGACTGGGCGGGGCAAGTCCAAATGTGGACGGAAAACATGATTCCATGGGAAGTAACCTGGCAGGGCGACCTGATCGTAAACCCCTGTCAGACCTTGCAGGTAGTCACGCCCCAGCATGTAACTTCTTTACTAAAAGGCTTCTCTCTGCCTTCAGCCAGCCCTGTCCACCATTTCTGTGTCTCTAGGTTGACACACCTTTGGAATTAGCCATGAGCGTCCTCAGGAGAGCACAGACTCTTGTTACCTGTCCTATAATCCGTCCCCACCCTGCCTTCTACACCTCCCTGTCACCCTCCCCGCCTTCCCTCCCTAAGTCCAGGTGAGTACTAGAAGCTGTAAACTGTTATTCCCTGAAGCAGTTTGGCTCAAATAAACCCCTATAAAAATTTGTATAGAAATTTTATGGAATGTTTAGATGTTCTTACACCAATACCAGTGAACTAAGAGGGCCATGGCTTCGAGGGCTGACCCCATGCGCAGTGGCCAGGGTCAGGGGAGCAGGCCACGCTTGCCTCTGGACCATGGAGGAATGGGGTGAGTGTGGATGAAAAACGGGATTCCATGGAAAGTAACCTCACAGGGTGACCTGATCACAAACCCCTAACTGGGCAGGTTAGGTGGGCGGTCAGGCCCCAGCTCATCGCTTCTTTACTAAAAGGCTTTATCTGTGCCTGCGGCCAGCCCTGCCCACTGCTCTGGGCCCCCGGGTCAACGTGCCTCTGAGATGCCGGAAGTCGCAGCCCTGGAACGGGGTACCGACCCCCCAGAGAGCACCTAACCTTGGCAGCTGCCTGGGACCCATTCGGCCTTGCTTTCCCCAAATGTCCCTTAATCTCAAATGCATACAAGGAACTGCAAAACTGTTATTCTCCGGAGCATTTGAGATCTCCAGCATGTTGTCTTTGGCTTGTAAACTTCTCTACAAGTTTTAGAAAAGAAATTTAAAAAAAGAAAAAAAAATCTCTACAAGTCTGGACGTTTCTTACAGTGACGTGTGGGAGGGGAGGACGGGGGAGGGGAGGGCCGGGTCTGGCTGCCCCCAGGCAGTGGGCCCCAGGAGCCCCATGCCAGCAGGACAGACTCCCCACTCACACAGCAAGGCAGGCGCACAGCACTTTCTTGGAGCCGAGCTGAGGCCTGGAAGCAGAGGTCCCCAGCAGTTTCTCCCCCCAGCACTTCGGGGGGCTGGTTATCCCAGCCGCCCCAGTGGGCTGACCTGCTGCCCCTCCTCCGACCTCCAACCCAGATCCCTCCCCGAAGACTCTGGTCAGGTCCCCACCCTGCTCCTGTAGTGTTCCCAAAGCTGACTCAGGCCGCCTGCCCGTGACCTCGCCCTCTGAACCTTGGCCCCCATCCCAGACCACGCCCCAACCTGTCACTCCCCAAGCCCACCCTCAACCTGCCCAGAAACTGAGGCTGCGCTGTGACTCAGCCTGGTCGGTGTCCAAGGCCCTGGTCCCGGCTGCCCCAGCCTGGTCCGTGGCCTTGGAACCAGATCAGCCTAACAATCTGGTCACCCACGCCAGGCCCCACCTCCTGGGCTGGGCGCACCAGAGCCTTGACCCCTGTCCACTGCCCTCACCTGTCTGTCCCCTTCCTCCAAACTGCCTGTGTCCTCTCCAGGCCAGCCCCAAGATGCCCACCGCTCTCGGGGAGCTCGGGGAGCCTGACTTCCTTCCCCTCCCCATCTCAGCCTTTGAATGAGGTCCACGACCCTGACCCTCCAACTTGACCACCGCGGGGGTCAGATCCTCAAACTCTGCCTGCCCAGCCCCCCGCCCCATTGGCCCTCTGTTCCCTTCACCAGCCCCAGGGCCCCCGCCTTCCTTGCTCTCAAGCCCGCCCTCCACCACCTCCCCCCGCCCCTGCCTGCCCCCCCCTCCTCCCCCTCAGCTGGGTGCTGGAGAGCCCTGGGAGCTGAGCAGAGCCTGGGACTGGCCCGGCTGCCCGCTGCCCTGTCTCCGCTCTCTCTGAGGGGGCCACGTGCGCGGTCGGGTGTGTGGCTTCAAACGCAGCGTCTCTGAGGTCTCCTGTCTCCTCACCCTGGTGCCTTCAGCTCTGTGTCCTCCAGCATCTGCGGGGGGCGGGGCCGCGGTGGGACGCCCCGCACCTGTGTGGGCCACTGCATCTTAGGTGGACAGTGCTTAGCCAGGGCTGGCAATGGAGGTTCTTCCGGCCCATGCTCCTTCGTCCTCTGAGTGTCAATGTCAGACCTCTGAGCACCCCTACGTGTGCCACCCCCGCCCCGCGGTGCCCCGCACTGGGCGAGGCCGCTGCTCCGTCCACAGTCCCGCCCCTGCTGGCCCCTCCATCCAGAAACGCTGAGGGTCCCCCACCCTGCCGCCCTGCCGCGGGAATGACTCTCACTTACCTCTGGGTGGTGAGCCCCCTAGGGCCTGGCCCTGCCTGGACTGTCACCGTGTCCTTGACCGTGGAGGCGGGGCTCCTCCCTGCTACTGCCTGTTCCCAGGGCCCGGGCACCTGTGGTGGTCATCGGTGGGCAGGAAGTGCTGGGTCAGTCCCGGTGGTGCCCAAGGCCGTGAGAGATGGCTCTGCAAAGTGTCAGGAAACAAGTCCCAGAGCGCCTCGCCTCGGCACAGCCTCCAGACTCCCGTCCCTCTCTGCTCCTTCACGAAACGCAGGGGGAGGGGACCCCGGCAGAGCCTGCGGCCTCGAGCTCGTGCTGTCGAGCCTGAGTGACATGGCTTCCAGCCAAGTCTGTCACGGATCCCTCACGCAGATGGAGCCCCCGGGTGCAGAGCAGGGCCCCAAAGTGGCTGTTCCGGGTGAACTGCCAAGTTCGCTCTTGTGATAAACGTGCTCCCCGCGGCCGATGCTCCCTTCTGAGAGCCTGTGTGTGGAGGTGCGGCTGTGCAGTAGCCCCCTTTCCGCGGCGGAGGTCGGCGGGGAGCCCGGCGCCCTGGTTCCGCTCACGTGCAGCTCACTGTGTCCACGAAAGGACGTCCAGACGTCCAGAGAATTTTTACAGGCATTTGAGCCAAACTGACCACGTGTGCCGGGAGCAGGTCTCAGAGGCTCCAGAGAATATCGGTTCTGTAGCTTCGTTTACTCATTTGGACTCAAGGAGGGAACGCGGGGAAGGTGATAGGGGGGTGAGAAACGAGGCTGGGGATGGGTTACAGGACAGGCGACAAGGTCCGTGCGCTCTCAGGGGTGACCGTGGCTAATTTCAAAGGTGCGTCAACCCGCAGGCACAGAAACAGTGGACCATGCTGGTCGGAGGCACAGGTTCGCTTTTGGCTGGAGAAGTGGTGGGTGGGCCCACACGTCCTGCCCAGTCAGGGGATTACAATCTTTCCAAGCACCCCTTGTTGTCCACGCATGACATCCTCAGTCAACGGGTCTCTGCTCCCAAGAGGGTGCTGCCGGGGCCTCTGGGCCAGCTGGGCCCAGAGCACAGCCCCTTGGGCCTGCTGTGTTATCTGCATGAGGTGAAACCCAGATTGGGCGACTGGTAAGGGGGGGCCCTGCCCCACCCTATAGGGGTCAAGTCCCCCCTCCCACAAGGGGGGGTGTGGGGAGGGCAGCCCCGGGCTGGACCTCTGAGCTCACTCTGCAGTTCCTGAGGAAGGATTCTGAGCATCACAGGAGGAGCTGGGACCCAGGAAGGGGCTGACTTTTGGGGAGCCGGGAATATGCCTGGATTGAAGGTGGGGCTGTCTGGGGTGAGCCTGGGAGGGGCCGGGAGTCTGGTGAGACAGGGTCTGGATTGAGAGGAGCTGCGTGGGGACCTCTGAAAGGGCTGCAGGAGCACAGGTAGGGTTCCCAGACTGTCCCAACCCCCCAGGCCACCCCGCCTCTCCTCAGGGACACAGGGTGGGGCACTGGAGGGGTCGGGGCCTATTGGAAAATTACCGCCTGGCAGGGTGGGGCACTGGAGGGGTCGGGGCCTATTGGAAAATTACCGCCTGGCAATCTGCTGAGAAGTCACTTCCTCAGGTTGATGGTTAATGGGCTCGAAAACAATTAGGCTGGTTTCAGGACTGCCCTGGGCAGGGAGGGGCCGGAGCCGGGAGGGAGGCGCGGGCACACTGCCCAGAGGCTCCCGCGGGGCCCCAAGGCAACCAGCCCCGCCTCCTCTCACGTTTTAGGCAGAGCTTCCTCTGCCAGCTTCATCTGCACAGAGTTCCAGAAACTGACCTGACCATGGCTGGACCCCGGAGCTACTCTGAAAGTCGTCCTTGACATCTGGGTCAGGCGCTGTGGCCTCCCCCTGAAAGCCTCAAGGGACGGGGCAGGTGACACTGTCTTCCTGGGGATGCTGAGTCTCTGAAGCCCGGCTTCATACCTTTTACCTAATAAGCCACTTCTAGAAAAATCTGTCCTAGGAGTTCGAAGATGGGGAAAAGGGTTTTGAACAAAGATGTCTATAGCAGCAGTACATACAATAAGTGAAAACTGGAGCATAAGGGCCCAAGCACAGGAAACACGGAGAGCAGCTCTAGCGCGTCCCGACACAGGCGCGTGCACCGCGAGAGCTCCGAGGCGTGGGAAGACGGCGCGCCGCATTGTCAAGAGAACCAGTCGTTAGCAACCTGGGTCTTTGAGGAAATAACCCGGAGATAAGCAGGGACAGAGGCAGTGTGACTCGCCAATTATGATAAGAGTGGGCCAGGCACACGGCGCCGTGCAGGGATGCGCGCGTCAGGACGTGCGTGTCATGCGCATGTGTGTATGCACGCGTGCACACGAGAAAACCGCCAAAGCGCCTGGTTACAACCATCCACAGACGGTGAGGTTGTGCGTGCTTCCTACTCATCTCTTAAACAACGTTACAAAAATGTATCACTTTTATAATCGCAAAGTTAGAAAAATATAAGTTTGCTCATGTTACTATTTATCTGATACGACTACCCCAGACCCTTAACCCAAGGCCTCGTCCGCTTTTTCTAACCTTATAAAATAAGGCAGAGTGCTCTGTGTGGGGGACCCTGAGCACCCAGGCCGATGTCCCCTCTCCCAGGCCTCCTGGATATCATTCAGGGAAGAGGGGGCCCTTGGACGAGCACGGCGGACACGAGCTGGCACCCCTGTGCTCCGCCCACTGCCACCAGCTGGGCTCTTATCATAATTGGCGAGTCACACTGCCTTCTGTCCCTGCTTATCTCCAGGTTATTTCCTCAAAGACCCAGGTTGCTAATGACTGGTTCTCCTGACAATCCGGCAGTAAACAAACACATAGGCAGGGACTGCAGGTGACTGCCCCCTCGGGCAGGTGAGCAAGAGGACAGAGCCAACATCCCCGGTGCCAGCCGCACTCAGGGCACTGCAATGCCACTCCTTGTGAGCATGGCATTCGGGGCACGACGCCTGCTGGGAACGCAGTGGCTGTCACCTTGGGCACCTGCTAGGGCTGGCAGGTGCGTGGGGACAGAACAGCTGAACCCTCACTCTCTCCCTCCCCTCCCCCCCTCCCCTCCCCTACGCACCCCTCTGCCTCTGTCTCTCTGTCTCTCCCTCTCTGTCTCTGTCTCTATCTGTCTGTCTCTCTCTCTCACTGGGATGCCCACCCCACGTACAGATTCTGCTCTCTCTTTCTTGAGGGAAGACAAAGGCAGAGGGCATACAGATGAGAGGCTGGATCAGAGTGTCACAGTGGGCGAAGCTGAGCCTGAGGGCTTAACGCTGGGCCCAGCAGTGCATGCACACGGGCTGGGGGAGGGGATGCGGAGAAGCATCAACTTCCTGTAACTTCTGGGGCCACGACTCAGTAACTCGGGCCTTACAAACATGCCTCCTTCATGAAAACAAACCACTCTGCTGAAGACAAAGGTTAATGACTGGCCATCACGGGACTGTCCGTGGCCCTCCTTCACCTGCTGTGGGCCTGCGGCTCGGAGCCGACTGTGGTCACTAACGGCCAACCCCCTCCACGAGGGATATCCCGGGGTCTGGGCGTCTTCATGTCCTTCAGCCTGTCGTGTCCGTGTCCGGGGGCGGCCCAGGAGCGGCGCCCCCGCCGTGGCTCCCGGCACAGCATGGGAAGAGGTGACGACTTCTCCAGTACTTCCCGTGGGTTCGCCAGGTGGGACGTCCTTGTCTACTACTGACGTGTGGACACCTGAAGCTGGACGGGGGCCCGTTGCAGTAACACCAGAGGGACGCCAGTGACGATTACGGGCGACACCCCCTCTGTGAGGCTGGGGTGAGCTCTCTGGCCCATTCGACTATATTTTCTCAAAACTTACAAAATCAGCAAAGCTTTTAAAATAATCATCTCCCTCGTTAGAGGAAGGTGGGCGTGGACCACCCTCGCGTCCTGCGGGGGGGAGTATAACTCAGCTTTTCTAGAGGGCAGAAGGGCGCAGCTTCCCCAGCGCGGCCTCGAAAGCACACTGGCTCTCGCTGTCCCAGAACGCAGGCCTGGGAACCCTAAGGCCATTTGCAGCAAACTGGATCCAGTGATGCATAAATTACGCATCTTGGACAATGTGGGGTCACTCCAGGAATGTAAGGTCGTCTGGCGTTTAAAAATCTGTCATCTTCACATTGAGAGAATAAGAGAGAATGCGTTTAGAATCGTCTCGACAATGTAGAGAAGCATTTCATAGCGTTTATTGCCCATTCATAATAAAAGAGGAACCTCAGGGTGGGGGTGATGGATAAGGGTGCAGGCTTCTTTCAGAGCTGATGGAAATTTCTGGAACCGGTTATAGTGAGGGTCGCACAACGCCACGAATAAACCGAAGAGAGTCGACCGTACGCCCTAAGCGAGTAAGTGTGTCGTGATAATTATATCTCAATAAATCTGAACCGAAAAAAAAACAAAGAAAAAGGAAAGAATGGAAGGTAAAAAAGGATGGGGAAGAATGAACCAAACCGTCGTTTTCAGTCGGCATAACTTTGTATTGAAAATATTTTTAAAAATCAATGGTTGAAAGCGCTGGAAAAAGATTTTGCCGTAGGGCCTATATACAAAAATTAGTTATAGTGTTGCATGTGCCAGCGACACGCAAATTAGAAGAGAGACAGTAAAACCAGTACCATTCAAATAGCATCAAAAATAATCAAATACCTAAGGATAAATCTAATGAAAGATCTTCGAGACCCACCTCTGCACGGAAACCTGGGAAACAGTGCTGAGAAAGGCAGGCGGCCTTGGCCTTGGCGGAGGGAGATACCGATTGCGGTTTGGACCCAGCCCAGAAGCCTCCGCTCGCGTGGCCCGTGCATCTCTAGGTCTGGTGCAGCTCCCTCAAACTCCCAGCAGGTTTTCTGGGCACCCTCGCAAGCTTATTCTAAAGCGTGCGCCTTCTCGAAGAACACAGCTGGAAGACACGCACCGTCAGATACAAGGCCCTGTCACAAAGCCGCGGGGACGAAGACGGTTTCCCGCGGCAGGAGGTGGGCGCGCAGGCGGATGGGACAGGGGCGCAGGCAGAGAAACAGACCTCAGACTGGGACGGGGGTCCGCGGCAGAAGCAGCCCCGCGGGGAGGGCGGCGAGGGCGGCATTTTCACCAGACGGCGCTGGAAGGTTCGCATATCGAAAACGAACAAGAGGAATCTTGACCCCACCGATGCCGAAGCCTCGTGCGACGCGTGGAAACCAATTCCAAGTAATTGCAAGTGGACCGGTGACCCAGAGGCCTGAGGCCGGACCACAGAGCTTCCTGAACAAAGCCTGCGGGGACATCTTCATGACCCTGAGGCAGGCGGGCAAAGCTGTGTAAAGGGTGGCGACTGGACAGGAGCGGTCAGGAGAGCTGCTGTTCATCCAGACACCGCGCAGAGTGCGCGGTGGTGGCCGAGCGCACGGCGTCCGGGAGGCCCCTGCTCCAGGACGGGGCGCGACGCCCTGGCAGGCGTAGGAACGGGGGGTGCGAACGGAGGGCCGGCAATGCCGGCCAGTGTGCGGGTGAACCCGACGTCACAGGCCAGGGCAGGGCGTCCAAAACCGCACGGCGATTATGCAGCGCTGGTGCAGCGACCCCACAGTGGCGCCGGGACAGGAGCCGGCGGCCGAGAGCGACCAGAGCGGACTTGGCAGCGGGTCGAGGCCCGCGACGCCGCGCACACCCGCGCTGTCCCGCAGCCGTGGAGCAACACGGGAGCTGGGACGCGCCGCACCCGGGGCGCTGCACGCGGTGACTGGAGGAGGCGCAGGACCTCACACCTCCTGGAGCCTGTGCTGTCGGAACTTGGGACGGTGGCCTCTTCTGGGGGGCCGGGAGGGCGGGGGCCGCTAGTGCCTGGAGCGAGCAGGGGCCTCTGGGGGTTCTGGAACGTTCCTTTTGTGGTTTGGGTAATTGCTGTAGGAATGTGCCTGCTTTATGAAAATTAACAACGTGTAAAACAGCAACAAAAAGACACATGTTCAGATGCACTTAGCGACATTTATGATGGCGAGACATGGAAGGCAGCAGAGCCGGCCTCGTGGGGGTCCTGTAATACACCGGGGTACACTTCGCACACCAGCCACTCCACCTTTCATAGTGCAGATCATGTCGGAAAGGAAATGGAATTAAAATGGACAAACATTTAAATTTAATTTTAAAAATTAAGATTAAACTAGAAAATTCTCAAGATACAATGTTAAGTAGAAATCATGCACGCAGTGTATCCACGTGGTGCTCTGTGCACATGCACACAAATGCACAAACATGCACACGCACACACAAACACACAAACATGGACACATGCACACACGCGCAAACATACACATGCACACGCACGCCGCGCTGGAAAAAAAATACACACCACACCGACACACAAACGCCACACACCGCACACACACACTGGAATGGATACATATCACCGCACTTTTACCATAAACATACATGCATGCACATATGCACATGCACCTGCGCGCACACATGCGTGCGCACACAAACACCACACCTGCAAACATGCGCACGTACGCACTACGACCACACAAATGTGGACACATGCACACACACGCAAACATACACATGCACACACACAAACATCCACATGCATACGCATACACACAAACATGTGCATGCATACCCACGCACACACACTCACAAACATGCACACACACATACACACGCAAATACGCACACATGCGCACGCACACACGCGCACACGGACACACGCGCGCGCGCACACGCACGCGTGCACGGGCACGCAAACACGCACAGAAGTGCGGCTCGGGGGGAATGTCGTTGGCGTCTGCGGCGTCCCCCAGAAGTGCTCCAGGTTTCTTCGCCATGTTTCTCATTCGGAAGGAGACCAGCCATGGCACGCGTGGAGGGAGGGACGGGCCGCGGTGCACGGACAGGGCACGTGGACGCAGCGTGGCCATTCCCTCCGGAGAGGGTCCTCGAGACAGCCCCACCCCACGTCTTCGTCGTGGACAAATGTAACTTCTCGCAGTCCGGCCTGGACAGACAGGGTACACTGAGGGAGCACATAGGAGGCACGAATTAGGTGATGTCTTCTGTACTGGGCAGGTGCCAAAGAGTGATACGGGCCAGGGCAGGGTGGACAGAGTCCCAATATGTGGCGTGTCCCAGGCCTGGGACAATGCCCGATGCGCCTGACCCGGTCAGAACCTTGGCCTGTCCAGGGACCCGCTGCCGTGGGGCCCAAGGTATCGGTCACTCTCAGTGTCCTGGGACTGTGGGGAGCGGTGTGTGCTGGCCCGCGGCTGGCGGGCGGGCGCCAGGGACAGTCTGCCCCCTGCCTGCCAGGGAGGGAGGGCTCGCCCAGCCTCCAGCTGCAGGACCGTATCGGGGTCCACGTCGACCGAGCATTTCCAAGGCGCCAGGCACCGTCCTCCGAGGGGCACTGTCAGAGAGCAGGAGGCGAGGACCCACCTGTGGACCCCGGATCCCCGCGGCAGGGGGCAGGTAGGGGAGCGCCTGTGCGGCTCGTTAGAGGGGAAGCAGGGTGGGGGCGGGCAGTGTGGGCAGGGGCGGGCTGCTATGCTCGTGGGCGCCCGGGGTGACTAGTGGTGTCTCTGCTGTGACTTGAAGGTGGACGCTGTAGGAAGATGGCTCCAGGCAGGGGAGCAGGCGGGGGCCCGGGGTGCAAGGCGCGGCCGCAGAGGGGCTTAGCTGTCATGGCAGGTCAGGCTGGACACGGCGAGCCCCCCACCTTTCCCCTGGAGACACAGGAGGATGGAAGGTTCTGAGCAGGAGGGATGGGGTGCAAGGCCCTTGCCGGGCTGAGAGCCCCACTCCACCTCACACCCCAAGGTCGCTGGCCAAAGGCGTCCCCCTCTTCAGCTCCGCCCGGACCCCCTCCAGGGCAGACTCCAGGACCTCAGTGGAGTAGGGTCCCTGGTAGCAGCCCCGTTCCTCCTCGTCACAGAGACCCACGGCCCTGCTCGCTCAGGCTCGGTGCCGGGCACCTGTTCCGTCCGCCTGTGCCATGCGGGGTTCCTGGGGAAGCACAGTGGGGTGGGTGTCGCCCTGGGAGGGCCTCAGGGCGCCGTGCTGAGGGCTGGGGCTCTGGGGGTTCATGGGCCAGGGACGGGGCCCCAGAGCCAGCTCCTGCCACTCCGGGCTCCCTCCATGGCGAGGCCAGACACCAGCCCTACCTCCCCGCGCTGGGCGCCGTGCCTGTCTCCTACGGGGACTACCCCACCGCACGCCGCTTCTCTCCCTCGCTGCCCTTTGGGGCCCAGGCAACCTCCTCCCGCCTCCACACTGCCCTCCCCCAGCCTGGGTCGGCCTGTCTGCAGAGGCCTCCACCCATCGGGCCCGCCCTACCGTCTGCCCTGTCTCAGGACCCAGATGACCCTAAATGCTGACCCGAGCTCTTCCTTCTGGCCTCTACCCTTCCCCTGCGCTCCTACCCCAGTTCTGGGGTCGAAGGTCATGTCAGGCTCGTGAGCTCACTCATGCCTGGGTGACCCCCACCCAGCTCCTGGATTGTTCCATGAGCTCGGTATGAGCCAGTCGAGTGGGTGGCGGGAGCCTGGCCCCCCAGACATCACCGTCCAGCAGCACAGACCACTGATGACAGACACACAAGGGACACAGTGAGAGTCCGTCCTGGGGGAGGCCATGGGGCTGGGGCAGCGGGGCGGGGCGGTCAGGGAGGGCTCTGCTGAGAGCTGGCCAGACGGCCGGACAGGCTGGTAGGAAGGATGCTCCCGAGGGAAGGCCCCGGGCGGGCCAAGTGGACCATCAGCAGCCAGAGGGCAGGTGCAGTGGGGGGCCGGGAACCCCTAGGTCAGGGTGGGGGGTGTGGCCGGAGCGCTGAGGCTCACCTGGCCCCCACGTGGAACTGTGCCGGAAGGCCCCGCCCGCCTCGGTCTCAGCTGAGACACAACCCTGGGGCGGCCTCTCCTTGTCCCCCACCCCACCAGCCCGCTGGCCCTCCAGCCTCTCCGTGGCCCGGTGGTCACCGGGTAGAGGCTGCACTGCTTTTGGATGTATGGCTGACCCCCCTGCCCCTCTCTGCTGGGCAGGGACCGCACCTCCAGCGCCCATCCGCGACCGGCTCGGGGCTACCCCATACGTGGCCTCTGTGAAGGACAGTCCTGCAGCCCTGGGGGAGGCTTGGAGGCTGCAGTATGGTGGCTTGGGGACAGTGTCCTCCTGGAGCCTCGGGGAGGGCCTGCGGGGATGGAGCGGCTCTGGGCACCCTAGTGCCGGCTGGACCCAGCTTCTCTGAGCGGCTTTTCAGAGCCCAGAGCTCAGACCTAGAGGGGTCCAGTGTGAATACGCAGTGGGATGGGACCGGGGGTCCCCAGCACCTCGCCCGTTGGCAGAGAGAGTCGGGGGCAGACGGCCTTCCAGCTTCCTCCTGCAGGTGGGAGTGTGTGGCTGGTGGGTGTTGGGGGCCATGAGGGTCTGGGGAGAACCAGCATCCCACGAGCCCAGCAGGGCCACCCACGTGGTCACTACACCACGTCCCTCCTCCCGGGGAGTCTGGCTGCCTGAGCGCTCAGGGTGGGGGCGGCTCACCTGTGCCCGCAAGGGCTGCGTTTGCACAGGGGGAGGGGCCGGCCGGGCCTCCACAGATAAGGCATTAACAGTCCCGTGCCCTCCAGATCTGCTGACGCTTCCTGGCGGCCCAGGTACTTGCGGCGAGGTGCCAAAGGTTCCCTATAAAGTGCTGGGGCTCTGGCCACATCCACTCGCCCTCCGGCTTCCAGCCCGCTGCCGAGGGGACCCACTGCAGCCGCCATGGTGAGGCTCGTGCTGCCCAACCCGGGCCTGGAGGACCGCATCCCGTCCCTGGACCAGCTGGATGTCATCGAGAAGGAGGAGGCCAGCTCGCGGCCCACGTGGGACAACAAGGCCCAGTACATGCTCACCTGCGTGGGCTTCTGCGTGGGCCTGGGCAACGTGTGGCGCTTCCCGTACCTGTGCCAGAGCCACGGCGGAGGTAGGCCGGGTGGGCGAGCGGGGGGCAGGGCAGGCGGCACCGATGTCCCCAGGACCCCAGCACCGGATCGCAGAGGGGAGAAGTCTGGAGGGCGGGGGCTGTGGCCGGACGGCACGCATCGCCGGGAGCCCCCGCAGGCGCCGGCATCCTCACCTCTCTAGTGCTTCGCCTGGGTCGATGGGGGAGACCCAGACCCAGTGCCTGGACGTTGGGGGAGGCCACCTGCGATCCAGGACCCAGGAGCCCCGCCCTGTTCCCAGAGAACCGACCTGATCTGGGCACAGAGGATGGGATGACAGGGGATGGGGTGACGGGGGGGGGCGCGGCAGGGGCGGGCAGAGAGGGACCTCCTGCTCCCCCGGATAGAGCCCCTCCTCTGAGCATGGAAGTTGCCAGCATGTGGGATGGTAAGGCCAGCCCTCCCAGTGCTCACCCTGCAGTCCTAACCCCACAGGCGGGCTCAGGGGAGCCTTCCCCCGGGCTGAGGCTGCTCCCTGCCCCCTGGATGTGGAGCCCCACGGGGGTGCTGGCGCTCAGCACCACGATCTTGTCCCTCCTGGTGTCAACAGGCTGCAGGGACCAAGGTCACGCCCGTTGTGCCCTCAGCCCCTGTGCATCCCTGGCTCTGTCTCCCCCGGGCCTGCAGCCCTGAGAGGGGTCAGAATGGGTGCCAGCCGCATCCGTCATGGAGGCGGGGGTCTGGGGCAGGGGCCATGCTCGCCGGAGGCACAGGCCCTGCAGAGCTGGCTGGGCGCTGGGGACACTCCTGGTCTGTGGGCTTCTGAAAAATCTCCCTCGAAAGGACGAAGCCTCTCTGCCCTCCCTGTGTGTTCTGTCCCAGCCGGCCCTGAGCCCTGGTCGGGAGCTGAGTGTCTGGCCCCCAAGCCCAGGAGACAGTTGCTGAGGACAGTGACAAAGCTGGCAGGTGACCGCTCTGGGTGACGTTTCCCACCCTGCAGGCCAGCTGTGGGGAGGGAGCCATCCAGTAACCTGGAGAGAGAGACATCTCAGAACCCTGAAGGCCAGTCCTGATTTGGTGAAAACTTAATTGGCCTTCAGTTATTTCCAGGAGTTTTGGGTAATTTGAAAGTCAAACAAATCACCATTTATTTCATGTTTAGCTCTGTGCTTTGAAAGAATACAGTGAAATGTGGAAAGCAGAGGGAGCTCCAGAGAAGCCTCGGCCCCAGGGCCGGGTGGGCGGCGGCCGGGTGCATGCGTGCCACGGGAGCCCCTGTGTGTCGCATGACAGGGAGACGTGTTATCACGAGAAGGGCCCAGATTCCGGACCTCTGACGGGGGCACCTATGTGGCAGGGAGCGCCCGATGGGCTGGGCCCCCGCCCGCGTCCCCGGCCGGCCCCCTGCGGTTTGCTTTCTGGGGTTCACCTTCAGCCAGAGGCAGAGCACAATGACCGCAGGCAGAGCCGCCTCAGCCACGCCAAGAGAGATGGGCACAGGGGCCTCGGGGCGGGGACGCCCCTGGCGGGAGTGAGTGGCATGTCACGTTCAGCCGTCAGGGACCAGCGAGAGAGACTCAGGGCCCCGCGGCCCCTGTGTGGGGGGTGGGCTCGGCCCTTCCCTGACGAGGGCCTTTCAGAAGCCCTGGTTGAGTCAGGATCAGAGCCCGCATCCTGGCGCCACCGCCCTCACCTGGGCCTCGGGTCCCTGCCGTGAAGCGGGCGGTGATGGAGGGCTACCACCCCTTGGCTGTGTCCCCAAGCTACGCCGTGCAGCTTGCAAGCCAGCGGGGGCGGGGGCGGGGGCCTGCCAGGACCGAGAACCAGGAGACTTGGCCTGAGGCAGGACTCAGACCACTCAGAGCATCGGCCAGAATGGCCACATCCTTGTTACCAGACGGTCCCCCGCTGAGAGTTCTGGACCAGCGCCAGGCCAGAGCCTGCAGCTGGTGGCCAGTGGCCGTCCCCAGCTGGCCTCAGACGCCCGCGGCGATCACTTTGCCGATCCTCCACAGGCTGCCATCCCTAGCCAGCACGTGGTAGGCACCCTTGCCCCCTCGTTCTGCAAGTGCAGCATGTAAGGATGGCGTTATCTGCCAGCTGAGGGGACAAAGACAAACCTAATTTGCCCCCCCCAGAGACCGCTGCCTCGGCACCTCTCAGCTGACTGACGCGCGGTGAAGTCAGTCTCCTGGGGCATCAGCAGCATGTCTGCCCCCCCCCACATGGTACAGGAGACAAATTGGCATCAGGCCCCCACTACTGCCCCTATCCCGGCTCCTCGTTCTCAGAGAAGAGAGAAGCCGATGTCATCTCGTCCTCTCCTCCACCTGGCCAATCCTACCGCCTCTGTCTGCCCGCGTGGTGTCAGTGTCATCCCATTGAGAACAGGAGGACTGCTTCAACTGGCCAACAGCCCAGCAGTGCCACGCCATACCCACCTGAGACCCCCCTCACTCCTCTGTACCCCGCCCCTCGTCTCCTGCATGGCTTCAGACCAAATGCAAGCTCGGCATTCCTTGAGTTTCTTGGGAGAGAAGCTGAGCGTCCAGGAGCTAAGAACCCGCTCGTTCTTGGGAAGAGCC
>NW_024351073.1:25926520-25946103 GCF_902729225.1 Pteropus medius | reverse complement strand
CAGCCCCACCCCACGTCTTCGTCGTGGACAAATGTAACTTCTCGCAGTCCGGCCTGGACAGACAGGGTACACTGAGGGAGCACATAGGAGGCACGAATTAGGTGATGTCTTCTGTACTGGGCAGGTGCCAAAGAGTGATACGGGCCAGGGCAGGGTGGACAGAGTCCCAATATGTGGCGTGTCCCAGGCCTGGGACAATGCCCGATGCGCCTGACCCGGTCAGAACCTTGGCCTGTCCAGGGACCCGCTGCCGTGGGGCCCAAGGTATCGGTCACTCTCAGTGTCCTGGGACTGTGGGGAGCGGTGTGTGCTGGCCCGCGGCTGGCGGGCGGGCGCCAGGGACAGTCTGCCCCCTGCCTGCCAGGGAGGGAGGGCTCGCCCAGCCTCCAGCTGCAGGACCGTATCGGGGTCCACGTCGACCGAGCATTTCCAAGGCGCCAGGCACCGTCCTCCGAGGGGCACTGTCAGAGAGCAGGAGGCGAGGACCCACCTGTGGACCCCGGATCCCCGCGGCAGGGGGCAGGTAGGGGAGCGCCTGTGCGGCTCGTTAGAGGGGAAGCAGGGTGGGGGCGGGCAGTGTGGGCAGGGGCGGGCTGCTATGCTCGTGGGCGCCCGGGGTGACTAGTGGTGTCTCTGCTGTGACTTGAAGGTGGACGCTGTAGGAAGATGGCTCCAGGCAGGGGAGCAGGCGGGGGCCCGGGGTGCAAGGCGCGGCCGCAGAGGGGCTTAGCTGTCATGGCAGGTCAGGCTGGACACGGCGAGCCCCCCACCTTTCCCCTGGAGACACAGGAGGATGGAAGGTTCTGAGCAGGAGGGATGGGGTGCAAGGCCCTTGCCGGGCTGAGAGCCCCACTCCACCTCACACCCCAAGGTCGCTGGCCAAAGGCGTCCCCCTCTTCAGCTCCGCCCGGACCCCCTCCAGGGCAGACTCCAGGACCTCAGTGGAGTAGGGTCCCTGGTAGCAGCCCCGTTCCTCCTCGTCACAGAGACCCACGGCCCTGCTCGCTCAGGCTCGGTGCCGGGCACCTGTTCCGTCCGCCTGTGCCATGCGGGGTTCCTGGGGAAGCACAGTGGGGTGGGTGTCGCCCTGGGAGGGCCTCAGGGCGCCGTGCTGAGGGCTGGGGCTCCGGGGGTTCATGGGCCAGGGACGGGGCCCCAGAGCCAGCTCCTGCCACTCCGGGCTCCCTCCATGGCGAGGCCAGACACCAGCCCTACCTCCCCGCACTGGGCGCCGTGCCTGTCTCCTATGGGGACTACCCCACCGCACGCCACTTCTCTCCCTCGCTGCCCTTTGGGGCCCAGGCAACCTCCTCCCGCCTCCACACTGCCCTCCCCCAGCCTGGGTCTGCCTGTCTGCAGAGGCCTCCACCCATCGGGCCCGCCCTGCCGTCTGCCCCGTCTCAGGACCCAGATGACCCTAAATGCTGACCCGAGCTCTTCCTTCTGGCCTCTACCCTTCCCCTGCGCTCCTACCCCAGTTCTGGGGTCGAAGGTCATGTCAGGCTCGTGAGCTCACTCATGCCTGGGTGACCCCCACCCAGCTCCTGGATTGTTCCATGAGCTCGGTATGAGCCAGTCGAGTGGGTGGCGGGAGCCTGGCCCCCCAGACATCACCGTCCAGCAGCACAGACCACTGATGACAGACACACAAGGGACACAGTGAGAGTCCGTCCTGGGGGAGGCCATGGGGCTGGGGCAGCGGGGCGGGGCGGTCAGGGAGGGCTCTGCTGAGAGCTGGCCAGACGGCCGGACAGGCTGGTAGGAAGGATGCTCCCGAGGGAAGGCCCCGGGCGGGCCAAGTGGACCATCAGCAGCCAGAGGGCAGGTGCAGTGGGGGGCCGGGAACCCCTAGGTCAGGGTGGGGGGTGTGGCCGGAGCGCTGAGGCTCACCTGGCCCCCACGTGGAACTGTGCCGGAAGGCCCCGCCCGCCTCGGTCTCAGCTGAGACACAACCCTGGGGCGGCCTCTCCTTGTCCCCCACCCCACCAGCCCGCTGGCCCTCCAGCCTCTCCGTGGCCCGGTGGTCACCGGGTAGAGGCTGCACTGCTTTTGGATGTATGGCTGACCCCCCTGCCCCTCTCTGCTGGGCAGGGACCGCACCTCCAGCGCCCATCCGCGACCGGCTCGGGGCTACCCCATACGTGGCCTCTGTGAAGGACAGTCCTGCAGCCCTGGGGGAGGCTTGGAGGCTGCAGTATGGTGGCTTGGGGACAGTGTCCTCCTGGAGCCTCGGGGAGGGCCTGCGGGGATGGAGCGGCTCTGGGCACCCTAGTGCCGGCTGGACCCAGCTTCTCTGAGCGGCTTTTCAGAGCCCAGAGCTCAGACCTAGAGGGGTCCAGTGTGAATACGCAGTGGGATGGGACCGGGGGTCCCCAGCACCTCGCCCGTTGGCAGAGAGAGTCGGGGGCAGACGGCCTTCCAGCTTCCTCCTGCAGGTGGGAGTGTGTGGCTGGTGGGGGGCCATGAGGGTCTGGGGAGAACCAGCATCCCACGAGCCCAGCAGGGCCACCCACGTGGTCACTACACCACGTCCCTCCTCCCGGGGAGTCTGGCTGCCTGAGCGCTCAGGGTGGGGGCGGCTCACCTGTGCCCGCAAGGGCTGCGTTTGCACAGGGGGAGGGGCCGGCCGGGCCTCCACAGATAAGGCATTAACAGTCCCGTGCCCTCCAGATCTGCTGACGCTTCCTGGCGGCCCAGGTACTTGCGGCGAGGTGCCAAAGGTTCCCTATAAAGTGCTGGGGCTCTGGCCACATCCACTCGCCCTCCGGCTTCCAGCCCGCTGCCGAGGGGACCCACTGCAGCCGCCATGGTGAGGCTCGTGCTGCCCAACCCGGGCCTGGAGGACCGCATCCCGTCCCTGGACCAGCTGGATGTCATCGAGAAGGAGGAGGCCAGCTCGCGGCCCACGTGGGACAACAAGGCCCAGTACATGCTCACCTGCGTGGGCTTCTGCGTGGGCCTGGGCAACGTGTGGCGCTTCCCGTACCTGTGCCAGAGCCACGGCGGAGGTAGGCCGGGTGGGCGAGCGGGGGGCAGGGCAGGCGGCACCGATGTCCCCAGGACCCCAGCACCGGATCGCAGAGGGGAGAAGTCTGGAGGGCGGGGGCTGTGGCCGGACGGCACGCATCGCCGGGAGCCCCCGCAGGCGCCGGCATCCTCACCTCTCTAGTGCTTCGCCTGGGTCGATGGGGGAGACCCAGACCCAGTGCCTGGACGTTGGGGGAGGCCACCTGCGATCCAGGACCCAGGAGCCCCGCCCTGTTCCCAGAGAACCGACCTGATCTGGGCACAGAGGATGGGATGACAGGGGATGGGGTGACGGGGGGGGGCGCGGCAGGGGCGGGCAGAGAGGGACCTCCTGCTCCCCCGGATAGAGCCCCTCCTCTGAGCATGGAAGTTGCCAGCATGTGGGATGGTAAGGCCAGCCCTCCCAGTGCTCACCCTGCAGTCCTAACCCCACAGGCGGGCTCAGGGGAGCCTTCCCCCGGGCTGAGGCTGCTCCCTGCCCCCTGGATGTGGAGCCCCACGGGGGTGCTGGCGCTCAGCACCACGATCTTGTCCCTCCTGGTGTCAACAGGCTGCAGGGACCAAGGTCACGCCCGTTGTGCCCTCAGCCCCTGTGCATCCCTGGCTCTGTCTCCCCCGGGCCTGCAGCCCTGAGAGGGGTCAGAATGGGTGCCAGCCGCATCCGTCATGGAGGCGGGGGTCTGGGGCAGGGGCCATGCTCGCCGGAGGCACAGGCCCTGCAGAGCTGGCTGGGCGCTGGGGACACTCCTGGTCTGTGGGCTTCTGAAAAATCTCCCTCGAAAGGACGAAGCCTCTCTGCCCTCCCTGTGTGTTCTGTCCCAGCCGGCCCTGAGCCCTGGTCGGGAGCTGAGTGTCTGGCCCCCAAGCCCAGGAGACAGTTGCTGAGGACAGTGACAAAGCTGGCAGGTGACCGCTCTGGGTGACGTTTCCCACCCTGCAGGCCAGCTGTGGGGAGGGAGCCATCCAGTAACCTGGAGAGAGAGACATCTCAGAACCCTGAAGGCCAGTCCTGATTTGGTGAAAACTTAATTGGCCTTCAGTTATTTCCAGGAGTTTTGGGTAATTTGAAAGTCAAACAAATCACCATTTATTTCATGTTTAGCTCTGTGCTTTGAAAGAATACAGTGAAATGTGGAAAGCAGAGGGAGCTCCAGAGAAGCCTCGGCCCCAGGGCCGGGTGGGCGGCGGCCGGGTGCATGCGTGCCACGGGAGCCCCTGTGTGTCGCATGACAGGGAGACGTGTTATCACGAGAAGGGCCCAGATTCCGGACCTCTGACGGGGGCACCTATGTGGCAGGGAGCGCCCGATGGGCTGGGCCCCCGCCCGCGTCCCCGGCCGGCCCCCTGCGGTTTGCTTTCTGGGGTTCACCTTCAGCCAGAGGCAGAGCACAATGACCGCAGGCAGAGCCGCCTCAGCCACGCCAAGAGAGATGGGCACAGGGGCCTCGGGGCGGGGACGCCCCTGGCGGGAGTGAGTGGCATGTCACGTTCAGCCGTCAGGGACCAGCGAGAGAGACTCAGGGCCCCGCGGCCCCTGTGTGGGGGGTGGGCTCGGCCCTTCCCTGACGAGGGCCTTTCAGAAGCCCTGGTTGAGTCAGGATCAGAGCCCGCATCCTGGCGCCACCGCCCTCACCTGGGCCTCGGGTCCCTGCCGTGAAGCGGGCGGTGATGGAGGGCTACCACCCCTTGGCTGTGTCCCCAAGCTACGCCGTGCAGCTTGCAAGCCAGCGGGGGCGGGGGCGGGGGCCTGCCAGGACCGAGAACCAGGAGACTTGGCCTGAGGCAGGACTCAGACCACTCAGAGCATCGGCCAGAATGGCCACATCCTTGTTACCAGACGGTCCCCCGCTGAGAGTTCTGGACCAGCGCCAGGCCCAAGAGCACGGCTAGGCGAAGTGTGTCCCCCGTAGCCTCAGACCGCCACGCGTCCGCACTGCCCAGTCTGTCCACAGGGCTGCCATCCCTGACGCGTGGCGGCACCCTTGCCCCTCCCCGTTCTGCGTGCAGCAGAGATGGTGTGCGGGCTGAGGGAGCCCCAGGAGGCAGTGCCCCCAGGGGCCACGCTGCCCACTCAGCACCTCTCCAGCCCGGCCCGGCCCTGCACCGGTGAAGTCAGCAGGTCTCCCTGGGGCATCGCTTGGCATCCTGCCCCCCCCCCACACATGGTGCAGGACAGAGCCGCGCCTCAGACCCTGCTGCCCCACCTCCGGCTCCCTAAATTCTCAGAGAGAAGAGAAGCGAGCTACGCTCCTGATCTCTCCACCTGGCCAGTACCACCCCGCCTCTGTCTGCACGGTGTCCGGTGTCCGTGAGGTGGGGACTGCGCCCGCGCTGACGGCAGCCCCGCGCAGTGTCTGCCCATGCCTAATTCTGAGGCCCCCCCCCGCCTTTCCAGCCCCGCCTCATCCTCACCCCCCCCCCCCCCACGCAGCAGGCCAGACTAAACTAGTTTTGCAATAGCCTCTGAGTTTCTTGGGAGAGAAGCTGAGCGTCCAGGAGCTAAGAACCCGCTCGTTCTTGGGAAGAGCCAGGCACGAATGCCCCTGCCCAGGCCAGGGGAGCTGGGCGAGTGGCCCTCTGGCCGCATGGGACAGCCCCACGACGTGGGGACACGGGAGGGCTTGCTGCCCTTCAGGCACCCTGGGGCGGGGCCTAGCCCGGCCCCGTTTTGTTGGCGGCGTTCGTGTGTGTTCCCCACCCTCCCACCCTCTCTGCTCACTGGCCGTGGAGCCTGCTGGGACGCAGACCGCCTTCCGGGGACCCGGGGAGCCCCAGCCTCCTGCCTGGGAGTCTGGGAGGGGCTCCAGAGCGAGGGCAGCAGAGGTTCCCTGCCCACGTGGGGTTTCCAGGGGCGAGGGGGAATCTCCTGGTGGAGACGGGGGCGGTGTGTGTGATCTGTGGGCGAAGGTGACATTGTAGAGAGGATGGGACACGTAGGGACCGCAGACTTGCTTTCCTCTGGGTAGTTTTGCCCAAAAGGTTTGCCTGTCGAGCTCCCGAGAAAGCGTGAGAGAGGCGAATTTTTTCTTACTGGAACTTTACCCTCAACGGCACCGGGACTGGAGAGAGGACCCTGCCCAGGAGCCTGGCCCTGGCTGCACCCCGCTCCCATTCCCCTGGGGGACCCGGCTGCTGCGTCATCCCGCTGTCTGCTTTTCACCTCCTCACGCTGAGTTCGCCATCCCGTGCGGGCGAAGTTGCCACACCGTCCGCGCCTTCTCGGCTGGACTCTGAGCCCTGCACTCCGCCCCGCACGGGGACACCTTCACTGGTTCCTGTGCTCACCCTACAGGGCAGGCGCAGCCTTGGGGGGACAGCAGATAAGCTGGCCGCTGTCATGAGGCAGCACGAAGAGCCAGCCGTGAAACTGCCGATGGCCGTCGCGGGCAGTGGCGGTGGCGGCGATGGCATCCTGTTTGTATTTGTGACAACGTTCTGCGGGTGCTCTGTGCCAACACCTGTGTCCCCAGAGGGGGCCTTTTGCCCCGTGGCCTTCGGCTGCTGACGCATTGCCTGCCCCCCCCCCCCCCAGGAGCCTTCATGATCCCGTTCCTCATCCTGCTGGTCCTGGAGGGCGTCCCGCTGCTGTGCCTGGAGTTTGCCATCGGGCAGCGGCTGCGCAAGGGCAGCGTGGGCGTCTGGAGCTCCATCCACCCGGCCCTCAAGGGCGTAGGTGCGTGGGAGCGGTGTAGGCACCCTCTCTCCTGCTGCCTCTGTTTCCGGGGGGCTCACCGTCCCGGCCCTCTGCAAACCCTCCCCTGGAATCTGACGGAAGGGTCAGTGGCAGGGGCCAGGCTGGGGCCGCTCCCGTCTGGGCAGCGGAGGTGCTCGGGTGCTCGGGGTCTGAGAAGGTGTAGAATGGGGAGCGCAGTCCCCACTGCCGCCCACGGCAGGCTCGGCGAGCCCCCGAGGGGCCGCCCCCTGTCCTCTGGGACCCTCCGTGCTCTCACAGGCCTCTGTGGAGGAGGCCCCGGGACCGCCCCGCCTCCCGCAGCGCCCCTCCCCCGGCGGTGCGCGGGTGCCCGCAGCGTGTCCTTGCCCCCCAGGCATCGCGTCCATGTTCGTGTCCTTCATGGTGGGCCTCTACTACAACACCATCATCGCCTGGGTCCTGTGGTACTTCTTCAACTCCTTCCAGGACCCCCTTCCGTGGAGCACGTGCCCGCTCAACGCCAACCAAACAGGTGGGCCCGCCTGCACCCCTGAGCACGGCCCACGAACAGCGGCCCTCTGGGTTCCCCAAATTCAGATGGTTGTGGCTCGGGTGGGCGAAAACCAGGGCACATTTAAGGCAACAGTGAATTAAAAAAAAAATCACCACGCGGGAGAAAAGCCCTTAAAAGGAGGCGCTTCGGCCTCAGGGGGCAGGGCGCTGGCTGAGGCTGGGGTGAAGCCAAGGCAGACGCCTCCGCCTTCCGGTAGTGGCCAGGTAAGGCAGTGGCCCGACCCTCCTCTGTCCCCTGCCACCACATTCCCCAGGGGCTTCTTCTCTGCAGTCACCCACCCCTCACCACTGGGTCCTCCTGGAACCCCCCATGGAAGGGAGTGGGGTGCACAGGACATGCGCTCAGCTCAGAGGCAGGCACACACCTGAGTCAGGCCGTGGACTGCCTGATCTGTGAGCACGGGTCCCACAAGCAGGGCGTGGCCAGTGCACGGATATGTGTGTGCGTGCATGTCCGCTTGGTGTGCTCACACTGTGCGCACACATGCATGCACGGGTGTACACGCCCACAGTGCACATGCACGCGTGGGTGTGTGCACACGGGTCCGCACGTGTGTAGCTGTGCACATACGTGTCTGCGTCCCCGTTCGTGCACACACGTGCATGCGTGCACGACCTCCCTGGCGTCAGTAGTCGGGAGCGCGGCCCGCGTTTCCTGCGCCGGGCGGTGCTCTCTGCGGAGCTCCGCGGCTCCTGCTCTCGGCGACCCGCGCTGACCGTGAGAGCGCCCCCCGCAGGCTACGTGGAGGAGTGCGCCCGCAGCTCATCCGTAGACTATTACTGGTACCGCGAGACCCTCAACATCTCCACCTCCATCAGCGATTCGGGCTCTGTGCAGTGGTGGATCCTGCTGTGTCTGACCTGTGCCTGGAGCATTCTCTACGTGTGCACCATCCGCGGCATCGAGACGACCGGCAAGGTGCGCGGGCTGCGGGGGCCCCGGGGGGCGCGCCGGGGCTGGCTGCCCCTCCGCCGGCCTGGAGGGGCGCGGCCCGTGGGCGGGTCTGGGAGGGGCCTCTGCCGCCCGCAGCGTGGCCCCCAGGACTGGGCGCCGGCCCGAAGGTGCTCACACGCGCCGGCTACCTGGGTGGAAGCAGCCGGGGGTCCTGCCTGACCAGCCCTGTCTCCCCCTCGTCCCACACCGGCCGTGTCCCCAGGCCGTGTACATCACCTCGACACTGCCCTATGTCGTTCTGACCATCTTCCTCATCCGAGGCCTGACGCTGAAGGGAGCCGCCAACGGTATCGTCTTCCTCTTCACGCCCAACGTGAGTGTCCCACCGCCCGCCCCCGGGGGGCCAGGCCCTGGGGCGGAGGCCACGCCGGGGGGGGCCAGGCCTCCCGGCCTTGGACCAGCCTTGGCCGGTGCCGGGGCCCCTGGACGCATGCGCGCTGGGCCTGCGCGGGCCGCAGCTTCCGCGCCGTCAGCTGCCAGCGTCGGGGGCGCTGTCTGTCCGGCCACCCGCCTGGGGCGCACGCGTCTCCCTTGGACCACCCACCATCCCCTTGCTTTCCCGTGGCCGCTCATCCTGCGGCGCGTGACTGAGGGTCCCTGTCTGGCTTCAGGTTGCAGAACTGGCCAATCCGGTGACCTGGCTGGACGCGGGAGCGCAGGTCTTCTACTCCTTCTCCCTGGCCTTCGGGGGCCTCATCTCCTTCTCCAGCTACAACTCGGTCCAGTGAGTGTGGGTGGGTCTGGCCGGCAGAAGGCTCCGTGCTGGGAGGCGGCAGTGTGGGGTCTGGGCGGCTCTCACCGCCCAGGACCCTGACGCTGGCCTCCCCGGGGCCTCCCATGCGCCCCTGTGGTCGACAGTGAGCCCTGGTGTTCCCACGCGCCCTCCCTGGTAGCCCTTCGGCATCCAGGACCCCAGGTGCCCACGCCCACAGCTACCCAGACCAGCGCCCACTCAGAGGGGCCCCCCAGGGCCTTCGGAGGAATGCAGCTGGTGTCTGTTCACTGCCACCACCATTTATGGGGCGCCTACTGCGTGCCCTCCCTGGCGCTCCAGGGTCGGGCCTCCTGCGGTCTGTGGGACCAGCAGGACAGCGGGCCATGGGGGGGGGCTTGAGGCCAGGCGGAGTCTCTCATGAGGCTGGGCACAGTCCAAGTGCATCCGGAGCAGACTCGAGTGGAATAGGGGGGAGGCGGAGGGCGGATGCCCCATGGGCTGCTGGCCGTGGGGGACAGTTTGAGAGGGCGGGGCTGGGCAGGGCGGTGGCGAGGTCTCTGGGACACTCTCCAGCAGACTGGACAAGAGGGAGCGGGGACAAGCTTTTATGGATGCTTCACTCCGGCTGCTCCCGCCCCGTGCCCTCCCCCCCTCCGTTCAAAGTGCAGCTGCGGTGGGTTTGCGTGCAGCCGTTGCCACGGTCTAATTATGAATATGGTCGGCACCGGAGAGCCCCGCTGGCAGTCACTGCCCCCCGCCCCTGGCAACAGGATCTGCCTTCTCTCCGGGGACCTGCCTCGTCTGCACAGGTCACAGACACGACCCCTGCAGGACATCCGTGGTGTCTGGCTTCTCTCACTGAGCAGTGTCCTCGAGGCTCACCCTTGTTGGTCACGCGTCAGAAGCCAGTGCCATCCAGGGCCTGGGTGGGGCACGTCCTGTTAGCTGCCCCGCTGCTGTCGGATGCCGGGTCGCTTCCACTTTTTGGCTGTTGGGATCCGTGCCTCCGCGAACGCGTGGGCGCAGGAGTTAGTGTGACGCGTGTCCCAGCCTCCTGGCCGTACAGCTGGGAGCAGAAGGGCTCCGCGTGCGATCCGCTGGGAGCCGCCAGCCCGTTTCCGCGGCCGCAGCCCCATGCGCTGCCCCCGGCCGAGTGGCCGCAGCGTCTCACGCTCTCCCACCGCTGGTTACCGTCTTCGGCCATCCTGGTGGTGGGCTGCGGTGTCTCACTGGTTTGCATTTCCCCGGGGGCTCATGGACGAGGTCGGCTTCTGCTGAGAGCATCTGGAGGTGCTGCATCAGCAGTGGGGGCAGAGCTGCTGGGTGGGGCTGGGGGAGGTCAGCTGGTTGAGCTCTGGACATGCTGAGCTGAGGCGGCCTTCAGGTTCAGCTGGCGGTGGGGAGCCCTCAGCTGGGAGGAGACAGGGCCCCAGGGGCCAGGAGGGGGTACAGCGTGGACTGGGGAGGGGCGTGGGCGAGTAGGGGGCCTGGACCAAGCCGCCTCGGAGCCTTCGGGCTGGGACCATGAGGCCCTGGCCATTCCTGCCTGTGCGAGGACGAGGGCTCGGGCTCCCTGAGGACACGCTCGCTGGGCCCAGAGCAGCTGCTGGCCAAGGAGGAATTTGCATACAGGTGTTTCCCACCTCAGTGCTGGGGGGTGAAGGCTGCTCCAGGGACTCGGGGGCTTCTCTGGCTCCAGGCTGCAGCACAGGTGGCTGTGATGTGGTGAGAGGGGACACAGCCCTCTGGTGGCCCTTGCCGGGCACTAGTGGGGGAAGGGTGGGCGGGTGCGCCGCGGCCCCTCCCCCGCCGCACCCAGCGCCGCAGGCTCAGGCTGGGCTCCTTCCCCGTGCCATGCGGCCAGGTGAGTGGACCCCGAGACCCCGGCCCGCGGTGACCCAGCCGCCCTCGTCCACAGCAACAACTGCGAGATGGACGCGGTGATCGTGTCCGTCATCAACGGCTTCACGTCCGTGTACGCAGCCACCGTGGTCTACTCCATCATCGGCTTCCGTGCCACCGAGCGCTACGACGACTGCTTCAGAGAGTGAGTGCCCCTCCAGGCCCGCGCCGCCTCCAGGGAGCCCGCCGGGCCTGCCGCGCCCAGGGCATCCGCCTTGCTCTCTTCCCAGGAACATCCTGACGCTCATCAACGGGTTCGACCTGCCTGAGGGAAATGTCACCCAGGAGAACTTTGAGGCGGTACAGCAGTGGTGCAATGCCACCGACCCCGTGGCCTACGCCCAGCTGAGCTTCCAGACCTGCGACATGAACTCCTTCCTGTCCGAGGTGAGCCCCTGCGGGGCGGCGCAGCCAGAGGGAAGGACGCCCCCAGGGCACACTGAGCTCCCCGGGGACCCAGCTCCCTGAGCCTGTCCCCACCCCCACGTGCCTGCCCACCTCTGACCCTCCTGCCCCGCCGGGTCCTGGGTGCCTGGTCAGGGGCCCCAGCGTCTGTCCGGCCATGAAGCCCCATGTTCCACACCCTGTGGGGCCGAGGCAGGGACGGCGGCCACCAGCCTGGCCTTCTCCAAGGCCACATGTCACACAACGGAAACTCCCCTGGTCTGCCGTGAGCATAAGCCCTTCCATAAAAAGCCGGCGTCATTGTAACTGCTCTTTTGAGACGACCGGGGACCTGGTGGCACATTTTATTTCAGGCTGGCGGGCGTCCGTCAGCCACCCCGGTGCCAAGGTCATCGTCGGCTGAGGCATGGATGCTTTTCAGCACCAGTCCTCACGATTAGCGGCGCGTACGTACGGTGGAGCTTGACGGACCAACGTTTACTCGTTTTAACTTCGCATTTTTCTTCTTTGGAGCCACTCAGTATTGGGGCACGTCGAGCATTTTCAGGGCCTCGCACAGTGGCGAGCAGCTGGATTTCCCAAGCGTCGCGTGGCCAGCCCCTCCCTCCTCCACGCGGCTGGCTGCTCGTATGTGGCCCCGCTGTTCACCCCCTTCGTTTCCGAGCCCCCACGGCCCTCCAGAGTGGACGGGGTGGACACGCGTGAGTGCCGTGACGCCGCCTCAGGGCCCCGGACTGCTGCCGGACGACACGACCGCGAGACATGACTCAGCAACTAAAAACAGTCAGGCCTGAAGGACGAGGGCTGCCTGTCTCCCAAAGCAGGCGGACAGCGACTGCGGCCCAGGGCCCGGGGCCGCGTGTGCTGCGCGTGGCTGACGCGTGTGCTTGCCGTGCAGGGTGTGGAGGGCACGGGGCTGGCCTTCATCGTCTTCACAGAGGCCATCACCAAGATGCCGCTGTCCCCACTGTGGGCCGTGCTTTTCTTCGTCATGCTCTTCTGCCTGGGGCTCTCGTCCATGTTTGGGAACATGGAGGGCGTGGTCGTACCCTTGCAGGACCTCAAAGTCGTCCCCAAGAAGTGTCCCAAGGAGTTGTGCACAGGTACACAGGCCAGCAGGCGGGCGGCGGGGGGCGGAGCCAGGCTGTGGGGCCAGGCGGGCAGCGGGGCCAGGCCCAGCCACAGGCAGGAGCTCTGCCTGCAGCGGCCCCTCTGCCCACAGGCCTCCTCTGCTTGGGGATGTACCTCGTGGCCTTCATCTTCACGCTGAACTCCGGCCAGTACTGGCTGTCCCTCCTCGACAGCTATGCCGGCTCCATCCCTCTGCTCGTCGTTGCTTTCTTCGAGATGTTCTCTGTGGTCTACGTGTACGGCATGGACAGGTAGGGGGGCCGGCACGCGCCAGCCCCAACAGCCACAGGCACCTTCCGCCCCGGGATTCACCAGCCAGGTGTTTTATAAGGACTGGGGGTCCGTGGCAGGGATGCCCCATGGTTGGGGTGCTCCAGACCTTTCTGGGGGAGAGGGCTCTGTAGCCAGACAGACTCGGGCAAGGACAGGGGCTGTGTGGCCCTTTCAGCTGTCCCTGTGGCCAAACACACAGGGCGTCCCCCCATTATAGATGGGGGATCAGGAACATGGCACAGACCTCAGGAGCCAGACTCGCCACGACTTCAGATACTCGCTGGTGTCTCTTAGTGTAAGACGTGCACGCACCCTCCAGGGGTGCCCGCTTTGAGAAGCCTGGTCCGTGTCACCAACACACACGTGTGCAAGGGCACACGTGCAGGGTGCTTGTCTCCGCCACACGATGCGAACAGCCGAGGTGGCAGCCAGCGGGAGACTGAGGAGCACCCAGCAGATGTTGCCACGTGGCTGCTGCTGGTGTGAAGCAGGCGTGACGGCCCCAGTGATTGCACACCCATCCGTGAATGACCCAAGGACACTTCAAAGCCAGACACTTGCTGCCTAGGTTGCCGTGCAACGCTGACCCAGAGAGGCCACATGAGCGGGAGGCAGAGAGCCGGGAGTGGCCCCAAGCAGACCTGTCACCACGCTCGCAGGCCCTGCTGGGCTGAAGGCCTGGGCACCTCTGCTTTTCCAGGAGTGCCCTCCAGGCTCCCCGGTCGTCTTGGGCAGCTCACGGTTTGCATCCTGCTCCCTCTGTTCTGACTTCTGCAGACAGCAGACTCGTTTGTGCAGAAGAGAGTTCGGCACAGGGTGGGCGGGAGACGGCGGTGCCGCTGCCCGCTTCGCCCGCCAGACGCACGACCCCTGTTGGCATCAGCCTGCCCAGGGTGTGAGTTCACAGGTCCGAGCGGTGAGCCGTGGCTCCAGAGGGGCTTCTGGCGTGCCATGGGCCTTCCCAGGAGGGCGTGTCTTTGCCTAGAAGAACGCCAGAACCACGATGGGGGAGAGGCCCGGCGAGGCAGCTCAGGACGCCTGCAAAGGCTGGAATGCAAGGCCGGCGTTGTCTCCCGGGTGACAGCTCCCTCCGGCCTCTGCTTCCAGGTTTAACAGAGACTTGGAGTTTATGATCGGCCACAAGCCCAACATCTTCTGGCAAGTCACGTGGAGAGTGGTCAGCCCCTTGCTCATGCTGGTCATCTTCCTGTTCTTCTTAGTGGTCGAGGTCAACGAGGAGTTAATATACAGCGTCTGGGACCCTGCCTATGTGAGCGCACAGGCCTCCAGGCAGGGGGCCGGGGTCACGTTCCCTGTGGGCAGGTGGGGGACAGGTGACCCTGGGTGTCTCTCCCCTCCCCTACGTGGGCCAGAGGGTGGGGATCCCAGGGAGAAGAGGCATCGCGCCCCCTGAAGGAGACCCCGCTGCTGCCTCTGTCTGCTCCACCGGTGGTCGCTCTGTCTCCAGGAGGGATTTCCCAAATCCCAGAAGGTCCCGTATCCAGACTGGGTGTACGGCGTGGTGGTCATCGTGGCCGGCGTGCCCTGCCTCACCATCCCCGGCTTCATCCTCTACACGCTCATCAGGAACCGCTGTCAGAGGCCAGAGAACGAGCAGGGGCTGGTCAGCTCGCTGTCCATCGCCTCTGTGAATGGGGACCTAAAGTACTGAGCGGCCAGCCCACGCTGCACGTGCTCATGTGCACACGCACGTGTGGGTGTGCACACGGGCGAGACTGCACACGTGTGGGTTACACACAGGAGCATATTGTGTGAGCATGTGCACGTGTGTACATGCGTTCACATATAAGTGTACGTCATACATAGGTGTGTCATGTGTTTGGGCACACGCGAGCATATGCATGCGCGTACATGCTTACACGCATGTGTGTACATACATGCGAGTGCACGCGTGCATGTATACATGTGTGCAATTATATGTATTTATGAATGCGTGAGTATATGTGTGAGCACGTGCTATGTGGTATCCGCATGCATGTAAGCATGTGAGCGTGAGCACGTGTCTACTGTGCAGTCTGTGTACGTGTGTATACAGGCATGCATGCACAGCCACGTGCATGCACGTGTGTGTGCAGGTACATGTGCGTGCTGCCCTGCAGTGCACACATCTGCCACGTGGGGCCCAGCTGCCCTGTGGCCTCCCTTGTCATGGAGATGCTGGGCACGTGCTCAGGTCCTGCCACAGCTCCCGGGGGGGTCGGAGCTGCAGTGGGAACTGCGCCTGTGGGGGTCGGGGCAAATCGGGACAGTCTCGCTGCCCCCAGCCCTTCCCCTTGACCTGCAGTAATGGGGACACTCGTACCCCCTGACGAGGGCCCCATCTAGAACAGGCTGTGGACCCCTAGGCTGGGGAGCTGGACGGGACCCGGCCCAGAGTTCCCGAGTGCCGGTCGGCAGTGTTCCAGCTCAGTGAATGCTAAGCCATTTAATCATTGCTTCTGGCTGCCACGGATAGGTGACAGTTAAATAAAACTCAACTTGACACAATTTAAGGCAGAAACGCCTTGTGCATTTTTTTAAGAGGACATCGACTGTGTGAATTTTTAGCCAGATATTGGAAAAGACGGATTACAGGGTAACTCAGGCTTGGTCTCTGAGGTCGAGGATGGTCCGTGAACCCTGAGCCACGTCAGGGCTGTGACGGCCGGGGAGGCCGCCTGCTCGGGCCCACTCGGTGGCAGCCGGCATCAGCTTTTGCCCCGTCACGGGATGGGCACTTGCGGTGCTTGTCCCAACAAACTGGCCACCTCCGCTTTCCGGGGGAACATCTCGAAGCTTGAGTTAAACTGGACTCCGGGAATTCTCCGGGCGGAGGCGAGGTCCCTGCACCATGTTCCGTCCCTATGGCGCCTCCAGCCCGGAGCCCGGCTGAGCCCCCCTAGGCCCTGGCCGGTCCCCTGGACGCTGTGATCCATGGAAGCCCCGGCGGCAGAGGAGGGGGCTGTCCCCCGGTGAGGGGGGCGAGGTCGGGGGGGGAGGCTGTGCCCCCTCCTGGCCGCCCCTCCCCGCTCCCCTTCAGTCTCGTCGTCTTTGATTCTCCCCTTTGTCACCCTTTGCTCTCAACCAAAGAGAATCTCTCCCACCGCGTCCACGGCCCACGGACTTGGGGTCGTGGCTGCACACGAGACAGTGTCCGGGCCTGTCCTGGTGGAAGAGTCTGCCATGGGGGCAGGGTCCACGTGCCCAGCTGAGTCCTCTCCGTGTCAGCTTGTCACCCCTTCCTCGAAGGGAACCGTCACATGCCTCCAACCTGGCGGAGCCACCCTCCCTGTGTGCAGCAGGTGTCACCTTGTGCAGCCCCTTGCCCGAGAGTGACCGTGGATACCGAGGTGGGGGCAAAGCTGCAGGGCCGAGAGGAGGAAGCCCCGCCTGTGACTGCAAAGGTCACCACTGTGTGATCCCATCTCCACGACATTCTTGAAATGACAACTGGACACTGGACCTTGTCAGGAGCCGAGGGGCGGGGGTGGGGAGGATGGGAGGTGGACGTGGCCATGAAAGGGGTCTGGGGGACCCTGTGGCGATGGGCGTGTCCCACATTGACCCGTGGACGTCGACATTCCACTCTGACATTGACGAGATGTTTGCAGGCTGCCGCCGCCAGGGGACCAGGCTCATGGGCGCTCTGCAGCGCGTCTTAGACGGGACGTGCAGGTCAGCGACCATCTCACACACAAACAGCTAACCGCGCCCCGGTCTGGGGCCCCCGAGCGTCCCCGCGGGGACAGAGGCCCTTGCTGGGAACGGTCCGTTGGTGGCACACATGGGCCTTCAGCAGCAGCAGCCATGCGGGCAGGGCCGGGCAGTCAGGGGGCCCGGACAAGTTACCGATTAACCGGCTCCGTGGTTTTCCTTTAAATAACAGGGATACAGCTGGAGGGGGCACAGCAGAGGTTCTGGAGGGCTCCACGGGGCCGGGACTGGGCATGGCGAGCGCCCCGGGCGCAGCCTCACTGGGGGTCGGCCGTGGGGACGGGAGGCCCAGGTGGGAGCCACTGGGTTGCAGTACCTGCTGAGCTGCGTGGGGTTTGCCGTGGGCCTGGGCAATATCTGGAGGTTCCCGTACTTGTGCCAGAGCCACGGTGGAGGTGAGGCTGCGCGGGAGGCGGGGGGCAGGTGCACCCCAGACCCGGGAGTTAGTGACACAAGTGATGCAGGGAGAAGCCTGCCCCCTGGGGTCCGGTCTGAGGCACCCAGCCCAGCCCTAGGGGCCCGGGGAGCCCTCCGCACGCCACCTTGCCTGGTGCCACTGCGTGCGTGGACTCATCAGTGTCGCCCGTGGGCCCCTGGCTGTCGGGAGCTGTGGCCTGGCCCACCGGCGCCCCTAGGACGGCGGGCACCCACCGGAGGCCGCGGGCGGGGTGGTCTGTCGACGGTCAGAAGGAGCTCAGCTTCTCCGCCCACGGGCCAGCGTCTCCACGCGGTGCGAATGTGCGTGTCGCCTTCCCCTCTCGGTGCTGGGGACGCGAGGGCACCCACACCAGCCCCCTGTGGCAGCCGACGTGGAATGTCACCCGATGCTGTCCCCAGACGGGATGGCAGAGGACTTCCCAGGCCGGGCTCGTCCTGTTCTGCTGTCCCCCCATCTAGGGGCCGTCCTGGGCTCAGTGCCGGGTCAACTCGCCTTCAAGGCTCCCTCGTGAGACCGGGAGGGTCCCTAAGCCCTCACAGGGACACCTGGCTCCACGGGTGTCTGGTTGGGAGTGGCAGTGTCTCCCCCGGGAAGCAGGGGGCAAGCGCGTGTGCTGTGTGGTCCCTAGTGGTGGCCTCAGCCTTCCCCTTCCCAAGGACATGCAGACAGCCCTCCCGGCCACAGCAGGTAGACAGAGGACAAGCCATGCTGGGGAAACAGGCGGAGGACAGAGCAGGGCCTGACTGGCTGGGAGAACCCGTCGCCGCTGCCCGAGAGGTGTCGGGGTCCCTGGGCGTGGGGCAGGGCGCACGGCCTCGGGCCTCCTGATGGCGAGACCCCTGAGGGCCGCTGGAGACGCTCACACCGCCCCTACGTGCCGCCTCCCTCAGCTGCCCCGAGCGTGGAGGTGAGCGCGGTGCGGAGCAGGCCCGGGGCCAGGATGGACGTGCGCGGTCACCGGCCTCTGCACAGGTCCCACTCAGCAGGGCGGGAACTGGCCCGAATCCTCGTCTCTTCGTGGGCCAAGGCTACCTCATGTGGCGCCAGGGGGCCGGGCCCTGTTGCCACAAGGGCCAAGGGCAGTCCCTGTGCCCCCTGAGCCCGTGGGCTTCTGCAGGGTCCGTGATCTGAAACGTTTCCTGAGGCTCTACCTGCAGATGCGAGACACTCATTCAAGTGTCACGATACGTTTTGTTTGTCTCGCACGCTTCCGACGAACGTGTCCCCCCACGCGCGGGCCCTTCGGCCCCCGGCCGCCACTGCTTGTTTGGGTACGAGATGTATTGGTGAGCAGGTCGTGCACCCCGTTTTTAATTTGTACAAGCTCATCATACTGAAGGTGGCTAGCGTTTTCTCTCCTGTTGGGGATTATTCAGTTTGTAAGTCTCTGCGAATGCGAGCCTCAGGCGACACTGTGACCGTGTGGAGCCGGACATGCCGCGGTCACCACTTCCTGCTCTGTGGGGATGGCCACAAGCGGCTGCTGGGGACTCCGTCCTCCCAACCGCACGGGAATGTCCGCGGGCCCGGAGACGTGGAGGGCCAGCTTTGTCATGCGGGCCTTTTAGGCGGAGGCTTCGGGTCCCACTTGTGCTGGGTGCTGGGTCTGTGGGCTCCGGGAGAGGCCAGGGCCCGGCTCACAGCCCCCAGTAGCCGGCACAGAGCGTGGCTCTGTCCTTCCTCCGCCAGCCGCAGGGAAGATGGGCGCCACTGCCGAGCTCTGCCTGCTCCTCCTGGGGCCCTCAGCCCGCTGTGCAGTGGGGCCGCCTCCTGTGCCCACAGTGGGGTGTGGAGGGAAGGCTGCAGGCCAGGGACCGAGAGGGTCCTGGCCCAACTCAGGGCGACGCTGGGGAGACCTGGTGAGACGTCGGCCTTCTCCAGCATCCCGGCGATCAGGACCAGCTCCCCGGCGCCAGTCACAGGGTCTCAGTGGGAAGGGAGTGGCCGCTTGTTGATGAAGCTGCCTCCGAAGCACCAAGTGATTCCGAACAGCGGCAACAGGGCCCCGGCGTGGGGGCCTGGCCCTCGCAGCCGCGAGCCTTCTGCCCCCGCCTCGCTGACGGCCGCCTGCTTGCAGGGGCCTTCCTCATCCCCTACCTCTTGGCCTTGGCCTTCGAGGGGATCCCGCTGTTCCACATCGAGCTCGCCATCGGCCAGCGGCTGCGCAGAGGCAGCGTCGGCGTGTGGACGGCCATCTCGCCCTACCTGGGCGGAGTTGGTAGGTGCCTGCTGGGGCCCCCGCCGGCAGCTGCTCGAGGAGGCTGGGCTGGGGGCTGCAGACGAAGGAGGCGGCCCAACGCGGGTGTGCAAGGAGACCCGGGCAGCAGCGTCCCCGCCACACTCTGAGGAGGCCTTGCTCGTTTCCCTGAGGAAGGGCTTAGGTGCGGGGTGAGCCCAGGGTGCAGGAGGCCGAGGCAGCCCTGTCCCACGTCCAGGGAGCTCACTGGCCAGGGGGTGGCAGGGACAGAGGACGATAAGATGAGGCAGCGCCTGCCAGGAGGTGTGGCTGACCGGGTGGTGGGCGATGGTGGGGTGATGGGTAAGTGGGGCGATGGTGGTGATGGGTGGTGGGGCGATGGTGGGGAAGCGCAGTGGGGTGGGCGGTGGTGACTGGCCCGGCGGCTCTGGCGCAGGCCGCGTCAGCACGGCAGTAACCATGGGGACTGTCACGTGCCGCAGGGCTGGGCTGCCTGTCCGTGTCCTTCCTGGTCAGCCTCTACTACAACACCGTGCTGGCCTGGGTGCTCTGGTACCTGCTCAACTCCTTCCAGCACCCGCTGCCCTGGAGCGTCTGCCC
>NW_024351073.1:25905355-25925808 GCF_902729225.1 Pteropus medius | reverse complement strand
GACGGGGCAGTGTGTGGGGGCTGCCGCTCCCCTGGGTTAGGACTCCATGGGGACTGTGGCCAGTCCTGCGGTTGCCCAGGGCTCAGGCCGACTCCTGGGTGGCCGGAGAAACCCAGGGCCCGTGCCCAGCGGTGACCGGCCTCCTGCCTGCAGGGCTGGTTCAGGAGTGCCAGGGCAGCAGTTCCGTGAGCTACTTCTGGTACCGGCAGACGCTGAACATCTCGGCGGACATCGACCACAGCGGCTCTGTCCAGTGGCGGCTGCTGCTCTGCCTGGCGGCCTGCTGGGCGGTGCTGTACCTGTGCATCATCAGAGGCATCGAGTCTGTGGGGAAGGTGAGGGCCCCGGCCAGACCTCATGCCCCAGCCCGCCGCAGGGCAGCGGTCCCCAGCCCCTGTGCCACCAGGGGCCGGTGCCCCTGTGAGCATCTAACCCCGGATGACCCGCAGCGGAGCCGAGGCGGCGATGCCCGCGCTGGTGAGCGGCGGCGGAATCGGATGCGGCTCCGCTCCCTTGCCCGCCGCTCTCCTCCCGCTGTGCGGCCTGGTCACTGACCAGTCCGGGGTCAGCGCCCCTAGTTGGGAGGCCCTGCTGGGGGGCAGGAACATCAAGACGGTCGCGTGTCCCTGGAGGATGGGCACCATCGCCAGGGGGAAGTGACCGTCCTGCTGGTCACGGCCCTTGCTCTGGAGCTGGCCGAGAGGGTAAAACGGCCACTCGTCTGCTGTGGCCGTGTGGGCGCCGTCTGCGCTTCCGCTGTCCGCGCCCGGGGGGCGTCCGTGCAGGCGGCTGGCCTGCCCCGCGCGGGGGGCCGGGTCGCGGGGGGCCGGGTCGCGGGGGGCCGGGCCGCGCCTGCCGCCTCGTGCTGCCGCCGCCGGTGCCACCTGCTCGTGCTGCTGTTTCTTTTCTGAGCCGTTTTCGTGGCCTCGCTCTGTCCTCGGCAGGCTTTGCAGCCACACGGCTCCGCTTCATGCGAGAGGTCGGCGGTGGCCGCGCACCCTTGCAGTGCGCCACGACCCGGCCCGGGGTGCGGACCCTGCCGGCATCATGCCTGTGCCCCCCGCACTCACGCCGCTGCCACGCGCTTTGCCGATAGCGTGTTGCGAACGGCAAGCACGCTGTCAGCATCGCTGTTTAAACGGTCGTCTTCCAAAGAGCCTTAGACGGCGAGAAAGCAGTACCGATGGTTACGTGGGGTCCACACAGCAACGCCAGGGGCCTTCGGAAGGGCACCCGGCTCGGCTCCCCGCCCTGCCCCCTCGGGCACGGCTGCGCCCAGCGGACACACACGGAGCCTTCTAAGCGAGCGCTTGCCTTTCCGGGCGACTCTGGGCCCCAGCCGCGATCGCGGCCCTGTGGGGCTCGCACAGACCCCCGTGTGCACGTGTGCTTGTGCCCTCTCCCCGCTGGCGTGCAGAAGTCACACTACTGTCACCTGAGGGGCTTTACGCTTGGGAGGACTAGAATTGCTGAGCGAGGCCAGAGCCACCGTGAGGCCCCAGGAGCCAGCCAGAAACTCCAAATAACCCAGTTATGAAAGGCGGTCTGCGTCTGGGGCTTGGGCGGGCAGTGAGGGATGAGTGTTCATTCGTAGATTTATTTTGCACAGTCACCCTGTGTGCAGACCCCTGCCCAAACCGGACTGGGAGCTGGGGACGTGTGCACTGGGACACATGGGGGAGGCAGTGGGAGCTGGGGGCCTGCAGAGTGGCCGAGGTGGAGGCCAGCACCCGGGGGTCAGCGCCCAACTCAGCTGGCCCTTGGGTGCCAGTGCAGATGCGAGTCCATGTATGGCTGTCACAGCGAGCCCCACACCCTCCGAGAGTGACCGGAGCCACCCCAGCACGCCCACAGTGCCCTCCGCCCCGAGAGACGGCCCCGAGGCGGTTCTGGCCGCCAGCTTCTCCGAAGCTCCGCGTGTGGCTGGCGGCCCTGAAGTCACCCCACCTGGCCTTTCTCAGGCCATTTACTTCACAGCCTTGTTCCCCTACCTGGTCCTGACGGTGTTCCTGGTCAGAGGACTCACGCTTCCTGGGGCGGTCGAGGGGCTGGCCTACCTGTTCACCCCCAGCGTAAGTGGTCCCCAGGTCAGGGCCCGGAAACACTTACGCCAGGGCATCCGCCCAGGACCTGTAGGGAGGACGCGGAGGAGGGCAGCCTGGGTCTAGGGAGGACCTCAGGGTCAGAGTGCAAGGCGTGGGGACATGCAGACTCTGTTGCCTGTGGGACGTGGGGAGCCAGGGTTCAGAGGGGAGGCCAGCCCTGGTCCCCACACATCTGAGAGCCTCGTCAGTGGCACGGTCATGCCAGGCGAGGGGCCACAGGACCAGGGGGCCCGTCCCCAGGCCCACGCCCTTCTAGACCACCCTACTTTCCAGACCCCGGGTGGGGGGCAGCTGTGCATGGAAGCAGGTCGCCAGGGGCCCGGCAGCGGAAGCACCAGCACCGACTTTCGGTGACGCTGTCCTAGGGCCTTCCAGTCACTTGACTCCACCAGGCCCAAGGGGGCAGGACAGACGCAGTACGCCCTGGTTGCCAGACCGTGGCCCGGCCTGGACACGTGTGTCACTAGGCTCGCAGCCCCCTGCGTCCCAGACGGGCGCTGCGGGTTAGCTGATGCGTCACGGGACAGGAGGCCGCGCGCCATGCTAACTGCCCTTCCATGTGCTCCCTCATGCGGGGCGGCCTGAGCGGGGGACGCCGCTCATGACGGCTGCCCCAGAGGAGGCCCGGGGACCCTGGGCTGCTGTGGTTTGTCCCGGGACCGAGGGCTCTCCGTCCCCTGCAGATGCAGACTCTCCAGAGCCCCCGCGTGTGGCTGGACGCAGCCACCCAGATATTCTTCTCCCTGTCCCTGGCCTTCGGAGGACATATCGCGTTTGCCAGCTACAATGCACTCAGGTGGGGCTGGACGCAGGATGGGCCCCTCCCGGCAAAGGCGCCGGCCACGTCCCCATGCTCAGCTCGTCTTCACTGGGACTTCCCGCCGGGGATGGAGGTGACCTAGTGGGAGCTTGAGATGAAACCAGACTCTTGAATATCCTAGCAATGACTGAGTCACCCCTGAGGGTTATGGGTCAGTTTCCAGCACATTCCACAGCCCGGAAGCCAAACCCAGGAATAAGGCCATGCTGGAGGCTGACAGCAACCAGTGTGAGCCATATGTGTGATGCATGAGGTCAGAGAGCAGAAATGCTCCCTGTTACCCAGGCAGCCACCGAAGCCGGCTGAGGCCTCCGCCCGCCCTTTATGAGACCCGCGCCCCCCAGGGGGCGGGAGGCGGAGGACGAGGGCCAGTGGGGCCCCATGGGCTTCACTCGCTGTGTTGACATGTTACGCCTCGCCCGTCACGCACCCGCCGCTCCCCGCCCCCCCGAACGCAGCACCGTCCTCAGCCCCGTGTGCCCGAGGCCTTGGGGTGGGCGCAGGCTGAGGGGCCGGGCCGGTGCGTCCTGAGACCACCGGGAACAGCACACGCGCGGGGCCACGTGCGAGTGGGGGCGTCCCGGGCGGGGTGCCGAGGATCGGGGCCCTCGCCACGGAGCCCACCACGCGCCTGCGTCTGCCCAGGAACGACTGCAGGAAGGACGCGGTGACCATCGCCCTGGTCAACAGCATGACCTCCCTCTACGCGGCCATTGTTGTCTTCTCCGTGCTGGGCTTCAAGGCGGCCCAGGACCACGGGCGCTGCCTGGACGGGTGAGCATGGCGCCCACAGGCCGCCAGAGTCCCAAGCCACGACCTCGTTTCCTTAGGAGAGGGGGCGGGGACTGTACCCCAAACAGCACAGCCCCCCCGGCAGCCAGGACGAGACCTGACCGGGAACGGGGCCTTTGCAGACAGTGCGGGGTGCCCGACCCGTGAGCATGTCCGCACAGACACGGGGGAGCCGGGGATTGGAGTGGCAGGGCCACGAGGGGCCTCGGGCATCAGGAGCTGGAGGAGGCAGGAAGTGGGGCGCCGCGGGAGCCCCGCACCCGCCACTGGGCGACCGCAGAGGGAGGAAGCGGCAGACGCAGCCACCCAGGGTGGGTGCCTCCTGGAGCGTCGGGGCTGCAGGGTGCCCTGGCCAGCATCGCGAGGCCCGGCCGCACTGTGCGCAGACCCTCCCGCACTGGGACAGTGCCACTGTGCTACCCGCGGGGACACTTCAAACAGCAAAGTCACCGCCAAAGGGCACACAATGTGAGCTCCACGGCCTAACTGGCTGCGAGAAGGACACTGTCCACCGTGGGAAATAACGCGAGGGCGTCACGCGGCCCGGCCAGCCTCGGCGGGGACGTGCCCCTCTGGACTTGTCCTCAGTGTCTCTGGGAGGGCCATGGGGTTGTCACTCACCCACCAGGGGGTAGGCAAACCTGCAGATACAGGAACCCCTGCTGGGGCCGCAGCCTCGGGGAGCTCTTCGCCCACTGCCCACTGGGGACCCGCAGGTCCAAGGAGCAAAGGAGCCGCTGTGTCCCCTCTGGTCGGGGACCGAGGACAGCCTCCCTCTCCCAGCGTGCCCGCCGGCTGCCCCGTGTCCTCCAGACGCAGCATGGCCAGGACAGCCCGTGGCGCTGACCCTCCCGGGGGACGGTGTGACCTTCCCTGCGTCTGGGCGCTGGTGTCCGAGCGCTCACGCAACCGCCCCGCCCCCGCCCCCCACAGAAACATCCTTCACCTCATCAACGAGTTCGAGCTCCCTGACCAGAGCGTCTCCAGGGACAACTACACCGCTGTGCTCACGCGCCTGAACGCCACGCAGCCCACGAGGGTGGCCGGTCTGCCCCTGCAGGTCTGCCGCCTGCAGGACTTTCTGGATAAGGTGCGCGGGGGCCTGGCCGGGGCCGGAGGCGGGCAGCCGCACACGGCCCACTGAGTCTCAGACACCAGGGCAGCAGGCCAGGGCAGGCAGGTCCTCGGGGCAGCGGTCTGATGGGCACTCGGGGCCCATGTCGCCTCTCGGCTGCAGGCTGTTAAAAGGGGGGAGGTTCCTTCCTTCGCATGTGGATCTATATTTTGTCCCAGCAGAGCCGGAAAGCAGGTCCACCACCTCGGCCAGGGAGGGTGTGGGAACGCGCGGTTGCAGCCGGGCATGCAGGTGCGGGCGGGTCCCAGCCGGGCGTGTGGGCGGGTCCCAGCCGGGCGCGTGGGTGCGGGCGGGTCCCAGCCGAGTGCGCGTCTCGCAGAGCGCCTCGGGCCCCGGCCTGGCCTTCATCGCCTTCGCGGAGGCCGTCCTGCACATGCCGGGGGCGCCCGCGTGGGCTGTGCTCTTCTTCGCGATGCTGTTCTCCCTGGGGCTGTCGTCCATGTTCGGGAACATGGAGAGCATCATTGCGCCACTCCTGGATATGGGGGTCCTGCCCAGATCGGTCCCCAAGGAGGTCCTGACCGGTGAGTGTCTTCGCTGGCCACTCCTGCCCGCTGTTCACGGGAAATTGTGGGCCGTGCTGCAGTCCCAGGGCAGGGCTGGGCCAGCCTTGTCCCCTCTCAGGGCTGGTCCTGGTGCCCTGCACTGACTCGATGCCCCCGAGGGCCATCGCAGGAGACTGGAGGGTCAGCAGGGCAGGGAGCAGGGACCCCCTCGCTCGCCGTCCACTGAAGCCAACCTGGGCACCGGGCGGGAGGTGGTGGGGACGGCAGACAGGAGCGGAGGCCTGGGGAGCTGGGAGGACCCCAGGGCCAGCTGCCCAGACGCAGGGTCTGCCCGCAGGGGCGGTCTGCCTGGTCTGCTTCTCGTTGGCCACCTGCTTCTCGCTGCAGTCTGGGAGCTACTGGCTTGAGGTTTTCGACAACTACTTGGCTGCCCTGAACCTCATCCTCTTCGCCTTCTTCGAGGTGGTCAGCGTCGCCTACGTCTACGGGCTGGAACGGTGAGTTCTGCCCCCGGTGCCCCGCCCGGCGTCCTGCACGGCATCTGGGCATCGCAGATGGCGGTCTCCCGGCAGCTACAGGACCAGACGGAGCCATCGGAGGCCTGTTCCCGGGCAACCTCGAGGGCGGCTCCAGGGCTCTGCAGGGCTCCCGGCCCATGGGGATGCGGGGGACAAATGGCTAGGCTCCAGCCACATGGGGCGGACTGCCCAAGTCCGAGGACTGCTCCTGGAGGCCTCGGAGAAGGCCTGGCACGGATCCTGCCCGCCCCCAACTGATGTGAGCCCGCTGCACACCTGTCACACCATTCTCACACCTGCATCCACAGCCATCACTTGCACCTGCTCTCACACCTGTACTCACACCTGTCACACACACCCACCCACATCCGCACTCACACCTGCACTCTCCCACACTACCTGTCACACCCACACACCTGCACTCACACCTGCACTCACACCTGTCAGCTAAATCTATATTTCACTCACCCATATTCACACCTGCCACATCCACACACACTGGCAATCACATCCATCACACCCACATTCACACCCCCAAACCTCCACCCTTACACTCATAGTGACATCTATGACATCTGCACTCACGCACGTCACACCCACACTCACCTGTCACTCACACCCGCACTCACACCTGTCATACCTGTATTCACGCCCACACTCACCTGACATGCCCGCACCCACGCTTGTCACACCCGCACTCACACCTGCCAGCTCGCCCACAGCCTTGCCCGAGCGGCCCTGGAGGTCGTTCCTCCGTCCTTGTTCCTCGGGACCTTGGGAGCCACCGAATGCCAGGGCCCTCACCCCTGCTCTCTGGGCGGGGGCCAGCGGGCTTGTCCTGAGGTGGGACACTGCCCACACGGAGTGGCAGAAGTGAGAGGCTGCTGTCTGGCGGGGGCCCGACCTGGGGATGTGGGTGGACAGTGAGCCCTGGACTCTAGCCAGCTGTGGGGTCTTGGGAGGCACTTGGGCCCGTCTGGAGTGATCGGGTGGGGAGGAGGCAGGGTGGGCTCGTGAAGAGGGTCCTGCTTTCCCATGGGCTCCCGGGTGTGGCTGATGCCATGCTGCTGCACATCCTGGGTCACCTCTGCCCCGTCCCTTGGGCCAGAGTGGCTGGAAAGTGGCTTCTTCAGGGCATGGGCTGAGGGCGCCAGCGCAGGCTCCTGCAGCCGGGCTGGGGGCTTCACTGCTCTGGCCAGGCTGCCCAGCCTCCCGGGGCTGAACTCGCAGGCCCTATCCAGTGGCAGGTCGCCCAGGGGTGGGGCCGGAGGCGGGGCTGGGGGCGGGCCGGCCACCTCCCTGCTGTCCAGTGGCCCCTGTCCATGCCTCCCTGGGCTCCGAGGGGCCTGGCCCCGGGGGGCGTGCTCCATCGACCTGCCGGTTGGGTCCCCTCCAGGTATCGAATCAGGGAGGGTGGTGTGTTTTCCTCAGGGGTGGAGAGGGCTGCCTGTCTGGTGGCTGCTCGGGGAGGCATGGGGGACACAGGATGGAGCGGAGGAGGGGGTCGGCCCCACTGGCCACATCTTGGTGACACTGGATGAAGCTGCTGGCCAAGCAGGTTGGTAGGCTGGCACGGGGCCTGATGGGGGAGCCTCAACCCAGCGTCTCTGTGGCAGGTTCTGTGATGACATAGCATGGATGACAGGAAGGCGGCCTGGCCTCTACTGGCGGGCGACCTGGAAGGTCATCAGCCCCCTGCTGCTGCTGACCGTCTTGGTGGTCTACATTGCTCTCCTGGTCCATGCGCCACCCAGCTATAGGACCTGGGACCCCCAATACGTAAGTCCTTCGCTTGGGGCCCCAGGGGCCCTGGGACCCACTGCAGGCCCGGCCTGGCCTTGGCGCCGTCCAGGACCCAGATGGCCCTCACGGGGGACATCTGTACCATAAGCGACCCTGTGGGCTGCCTTCATTATGCAACACAAGGCCACAGGACCTCCACTGTCCTCTGGACATCAGGGGCCACTGCGGCAGTCCGCGAGCTGGGACAAGGGCCTCGGCCAGTGGCGGGAGGGCCGGAACAGCTTCACGGTGACATCGCGGGTCTCTGTATCCTGCACACAGGGAAGTAGCCTCAGGCCCTGCACACTGCCAGCTCCTGGTCTGAGACGGGAGAAGGTGCGCGGGGCAGGTGCCACTGAACTGACCCCAGTCCCTGTCAGAGGAGGGCGTGTGGGCTGTACCCCGGCCCGGCGCTGGCCCATGGGCTGTACTGAGCCGCCTGTCTGGGCTGACCCGCCACCCCATCTGGATGCCCTGGGACACCCATGCGCTTGCCCTTGTCAGGAATGTGAGAGTCATTCTGTTCCCCTTAGAAAGGGGCTCGGCTCCAGGCCAAGGGCAGGAGAAGCAGGGTTGGTGCTGTGCCCTGGAAGTGTCTCCGTGACTGTTACCTGTTGAGGTCACACGGGGGTCTCGTGAACCTCGCAGCGAGGGTCTGGGGTTGGTGGGTGGTATCGCCCGCCCACGGAAGAGAGAGAAGGTCACGTGCGGTCCGGCGATGTCCAGTGGGTTAGGTCGAGGCAGCCCGAAACTGTGGGGCCCCTCAGGCTGGTCAGACGGCTCTTTCCAGAGCACGCCCCCTGGGGCCAGGCCCCTCGGAGCCCAGAACCCGCGAGAGGCTCAGCCCAGGTCCCGAAGCTTCGGCTCCTGGGTCCCCACTGTCCATCCTTCTGCCCGGAATGAGCCGCTTGCTGCTTCGCCTGGCGGGTGAAGCTGTCCACACGAGCCGCGTCCACGTGGCTGAGGGTCAGCCTGGCTCCGTCTGGGGGGCGGAGCGGGCGAGGTGGGGGCCATCTCCTTCCCCGGACGCTCACCATGGCCTCGTGCCTCCTCCCCGCAGGAGCACTTCCCCGTGCAGCCAGAGAAGCTGTTCCCCGCCTGGGTGCAGACCGTGCGCATGGCACTGACCGTCCTGCCCGCGCTCTGTGTCCCCGGGGCCGCGCTGGTCCAGCTGCTCGTCACTCGGCGTAGACAGAAGCAGGACGTGGGGCAGGGCACACGCCTGAAGCTGCAGGACAGCAGGGCCTGCTGAGGGCGGGCAGGGAGGGGGGAGGGCTGGGCCTGTGTGCCCCTCCCGTGCGGCGCTGTCGACCCCAATTACACTCAGCTGACCCACCGACACCCGACACCCGTGTGTGCTGCCGTCGGCCCCTCAGGGCACAGCCCAGCCCCAGCGTCCGTCCGGGTCCCTGCTGTTCTGCAGGTGGGAGGAGCTCCGGCAGGGGTCCCACTGCCCAGGCCGCCCCGAGAAGGCCATGTCCACGCCCTTGCGGTGGGCCTCACGCCTCAGAGGCGCGGGGACCTGCCGACGAGCGGGCGGGGCCGGGGTGGCAGAGGCGCCTTCCGCGGGTTGCGGGCGGGTCTGCTCTGGCCGAGTGGTGACGGGGACGTGCGGGCAGCCGGAGCGCGGGCCTGTCAGCCCCGGCGAGCAGCCCGACGTAGCACCGTGTCCAGAAGCTCGCGGCCACCTGCTCTCACCTCAGCACGCAGCAGGCCCCTCCTCCAGTGCAGGCTCCGGAGGCCACGCCAAACACGCTGCCTTCTGTTCTCTTAAAACTTTCTCAAAGACTCGACGGTGTGTCGAGAAGGAACGAAAAGCGATTGTCGTCGAGGCCCCAGAGCCGCCAGAGGACGGCTGTCCCTCCCGGTCCCTCCCGGCGGCCCGCAGCCAGGACCCGCGGTCTGCGGCCCCCGAAGCGGGGCCCCTCCCGGCCTGCACGGCGCCCGCCTCGCCCGCCCTGCGGCCCTGTGCCAGGGGCCAGGTCTCAGGCCGGGCCCTGACCCTCGGGCGTGCTCCTGACCTGCCATGTGGAGGCCGCTGTGTCCTCGCTACCTGCTGCTGGGACAGCCCTGTGAAGGCCCATCGCACCCCTTTCCACGGGGCACAGGGTGAGCCGGCGCTGTCCAGAGTGCTGACAAGTCCCTGGAGGGGTGACCCGTGTCACGGTGGGTTGTAAGCAGCCGGGCCAGGCGTGCCGCCAGGAGCCATCCCCACCTGCAGCCAGCCCAGGCCTGGGCACTCGCATCACTGGCCGCCCAGGAGCGGCTGGGCACTTATGTGGACGGAGCTCAAGGGCGCCTGAGGTCTGTCCTCAGCCCCGCGGGGGTGGCGAGTCCTGCCCAGCACCCCAGCAGTGACCGGGGCCCCTTTCTCTGTGAGGCGCCCAGCACGTGCAGCCGAGGGAGGGGTGGGGGGGTGACCACTCAGCCCTGGTCCCAGGGGCGTCATCTGCGCTCACCCCCACTTCCTTTTCACTCCTGCCTGTGCCCTAACTCACCCCGCACGCGTCTGTGGGAGGCACAAGCTCCCTTCTGAGTGTGCGGTTTACATGTAGGGAGGACTGACATCTAGGTTTCCTTCTTTGCTTTTTAAAACGTCATCGTTTTCACGTTTCACCCTGAGACTTGGCAGTGTGCACGGTGGCTTTTAAGAAGACAAAAATTAGAGAGCGGGCCCCCCACAAGGGTTCAACACGTGGGCAAAGTACCCGTGATCCTGAGAAAAACTGGCCCAGACGCCTGTCCTAGAGAATGAGGTTCTGGGGTGTGTGGGACAGGGATGACACCCCTGGGTGTGGTCCGCTCTGGAGAAGCTGGGGATGGCCGGGGCAGCCAGGTGCCCGTGGCAGGGCCCCCTCGGGTCCCGTTGGACCCGCCCCGGGCGGAGGGTCGCTGCTCCCCGCGTGCGGCAGTGAGGCCCACGGCGCCCCTCTCCTGCGCATTTACGATGCGCTCTGTGGACTTGGGTCGGCCATAAAGTGTGGCCAAGCACATGATGCTCTCCACAGCCACCATGAACGAGGCGCGGCCATAAAGCCCCCCCCCACGGTACACGCACGCCCGGCCACTTAGACTGTGCTGGCACCGACTCAGTCCAAGGTACACGCGATGGCACCCATTATGTGGTGCCATCAGGGACATCCGCAAGGCTCGGAACTGCTCTCTGCTGTCACCACGCCACTCACTGGCCTTTATGCCGCCCCGGGGGACAGGGAAGAGCAGTGGCACCCCCGGCGGGGACTGCCCCTTCAGAAGACAACCCTTGGTGCTGCCATGTCCTGACCCCTGCGTGACCCTCCCGCTGTCCGTTCAAGCGCGTCGTCCAGCGCAGGCAGAAGCCTGGCTGTTGCCTGGACAGCGGCAGCTCCCTGGACAAGGCCTCCTCTCAGGGGGCTTCTCACGGGGGCCGGGGTGACCCAGAAGGCGGGATCCGATTGGGTGGTCTGATTGGGAAGGCGGGATCCGATTGGGGTGGGGAGAAGGCGGGATCCGATTGGGGTGGGGAGGGGACCTCTGGCAAGACTACTGAGACAGTCCCTCTGCCGTCACCAAGGCTCCAGACCCCACTGTCACCAAGTCCCCAATCACTTTCCTGGCGACCTCGGCCTTGCCCCCGCCTCCGAACTTCTGACCCCAACACGGACCAAGCCAGCGTGGTCTGCTTGGTGCCCAGGCCACTGCATAGAAGGGCCCCCCACAGGACCCCAGGCCTCCCCATCTCCCTAGCAGTGGCTGTGTGAGGTCCCCACCCGCCTGCAGCATCAGGAACTCGGTAGATGTGCAAACGCCCAGGCCGCCCTGATCCACTGAGCTGGAAACCTGGGCGCAGTGGGGCGGCACCCCAGGGACCCCGAGCCCAGGGTTTAATCCGCTGCCTCACCCCTTCACACCCACCCGCCTCCTGCCCGCCTCTTCCCGGCCCGGGACCCTCCCCGACTCCACACTCCAGCCAGCCACGTCTCACACACGTCACAGACCCCGTGCCCACGTTTCCACGATCGCAGACGACTGCACTCAAATAGTGCGTATTTTAATACAAATGAGAAATATTTAACAACCAGGAAACCACGAACAGGCTCGACTTCTCTCTGCACTCTGGATTGGGGGGAGGGTGGTTGGGGTGTGCTGGACGCTTGGCTGCAGGAGGCCCGGGCAGGGCATGGGGCAGGCGGGGTCGGAGCAGGGGTGTGACAGTGGCCAAGGCCTCAAACAGCTGACCGGGCCCTGTGCTCCTGGGCGGCTTGGAGAGGAGACCACGGATGCAGCTGGGCTGGGTGCTGCCCGGGGCGCGGACAGCTCTGACTTGGGGTGCTGCACATATCGGCAGGAAGGAGCCCACACCCACCACACATGAGCCACTGCTCTGGACTGGGGTGCCCCTGCAGCAAGGGGTGACAAAGGCCCCCGACAACCCCCTTCCAGACGCCAGCGCCCCAGCCAGGTTCTCCACCGCCTCCTCCTGGTGGCTAAAGGACGCACCTGTCACCAGCAGGTAGGAGGGCTGACCCCTCCTGGAGCCGACACGTGCTGGGGTCTTGGCACAGGGGCCAGACCCTCTGAGGGGCCCTGCTGGGGTGGGGCCGGGCCCAGGCCCCGGGTTGCGGGAGGGCCAGCTGTCAGTCCAGGATGGTCTTGAAGTCTGTGGTCAGGGCTGGGTCAGCTGCTGCCTGCAGGGTGGCCAGTGTCGCTGCCGGGAGCTGTCGGCCAAGCCGTGCTCGGGCTGTAGGGGACTGAGGTCAGCGTGCATCTTCCTGAAGATGCCCGAGGACGCGCTTCACGCCGCCTCAAGGCCACTGAGGGCCAGGCAGGGCGGGCCACGTCCTGAGGGTTGCCGTGTGAGAGCCAAGTGGCCGGTGTGGGACCCTTAGCAAGAGACACACACCGCACGGCCGGGGGGCGGGGGGCGGTGACAGGGACCCCCTAAGGACATCAGAGTACGGTGGCAAGATGGGGGAGCTGGGGACTCCAGTGGCATTGGGTGGTGGCCAGGGCTGGAGGATGCAGGCCAGGGGACAGGGAGCAGGGGATGCGGGGGGGTGGGGGGCACGTGGTCCCAAGGGAGGTGTGTGCCTCAGAGGCGAGTGGAGTGACTTGGGGGAACGCACTGGGGTTGCCTGCACCCCATCATCAGGGGCTCCTGGACTCGCCCATTTGTGACCGAGACACAGAGGGGCCAACGTTTGCTCGCTCGAGGCCGAGGCCAGCCCCTGCGTCTGCACACGGGTGCCTTGGGGCCACGCACCCTGCTCGGCTTACCTGCCCGCAGTGCCCCCAGAAGACACCTGTAGGTGACACGGTGACGAGACAGCTTCAGCAGGAAGGCGTGTAGGCACAGCCATCTCGTGGCTTCAGAAGGAAACAGGCCAGCAGCTCCCTTCGCTCCCAGACACATCCCTGAGGGATGGAGTGGCTGAGGTCTCCGCCTCCTGCCCAGGAGAGGCTGGGGTCCCGGCCCGGCTAACAGCAGGAGCGGGGGCTCGAGGGGCAGGGGCCACACAGCTGACGTCACTCTGGGGGCTGCCCCAGCGTCGGCTCTATGGAACTCTGATAGTGGGGACACTGTCGTCAGCTTCTCCAGAGAAGCTTCCAGAAAACAGAAGTCACGGCGGTCAAGCCCGCTGAGACCTCAACCACGGAAACAGCACGGCCTGGACAGACTGAGCGGAGCCACGTAGGACGAGGTGCGTGGAGCGGAGGCCAGCGCAGGGGGCGGGGGTGGCGTGGGGTGGAGACGCTAGGGAAGGGCTGAGCCCGAGACAGCGGAGGTTCGACGGCCGCCTCCTGGCCACTGGCCTGTTTGTGCAAGCGCCCCTGAGCACCACAGAGGAGGCCCCGCCGCCCAACCCCAAATGCGCGTCATACCCCACTCACACGGGACGCCGGCCCACCGAGCGGGGCGGGCAGGGCCAGCGGGGAGGGGGCCGGGCCAGCGGGCGGCCGGTTCGCTCGGCAGAGCCGCGGTGTTGAGGCCTCTGCCACAGCACGGCCGCGGGTGTCTGGAGCACGCGGCAGCTCCGTGCTGGACGTGTGTGGTGAGCACCCCACATTCACCGGCAGCACAGGGGGCCCCGACACCTGCGCACCTGCGTTCTTGGCTTTCAGGAGGCCGTGGCAGCGGGAGGCGGTGTCCAGGATGACGTGGAGGAAGAAGGAGGGGTTGCCCCGGACTGGCCGGTTGAAGGGCAGCTGGAGCACGCACGCGTGGAACCTGGGTGGGGTGGGGCGCATCAGGGTGGGGCGCCTTGTGCGGGTGTGCCCACGCTCAGCGCACGCAGCTGTGTGCATGCGACCACACGATGGGCCCCTTGCCCGGCCCCTGTGCGTCTGGGTCCTCCCTGAAGCAACGTGCAACCTGACTTGTTGCTCACGGTCACCTGGCTGAGGTGGGAGGCATGTTCCCCGGCCGTGGGCCCAGGGTCGGGGCCATACCGCCAGCCTGGGAGGACAGCACGGTCAGTGGCTGGAGCACCCTGTCCTGAGGGCGCCGCTGGGTGCAGAGGGGGGCGAGGCCTGCATCGGTGGACGCTGCGTCGCCACAGACCCCGGCCCGGAGCCTCCGCTCAGAAGAGCTGAGCCGTGTGTGTCCTGCTCCGTCTGCCAGGCCCCCATGCCCAGCCACCCTGCTGTGACCATCCCGGTCCAGGGCCACGTCCCTTCCTGCCGGGCCCTCAGGCCTCGCACGTGCCTAGCCAGCTGGTCTGGAAGCAGCCGACGCTGACCGGTGGACGGGAAGCTGGCAACTCTACCCCCTCGTGGTCATGGGACTGACCTGGGTGTGGAGCCACCCAAGGGCGCCCACCATGGCCTGGTCTATGCTTCCTAGCAGGCAGGTGTCCGGGGCCGGGACCCCGCAGAGCGAGGGCCCATGGCGGGGACACAGGTGAGGCCGGGCTGAACACCAGAGCAGGACTTCAGTGGCGAGGTGACAGCCTCAGGGGCCAGCCTCCCGCTGCCACGGATCCTCGCCTGACTGGCCTCAGCCCAAGGGCCCGAGAAGCGAGCAGTGCCACAGCCACCTCATCCTTGGCTGCTAGTGGCCTGTGGGCACTTCCCTGTCTGATGCTAGCATGCCTCCAGGTGTCTCGGCCCCCTGCATGCGACAGGAGAGTGGAGAGGAAGGTGCAGGGAAGGGAGAAAGGCCACACCAGGCGGGAGGCGCCGAGCACGGGGGCCCCACACTGCCCAGACACCACGGGGCCAGAGCAGCGCACGCTGGGCCCCTGTGGCCGCAGCTCAGGGCCACCTGGGGCTGGCAGGGGCTCCCATGATGTTTAACAGGCACGTCCTCCGAGGGCCCCTCCAGTTCCTGACACACGACCTCGTCTCGCAAGGGGACAGCCCTGAGTAACAGATCCAGAGGCTCCCGTCACCCAGGGGACACCACGGCCCCCTCGCCCGCCCACAACTCAGGCCTCCGCCCTGCCTTCTTGCGTCCCGAGGCCAAACCGGCAAGGTTAACGTCCGTCTTCCTGGGGACCAGCCCAGCTTGACGGTGCGACTGTGCAGCCCCCACCAGCCCCCGCAGGTGGCCACAACCCCTGCAGACAGGTGTTTCAGAAGCACAGTGGGGCCTCAGCACCGGCCGAGCGGGGCACAGGTTTGGGGCTGTGGCCGGCCAGCCGCACCTCGATCCCCTGCCCCCTGGGCCCCATGTGCGGGCTGCCCCTCTCCTCAGCTCTTCTCCCATGAACCCCTCCTGCGGTAAACAGGTCGGTGCATGGGACATAGGGACACTGTGGGCCACGCGGCCTTCCTGGTGACCGGGAACAGGGCCTCCAGCAAAGCAGGGCCAGTGTGAACGTGCACGAGGAGGCAACGTCTCCCGCTGAAAATACACCAGTGCCGCTTTCTCTCAGGGAGGGTGTGCCGCGCGGGCCTGGGACCGGGGCGGACGCTGTCCCCAGGTGGCCGGGGCGCCCACCTGTAGGCCTGCAGCAGGAATATCTTGTAGACGTTTGTGCAGACCGTCCGGAGGCTGTTCACCTGCAGCCACAAGGAAGGGAACACCGGCCACACATGTGGGTTCACGTCTGCCTTCTGCTCTCTCACCCGCTCAGGTGGAGGGAGAGGGACGCGTCCTGACGAGAAGCCACCATCCCTCCCACGAAACCCCACTGGATCCCCAAGGGCAGCCCCTCACCCCCTGGGGTGGAGTCAAGGATCGGCTGGGGTGCTGCAGGGAAGTATACCAGCCTGGCCAGGAGGACGTCCAAGGGCCCCAACAAGGCCTCGGACCCCAGAGCCTGCGAGCAGGGGCCCCGGGACCAAGCAAGAGGGGGGCCTGCAGGGGGCAGGGCAAGGGGCCCTCGATACACACCCATACACACGTGCATACGCCAGACATGCCCATGCGCACACACTCACCTGCAACCCACATACATGCATGTGTGCACACCTACACACATGCACACACGTGCCCCCACATATGCATTCGCATGCACATGCCGAACATGCCTGCACACACATGTGCCCGCATGCACGCACATGCTAAGCATGCCCACCTGTGTGCGCACGTGCACACCCATATATCCATACAGACATGCCCACATGCACACTCACACGCGGCGCGCAAACACACACACGTGTACACCTATACACGTGCGCACCCACATACATACACTGCATGCACACCCACCCATACACACATGTGCCCACATGCACACACGCTAAGCCTGCCCACCTGCGTGCACACGTGCACATCCACATATACACACCGAACATGTCCACACATCCATATGTGCATGCCTACATGTGCACGCTCACACACATATGTACACACCCACATGTCCGCATGCTCACACACGCACTACACAACCAGACCTATAAACCACGCAGCCCCACAGGTGGCCTAGGAGCAGCGGGCCCGAGTCCGGTGCCTGCGGGCTGCCCGCTGGCCACGTGCTCACCTGCAGATCCAGAAACAGACTGTGACACTTCAGCACCAAGACGCCGAAGAGCTTGCGACGCATGCTCCTCCCGGCCTTGAAGCCCTGGCTGAAGGTGAGGCTGGCTCTGATCGAGGTCTGGGCGTAACTGCAACACACAGGGGTCCCGTGACACGCACGTGTCCACCTCACGCCGTCACACGGCCTGCAGCCCTGCTGTCAATGTGACTGGTCACACCTCGTGCGTGTCCCCGTCCACACAGCTGCGGCCTTTCCCAGGGGACACGAACGCCCCACGACGTGCTCTCGGCACGGCCAGCCGACCGGCCACGCAGTCCGCAGACGGGAGACGTGGGCACAGTGCGGAGAGGGGCCTGCTCACCACCGCTGTCACCTGGGCGTGCCCGCCACATGTCCCCCTGCACGTAAGTCCCCGGAGACAAAGCTACGCTACGTGCACAGCCCGCCCCGGGCGCCGTCCACCAGCCTCACACGCTTGTCGTGAACTAATTTTTCTGTTTTCTCTAAGGCTCTTTGAAAACAATCCTAACGGCAGAATTGAGCTGCCTCGTGGTCACGCAGTGTCCCCTCGGCCATTCCCTGGGTCACATCGTCACTGTGGCAAGTCGCACCAACCCCGGCATTGAAAACGGTCACGCGGCATTTTTGATCACGTCTCTGACTTTTCTTCAGAACGGGTACCCGGAAGTGAAGTGACCGGGGAAATACTAACACTTAAGCACTTTAACACAAATCTACCCTTCCCAGGAAAACTGTCCCTGTTTGTCCCCTGCTAAGAAATGCACGAATGAGCCGTCGCCCTGACGTGGCGCTTGGTGGCAGACACAGGCGAGGGACAGTCCACGGGAAAGGGTGCCTCGGGGCCGCTGGGGCAGAGCTGGGCCCGGGGGGTGGGGGAGACCCGGGAAGTCCAGGCTGAGTCCCCAGGAGGAGACACTGAGCAAAGAGAGTGGGCTGGGGGCTGGGGCAGGAGTCGCAAGCATGGGGACGCCAGGCAGGGGACGCTCGGCCCCTCTGGAGGAGCGGGAAGCGCCTGTGGCTGCCTGTCCCCTTTCTGAGTGAATCCCCGCAGAGCCCATGAGCACAGGTCCACTGCTGACCTGGGTGGCCACAGGGACAGGGGACGCCGGCCTCGCACCCTCAGGAACCCGTGCTCCTCATTCACAGAGCAGCAGCCCCGTGCCTGCATCCCCCTGGCACGGCCATGTCTGTGTGGGGCTGGGGGCTCTGAGGTTTGAGGGAGACAGCTGCTAGGGCTGAACTGTGTCCCCCTAGTTCACATGTTGAAGCCGTCTCCCTGTGTGGCTGTTTGGGGTCAGGGCCGCTAAGACGGGAACCGAGGTTACGCGCGGTGACTAGGGTGTGGTCTTCGTCAGACGTGACTGATGTCCTAGGGAGAGACACCAGAGAGGCTCGAAGGCAGAGGGCCGGCCACGTGAGGGACGGCCGTGCACAGGCCAGGGCGAGGCCTCAGGGACGCCGGCCCCTCCCGCCCCAGGACGGGAGAGAAGGGCCTGTGGTTTCACCATCCCCTCGGTGCCAGTTTCTACGGCAGCCGGACCGAGAAGGGACCCACGGCGTCGTGTACAGAGCAGGCCCCGCGCGCCACCGCAGGGCTCCCCGACAGATCCAAGGTGACTGTGAGCTTGTGACACCAGCACGGTGGGGACAGCCACCGTGTGCCCCCGTCCCGTGAGGACGCCTGGCAGCAGGACCCGAAATCTCAGGCGCTAAGGCCCAAGCCTGCCACGGCTTCCATTTAGCAAAACACCCCAGACACCGCCCCCCGCAGGCGGGGGCATGGCACCCCGCCCCTGGCCCTTCAGACCGCAGCCACCTGCAGCGGGAGCAGAAGGGGACCAGACAGCCGCGTCTGGCCAGCGCACTGACCTGGAGTAGTCGCAGGCCACCTCCAGGGTGCGGGTGTCCAGCAGCAGGCCGCACCAAGGGAACAGGCAGTGGGCGGGCAGCTGCAGAGGGGCCGCCACGCCCGGGCCGTCGCCCACGGGGAAGTTCACCACCGTCTTGGGCAGGTTCGCCAGGCAGCCGTACTCGGGCACGCCGCGGACCAGGGTCCTACGGCAGGGGCCCGCGTCAGCCTCCAGGAGGGCAGAGGTGCCGCCCGGGGTCTGGATGCTGCCTGAGACCCCGGGAGGCACCGAGGGAGCCCAGATCCGCCCTGCTGGCCTCCCGGCGCTTGTCCCCAAAGGCTCTGGCGGCTTGCCAGTGAGGAGCAACAGGGTGGCCGCCAGGGAAGGGCAGAGGCCAGCAGCAGGGGATGGGGCTGAATCAGGAGGCCGGGGGGACACCCGCTGACCTTGTCCACAAGAGAACAGGGTCAACGTCCTGGCCCAACGTCCTCACAGCGACCCCCAGATGGTCCACAATGGGCCACCTCCCTGCCTGTGCTGTCCCTTCTGGCCCCATGCGGCTACTGATGTCTGACCACAGCAGGTGACTGAGGACCTGGCTCTGTCTTTTGAGCTGTGATGAATTTACGTGTGCACGGCGGCTGCAGAGGCTGCTGTGTGCAGGGACGAGGCCCAGCGTGTCCTGGGCCCCAAGGATCCCCTAGGGGCAGAAGTGGGGTCTGGGAACACTGTCCAGACGAGTCTTGCAAAGCGAACTGCCCCGGGCTGCGGCACGAGCGAGGGTCTGGCCTGGCGCCACCTCCCCCAGGACAGGCGGAGCCGCAGGCTGCTGGGGTCCGCGCTCCCCGTCCGCCCGCTCCGGCTGAGACAGCGCGAACTTCACGACCAAGATTGCGTGGACCCGTGTGGGCCCCAGGCCCAGCACGCCCCGGGCCAGCAAGCCCCGTTCCCTGCCTTCCCCCAGAGACGGCCACAAGGCGACTCCGCAGAGGCCGCCGCAGGCCCACGTCCCTCTTGGCGTGCGCAGCCCCCAGCGAGCTGTCACCACCCGGCTGATGTGTCCATGCACGTAACCTCCGGCGCCGGGGACACCTGCGTCCTGACAGCACGCTGACGGCTGCGGGCCCAGTTGCCCGCCGGGGACAGGAGGCAGCAGCTTTGCACCTGGCTCCTCAGGACAGCAGGGCTGTGCTGCGCGCCCAACAGAGCCGCGGGGTGTACGGCGGCAGGTGACAGCTGCTTATCACATGAGTGAGTGACTATGTGTGTGGCCACAGCAGTGCCCAGAGGCACGTGTGCGTGGCCCTCACCTGAGGAAGGCCTTCGCGTGTGTCAGGTGAGGAGTGACCAGCAAGAAGTCGTCCACCAGGCGGAGAAGCACCCTGTGGGGAGACACAGGGCGTTCGGTGTCCCACTCCACGCGGACGAGGACAGCGCAGCCTCCGCAAAGGGTCTGCGACCACCTTGTGTCTGCAGCACCCGGCACTGGCGGGGATGGGGCCTGGCAGGCAGGGCAGAGCTACGCCGTCCACACTTGGGGCCTGCCCGCCACCGCCCGCGGGCCTCCCACAGCCAAGGGGCGGAGGGCGGCGAGAGCAGCGAGGGCTCCGGTGGCAGTTCCTACCCGTCCCGCTGGATCCCGGGGAGCACCCTGCTCTCCATGTCTCCGTAGCACAGGCTGCACAGCAGGGTGGACAGGACCGAGCCCTGGGGGATGCCCTGGCACTGGACGTAGGACCTGGGGGAGACGTGGCGAGCGGGAGGGGCCCACATTCACGTGGCAGACACGTGTGCAGACCACACGCACCGCCCCCGCCCAGGGCACGTGAACTAGCGCCCGGCCACCAGCCACGCAGCCAAGCTCACGCGACGTGAGCCCCGTCTGCGAAGGAGGCAGCAGCCCGCCCGACTCACTTGCCCCCGATCCTGATGACGTGCTTGTGCACCAGGCGCAGGAAGACGTCGAAGAGGCCGCTGCTGGGCTCGTGCAGGGAGCAGCTCTGGAGAGGCAGGCGGTG